>NW_006408574.1:15585075-15588196 GCF_000296735.1 Chrysochloris asiatica
AATCTTTTCTTGGTGAGGATGTAGGTTGTTTTATCATTGAAATGTGTTGATCTTGAAAATCTCGTAAATACACAGCACTGATCTGTCTTTTCTTGAACCACTGAGAGTAGGTTACTTCTGGACAGAAAATAATTTTTTATTTCCTAGAGATATGCTTTACTGAAAAGAAAGCAAAAACAAGGAAAATCTTCATGTATAATGCCAAGTGAGATGACTAGCACTTGGCTTTGAAAATGTATGTTGTGTAGGAGATGAGAGGGTACTAGCTTCAGAACTTTAACAAATAGTCTGGAATTGTTTTAATCAGACAAATTTTATAAAATGATCCCTGAACAGAAGAGAGAAAAGTGCATGAAATAGAAACATTTTATTCATGATGATAGCAGCTACATTTCTTGTCTGGAATGCTTTTATTAAATACAGGGCAGTGTATCTATAGGATAAGAACTGGACTGCAAACCACAAAGTCAGCAGTTTTGAGCCCATCAGCTGCTTTGTAAGAAAGATGAGGCTTTTCAAAGATTTTGTTGTTGTTATTGTTGTTAGGTGCCATTGATCTGGTACCTACTCATAGTGACCCTATGCACAACAGAACAAAACACTGCTCAGTCCTCGGCCCATCTCACAATTATTGCTATGCTTGAGCCCATTGCCGCTTCCACTGTGCCAATCCATCTTGCTGGGGGTCTTCCTCTTTTTTTCTGACCCTTCACCATACCAATCATGATATCCATCTTCAGTGACTAGTCCCTCCTGACAACATGTCCGAAGTATGGGAGATGAAGTCTGGCCGTCCTGGCTTCCAAGGAGCACTCTGGCTACACTTCATCCAACACAGATCTTATTTGTTCTTTTAGCAGTCCATGGTACTTTCAATATTCTATTCCAACACCATAACTCAAATGCATCAATTCTTCTCCAGTCTTCCTTACTCAGTGTCCAACTTTTACATGCATATAAGGTTATTGGAATTACCATGAGTTGGGTCATGCACACCTTAATCCTCAAGCTGACGTCTTTGCTCTTCAACACTTTTAAAAAGTCTTGTGCAGCAGTTTTGTCTAATGTGCTACATCGTTTAATTTCTTGACTGCTGCTTTTATGAGTATTGATGGCTGATCTGAGCAAAATGAAGTCTTTGACAACTTCAATCTTTTCTCCATTTGTATGGTTGTTATTTACTAGTCCAATGTGAGGATTTTGGGGTTCTTCAAAATGCTCTCATGGTTTTACCACAAACCATGAAAGAAATGATTGGTATGGCTATCCAGGGTCTTTATCAATAACAATAATTATAGGGGAGATGACAAGATAAAAATTGAATCTTTCTTGGCATAAGTGTTCTTAAATACATGAACTCATTCTGCAAAGTGTCATTTACAGAAAGAGATGTTTTGTCATGTTCTCAAGTATTGAAAATGTAAAAGGAAATTAATACAGGTTTACTCTAAGTCTAGGAGTCTCTGGGAAGTAAAACAGATTCTGAGTGTACCTACTAATTGAAAAGTTGGTGGTTCAATCCCACCCAGAGGGACCTTGGAAGAAAAAACTTGAACTCTGCTTCCAAAAGGGCATAGTCATGAAAATGCCATGGCACACAGCTCTATTATGCACACTGGGTTTGCCAGAAGTGGGAATTGGCTCAATGATAACAGATTTGACTATGTTTTTAATTTATGTGTATTGAATTCTGTCAAACTCAGCCCACCATCTTACTGTGTGTGTTTCGAACAAAGCTTTAAAGAAACATCGTGTGCAATATCAGAAGTACAATACATCATTACGTCATGTTGGGGGGAAAAATAAATATAAAATATCTGTGAAGATTATGGAAATATTCTCTTGGAAAAAGGATGTGGTATTAAATCATTTTGATAATGCAAAACACTAGGAAGGTGAAATTTCTCAAAGAAAACCTTATCATTATAAGATCTTAACATTTTATTATATTGTGATTCCTCTTGATTATATTATATATTGCAGTGTCAAAAACCTTTAAATAATATCTATTCAGCATGCAGACTTGAAAAATTATCTAAAATTATAACCTACATTCTACATATCCTTATTCTACATAATCCTTTCTCTACCTACAATCCTTAGCCATGAGATCTGTAGGGATGATTTTCATCTAGGCAATCAAAGGTCTGAGTAACCACTGTTGTAGAAGGAATCACCCAAATTTGTCTCAGTTTTACCCTAGTAAAAAGTTTGACCTCAGAAATATACAACTTCATCTGTGATTAACAAAATGGCCACCCTCCACTAATCAAACAATTTTTTATTACATTATGCATATAGTTATTTCATGAAATATATTCATTTAAATAGTGTTTAGGATTATGAATTAAATTTCATCTAGAAGTACTTGTGTGGCACTGTAGGATAAGTACTATATTGCTAGCCACAAGGTTGGTAATTTAAACATTTCAGCTGTTCCTTAGAAACCCTATACAAGGTTGCTATAAGTCAGAACCGACTCAGTGGCACTTAACAACAACAATGAGCCCAAACCATTAACTTAACATCAAAGAAATGTGGTGGTAGGTATTTAATTACTGATAGCCTATAGACAGTATCATTGAAAAAAAAGAAATATTTCTAAACCCTAACAAGTTATAAGATAAGAAATGAAAGTCTATGTATGTCTTGAAAATGAATCTAGTTTTAAAAGGAAGAAAAAATTAATAGAGTCATGTTCCAAAGCTTTCAATAGTCCTGTAAGACAGAAATAGAAACCCTTGGGTCTCTCATTATACAGAAGTATAACATTTTGCTCAGAGTCTTTCGAAATGAAAAAGAAAAAAAGTCAAGCTCCAATGTAACACTAAGTTATACACAGAACCTAATGTGCAGAATATATGTTCATTAGTATTCAATAAATCTCCAAGCAATCTCATCTCAATGGATACTAAGAAATGTTCTTTAAAAAATGAGCAAGGAAACCAAATTTCACATCTTGTTGCTAGAAAGAAAAAAGAATTCAATATGAAAAGAAACACACACACCCTAGGACTGTGGGAGATTTTGTTATGCGTCAACAAGCTAAAGGAAGAATGTGGCAATTCATTTGAAGTTGTGCTATGACGATACGGTTCTTTAATGTCAAAAGACGATAAAA
>NW_006408574.1:15588311-15603304 GCF_000296735.1 Chrysochloris asiatica
GGTTGTTAATGAGTCTTCCTTCAATCCTGATCCCACGTTTTTCTTCATATAACCCAGCTTCTCAGATTATTTGCTCAGCATACAGATTGAATAAGTCTGGTGAAAAATACAACACTGTTGCACACCTCTCCTAATTTTAAACCATTTGGAGTTCCGTTGTCTGTTTGAACAATTTCCAAGTCTATGTACAGGTTCCTCATGAGCACAGTTAAGTGTTTGAAATACTAATACCTAGCAATGTGTCCATAGCTTGTCATGATCCACACAATCAAAAGCCTTTGTGCTGTCAATAAAACACAGGTATTCTTTCTGGTATTCTCTGCTTTCAGCCAAGATCCATTTGACATTATCAATGGTATCCCTCTTTCCATGACCTCTTCTGAATCTTCAGAAACCCTTTACAGAGTCACTATGAGTCAGAACCACAGCACTTAACAACCACAGCATACAATTTAATGTCTCATTGTTGTTGTTACATGCCATCAAGTTTATTCCAACCCGTAATGACATTGCCTAAGCTTTCTGAGGAGTAGCTGGTGAATTTGAACCACTGCCTTGCAGTTCAAACCTACTTTATGGTCTAGTGCATCAACTCATAATGCCACACTAGGACTCCAGTGTGGCTTTCTAACCCTAGTCCACACGAGGACTCCAATTTTCATAAGGATATGAAAATTGATAGTAATTTTTAAGATAATTTTAATAAATTTCATTATGTTGTATAGGTTTCTGTATTGTTTAATGAAAGTTCTAAAACTGATTATTTTCAAATGAGTACCTACCACTGAAACTTTTAGCACTTTGAAGACAGAGTAGGTAGGAGAAGTTGAGTCCTTAGAATGTACTTCGTAAATAGATAAAAGACGTTCTCATCAAAAGTAACCTCAGTATGGTAGGACAAAAGACTACCTACAATTGCTAAGGAGTAGAGAAGCTATACCAGGGTTCACAATCAGAAGCTAACTCTAATTTACAATGCAATCTGAAAAACACAAAATTGTTATACTAAGAAAAGTCACATTTGTATCATTTCACAGTCTTATTATGAATTCTGTTGCTAGAATAGGATAATAGGGGCCCAATGTCTGTTCTTTCCATGACCTCTGTCATAAGGGAAAGCTACCATCACCCTTGAATGCCCAGAAGGCCATGTGAAGAACAAGAGATGGCAATCTACGTTGATCCAAGGAAAGCTCTATCAGGAAAATCACTAAATCACTGGGCACAAATTAGTATGCTCATTGAGGACCTGAAACATAATCAGTATAGAGCTAATTTCAGTATATACCTCCAGTTTGAAAAGCTCTGTGCCAAAATAGGCTTCAGTATTTCCAAAATTGGTCAAAAACCATGGTGTGAAATGTTGGCTCTGCATTATAGACTACCTCTTCGCATTTCCTGACTGTGTGGCCTCAGTAAATCTTAACAACTTCTGGTTAGTAGAGGACATGACTTGTCCTTCACAGGGTTTTCTGCAGGGCTTCATAAAGTTTCAGTCACTATTTATGGAAACCAGGGCAACATACATGTTGTATAGAAACCAGATCTTTATCTTTCTGGATTTTGACCGGAGTAGAAAACAGTCAGCGTTTCCCAACTCAAAGATTGCAACTAACTGCGCTGCTTTGATTGTGTGTCTCTCCCCACAGTTCAGGCAATAACTCTATCATCTTTGTGGTGGCACTGCTGTGTCTTTCCTGATCAAGACAAAATCTAACATGCAAGAGATTTGGTTGCTGTACAATGATTATACTGCTCTTGATTCATCAGACCAAAATGAACCATTTCAAAATGATTGGAAGCCCCTTGTTTTCTGAAGCTTAAATAAGGTAGCATGAGAAGTGTACTAGCACAGATGTGGCACCGAAGAGTCCCAGAACATAGTAAACATCAGTCCTTGTCGATGCTTACCACTTCCATCTACCACCATCCTCTTAGTGATGCAGTATATTCTTGTTAGGTGGAGTCACTTAGTGGTGATTATCACAATGAGAGCAAGAATCTTGTGTCCCTAATAAGGAATATAAGAGTACTTGGAAAGGAGGGTAGATTTTTGGCAATGAAAATGGCACTTTGAAAATCCCACATTATCAAATATCCCATCAAGAATACAATAGGGATCATAGTGGTAAACTAGTTTATGCTCGATGTTCCAGTAGAAGAAATAATGGTTTTACATTAGACATCATGGGAAGATGCTACATTTAGGAAAGGACTAACAAATTTAGTAGAAATCTGTTCCCGAAAGATGGTATAGTTTAATAGAAACAAAGCTAAGTGAAGTTAATAAAGTAGGGTAAGCAAAAGGAAATGCAGAGGAGACATTTTATTTGGATCAAGACTTAGAAGGCCTTACAATAAAAGAGGTTTGATTTATAACTTCCAGACTGATACCCTCAGAGCAAAGTATCTTGTGGACAGCTACTGATTATAGATAGAGCATTGCCTTAAAGTTTTTAAGGATTTTAAGCTTTATTAATAAGGTAACAGAAACATAATAAGGCACAAACATTTGAGAATACCACTGGGGAAAATCTTCATCTTACATTTGTCATGGGCTGGAACACCATTATCCTAATCTTTTAAGTCTTCAAAATGCTCTCATGGTTTTACCACAAACCATGAAAGAAATGATTGGTATGGCTATCCAGGGTCTTTATCAATAACAATAATTATAGGGGAGATGACAAGATAAAAATTGAATCTTTCTTGGCATAAGTGTTCTTAAATACATGAACTCATTCTGCAAAGTGTCATTTACAGAAAGAGATGTTTTGTCATGTTCTCAAGTATTGAAAATGTAAAAGGAAATTAATACAGGTTTACTCTAAGTCTAGGAGTCTCTGGGAAGTAAAACAGATTCTGAGTGTACCTACTAATTGAAAAGTTGGTGGTTCAATCCCACCCAGAGGGACCTTGGAAGAAAAAACTTGAACTCTGCTTCCAAAAGGGCATAGTCATGAAAATGCCATGGCACACAGCTCTATTATGCACACTGGGTTTGCCAGAAGTGGGAATTGGCTCAATGATAACAGATTTGACTATGTTTTTAATTTATGTGTATTGAATTCTGTCAAACTCAGCCCACCATCTTACTGTGTGTGTTTCGAACAAAGCTTTAAAGAAACATCGTGTGCAATATCAGAAGTACAATACATCATTACGTCATGTTGGGGGGAAAAATAAATATAAAATATCTGTGAAGATTATGGAAATATTCTCTTGGAAAAAGGATGTGGTATTAAATCATTTTGATAATGCAAAACACTAGGAAGGTGAAATTTCTCAAAGAAAACCTTATCATTATAAGATCTTAACATTTTATTATATTGTGATTCCTCTTGATTATATTATATATTGCAGTGTCAAAAACCTTTAAATAATATCTATTCAGCATGCAGACTTGAAAAATTATCTAAAATTATAACCTACATTCTACATATCCTTATTCTACATAATCCTTTCTCTACCTACAATCCTTAGCCATGAGATCTGTAGGGATGATTTTCATCTAGGCAATCAAAGGTCTGAGTAACCACTGTTGTAGAAGGAATCACCCAAATTTGTCTCAGTTTTACCCTAGTAAAAAGTTTGACCTCAGAAATATACAACTTCATCTGTGATTAACAAAATGGCCACCCTCCACTAATCAAACAATTTTTTATTACATTATGCATATAGTTATTTCATGAAATATATTCATTTAAATAGTGTTTAGGATTATGAATTAAATTTCATCTAGAAGTACTTGTGTGGCACTGTAGGATAAGTACTATATTGCTAGCCACAAGGTTGGTAATTTAAACATTTCAGCTGTTCCTTAGAAACCCTATACAAGGTTGCTATAAGTCAGAACCGACTCAGTGGCACTTAACAACAACAATGAGCCCAAACCATTAACTTAACATCAAAGAAATGTGGTGGTAGGTATTTAATTACTGATAGCCTATAGACAGTATCATTGAAAAAAAAGAAATATTTCTAAACCCTAACAAGTTATAAGATAAGAAATGAAAGTCTATGTATGTCTTGAAAATGAATCTAGTTTTAAAAGGAAGAAAAAATTAATAGAGTCATGTTCCAAAGCTTTCAATAGTCCTGTAAGACAGAAATAGAAACCCTTGGGTCTCTCATTATACAGAAGTATAACATTTTGCTCAGAGTCTTTCGAAATGAAAAAGAAAAAAAGTCAAGCTCCAATGTAACACTAAGTTATACACAGAACCTAATGTGCAGAATATATGTTCATTAGTATTCAATAAATCTCCAAGCAATCTCATCTCAATGGATACTAAGAAATGTTCTTTAAAAAATGAGCAAGGAAACCAAATTTCACATCTTGTTGCTAGAAAGAAAAAAGAATTCAATATGAAAAGAAACACACACACCCTAGGACTGTGGGAGATTTTGTTATGCGTCAACAAGCTAAAGGAAGAATGTGGCAATTCATTTGAAGTTGTGCTATGACGATACGGTTCTTTAATGTCAAAAGACGATAAAAACATTTTTTTAAAATAACATATATAAGACTGATTCCATTATAAAATCTTGCTGAGTCATCTGATCACACACACACACACACACATATGTATATATATATATATCGGGAGAAAGATGAGGCGTTCTGCTCCCGTAAAGATTTACAGCCTCGGAAACCCTGTTCAGGGTCGCTATGGGTCGAAACCGACTCGACGGCACTTAACAACAACAACAACAACAACAACAAAAAAAAAATATATATATATATATACACACACACACATACATATATTAATAATTTGGGGTTTTTGTAAATTCAATGTAGATGGCGGAAATACTATATGAGTAACAATGTAGTTATACTCCATGAACAAAAATAGACTTCCTTTGCTAATTTTTCTAGTATCCAAATTTTCCTATGATTCTCAACAAATGATTTTTATTGAGGAACTTACATCAAAATAGAAGTATTTTTTTAGCTAGTGAAGAGCAGAAATAATAATAATGTATATTAATTTATTGAGTACTCACTATGTGCTAAATACTTTCTATACACCATCTCATTTATATCCACAGCAACTCCAGGAGTTTGGCACTACTATTAACCTTATTATACTTAAACATAATGAAAACAGAGTGAAGATTAGAGAAGAAATAATAATTTTTTGAATACTCATTATTTAGCGAATGGCAGAAAGTTATGAGAATCTTTGATTCTCATGATCAAAACTCTTCTCAAACTGAGGAGTGTGTACCCTGGAGTTACAACTTCAAGGTTCTGTACCCTGAAGAGAATTTTGATAAAGCAATTTTTAAACACTCCCAACAAACTGATCTCATCAAGTTTAGAAAAAACCCAGATAGCTTAAGTAACTCATTCTCAATGATCCTGAGTATATGAAGGAAACACCACCATGTTTGGAAATTTCTAAATGCTTTGGGTAATCTTCTTTAAAGTCAAATGATTTGGCCAAGGGAAAATTGTAAATGTAGATATTAATACATCTTAGATTTCATGTTTACATTTGTTTTTATGAATAAATTATCGTAAGGTTTTTGTTTTTTTGCTTTTTTTTACAACCCCTTTTAATTTTTATTTACAAATGAAAAAGGCTAATCAGAATGCTAACAGACAGTAGCATGTACCTAGTCTTTGCACAAGGACAGCTTAGTAGACTAGACTGTCGTCTCATTCCTGGCTAAGAAGCTTCTCTAATTGATGGTTAATATTTCACAGATGATTTTCAGCTTCCCAAATGCCTCTTGCCTTTAATAACAGAGCTGGAAGGCTGGATGAATCATACGTTTCTGTGGCTTCTGATTCTTTTTTTCGAACATGTGAATAATCCTGATGAAGCTGCTTTAAATTAGATAAGAAATGTGCTGCATTCTTCAGGGAAGATTTTCTCTTCTTCAGTTCATCATACTTTGTCTGTAGCTGTTTCAGTTTTAGTTCTAACTGAAGCAGTTCATCCTGGACTTCAATCCGTCGTCGCTTTTCTCTTCAATACCTGAAGACATCTTAGCATTCTTTCTCTTCAGATTTTTCAACACCTGGACTTCTTTAATCATTTTGATGAGTTCTTCTTTCATATTTTAATAAAATTTGTTGATGACTTCCTTACACACTCTAGATTCTATTCTTTGTTTATACTTAAAGAAGGATTTTTCAAATGCAGACAAAACAACATCCAATTCCATGAGGTCACTGGTTTTCTTTCCCTCTGAACACCAAATAATTACATGATTGGAACTATCACTATCTGAAGAGTCTACATCTTTGCTTCTTGATTTCATCTCTTTGCCAAGAGACATATTCCTTCTTTTCTGGACTTTCTGCTGTCTTTTTGTTGCACAGGTCTCCTTTTCAACAGAAGATTGGGCATTAAGGTGTCCTAATTATTTAGGAGTGACCGATTTAGCTGGTTTCACTGAGAGTTCTGAAGATACTGTAGCTCGAATAGCTTCATGCTGTTGTGTACTTGTTTTCTCTTTCATTGTGTATTGTTTATCTGGTTTTTGCCACATCACTATTTTCTCTGCTTTCATGTTCATCAGTAACAAGTTTGAGGTTTCCTCCTACCTCTTGTGCATTATTTTTTGCAGATTCACTTTGATTTGCTTCATTTTCAGAAATGTCCAAACTTTTTCCAGCTTCTTTTCCTTGAGGAGTTGAAGGGATAGATGATCCACATTGTTTGGAGAATTCTTCTTCTTTGCTCTCAGCATATATATCAGTGCTTTGTAAAGAAGCAGCAAAGATCTCATAAGGTTCTTCATCTTGCTCATTTTCACCCAGCTTGTTAATACTTAAAACATCAGAGTTACCAGGAAAACCAAACACATCAGGGGGTTTGGGGTCAGCTTTATCTTTCATGGGATATGTTCTTACCAAAGTGTTCTTTGAATCTTTCACACTACCCCGGCACTCCAGAGTAGGAAACCCCAGCTGCTGCCAGATCTCCGAGCTCTATCGTAAGTTTTTAAGAAGGACTTTAATTATATATTTTTAGTCAGGAGACACTAAGTTATGCTGCAGTAATAATCAGACACAAGTCTCCCAGAAGAATCTATTTCTTCCCCATCGTCTGTTTCCAGAGCATGCCAGCAAGGATGTTCAGCTCATCATGACCATTCAAGGATAAACAAGTGGAGAGCATCCACTATCCGGAATCTTGGTGGGCAGTGTTCCAGGGAGAGGAGAGCACTCTGGGATTCTGCTAGCATAATTACATGCTTGTCCCAGAAGTGACATTTCACTCTGCTCAGAGTATAATGGCCAGAAATAATCACATAGACACCTCCACTCACATGAACCTTTACTCTGGATGTATTTAACCAACAGCTACATTATATTACTCATTGCATTAAATACCTATTCAAAATATAAGGCACCTGACAAACCATTTACATTTTTGCTTTTGTTCAAAGACACCATAATTTATATTTTATAGATATAGAACACATATCTTAGTGGTTCACTTGTCTAAGGTCATTAATCTAGTGAATATCATTGTTGTTAGGTACTGTCAAGTTGATTCTGGCTGATAGCAACCCCATATGACAGAACAGAACTGCCTCATTGGATGTGATATTCATGAAAATAGATCCCCAGGTATTTCTGTAGAGCTCATGGATAGGTATAAACTTCTAACTTTTCAGTTATCAGCCAAGTGCTTAACCTTTTATGCCATTAAAGCTCCTTCTATTGATATAAAGCCCCCGAAACCAAATCCAATGCCATCAAATACATTCCAAACATAGAGACCCTAAAGGATAGAGTAGAAGGGCTCTATGTTTCCAAGACACTAAACCTTTACAGTGGTTTCAAAACACCAACCTTTCTATTAGAAGCCAAACGCTTAGCCCACTGTGTTATCACTGCTCCTTCTGGTTGCTATACCCACCCATACCCACTGCCCTGACGTTGACTATGGCTCACAGCAACACATCAGGACAGAGTTGAAGTGTTTCTTTGAGTTTCTGAGATGATAAATCTCAACTGGAGCAGATAGTCTCATCTTTCTCCTAATACAAGGTGCCAATTATACCTAGGTTGATCTGGATTTTCAATTTACCCTTCTGACTATTGTAAGATTTTGTGTCCAGTTGACATTGAGTATAACCAATTGGAAGATATTTGGACAATATACCAGGTATTTCTGTGGCTCAAACAGTCTCAACCAGAGTGTGTATTGAATCTAGAAACATCATTTGTACATGAATCCCATGCAGGTCCCCAGGTATGTTGAGGCTGATTCTTGGAGTTCTTGCAGTAAGAATTCACGGCATTTCCATTTAACTTGTAAAATATGCTCCTTCTAAGGTCTTGGCACTTGTAGCAACTTTTCTAATTAAGCTAACCCCTAAAAAGTAAATACGTAGAGTCCTTTTTATTTTTTAATTGATTTCTTTTTCACCATGGTTGTTATTACCTCTTGAAAGTCATTGGTAGTTTGCCGTAAGTGTACAGTAAAGTAGACTCTTCATTCACTACATACAATGATTGAAACTTCCCATGGTGATGGATCTTGTCACTAACTGTCTGAAACGTCACCATTTCTTCCAGGTTTCCATTGCTGTTTTTATTGGATAGCTAATGAAAAAAGAGTTTTTCTGCATAGGATATGACATTAAAAAAGACAGCCCTTCTGAAATAATTGTGGGTCTTGAAACTCTAAAAGATATTTAAAAGCTTTTCTCAGTATCCCTCACAATGGATCGAACATATATGTACGCAGTATATCATTTTTCAAGACACAGTTTCAGATTTGAAAATACTCACATCCTTTTCTCTCAGGTGCTTTCTGGGTGATAGGAGCTTTATTTCCCAATGCAAGCTATTTCATAGGTTGAACAAACATAGGTCTTCCAACATAATGCCATAATGTAGACATAATATCGACATAAAAAAGAATAATGGATTCACATGTTCTCTGTTCATTTAACAAGCATCCAAATCTCTGAAAGCCTTTAAATGTGTTTGGCATTTTCACCCGATTTTCATTTGGACTCACAAGCACTGTGATGACAGCCAGAGGCTTAGTCAAACATTTATTCTCCTTTTTTTTTTTTTTCTACCAGGCTACAGATTTTTCTTGTTTTTGTTCTTTGATCAACAGTCTTCAGGCATAGTCCCATAGAATAGGACAAACAAGGAGGAATCAAAATCCTAGCCAATTTCATAAAAGTATCCCTAAACCCTTGCAGATTCTGCTTTTGCTGTGAACCTAACTTCTTCTAGTGATCCCAGGAAACCAATTCTTCACATATATCACATATATTTTCAGGAAAGTCTGTTTAATAACGATACTGGCTCTTTCAGTTAGCACAAACTTCATCCCACAGGCCTGTGGTTATTCTGTGGCATGGGTATGAATTCGAGGTTTTCTGCCCAGGCTGACAAATCTTAGTGAAAGTAAAGATAAACAAGGAGAATCAATATTCCCAGTATCCTGGGTAAGGGAAAAAACGCTGATTAATCCAGATGATTTTCTATGTGTTTTAGACATACCAACACACTTAACCCTTAAAACTTTGAGATAAATATCACTTTTTAATTCCATTTTTCTTTTTGAAGACATGATCCCATAAATATAGTGAATATGGAGTATGGTGCTGTAGGATTAACACTGGACTGGTAACCACAAGGCTGATGGTTCAAACTCCCCAGTAATTCCTTTGAAAGCCTATACAGGGTTGCTGTGAGTTGGAACTGACTCAATGGAACTTAACAACAATCAAGCAATATATAGCAGGAGAATATCAAAGCTTAACTATAGCAGAAGATGCATTGGTTAAGTCCAAACTGGCAAAGAATACTGAATGTACTGTATATTGCCAGAAGAAAGAACAAGTCAGACTTAGAAGAAATACAACCAGAGTGTATCTTAGAAATGAGGATGAATACACGTTATCTTCCTTACTTTGGGCATGCCTTTAGAAAAGATCAGTCACTGGAATAGAAAATTGTGTTTGGATAGTAGAGGGTCAATAAAAATGAGGGAAACTGTCAATGACATGGATTGGCACAAGGGTACCAACAATGGACTTACACGTGTTGTTAAGAGCCTTTGAGTAACTTCCAACAGATAGTGACCCTGTACACAACCAAACACTGACCAGTCCTGGGCCATACTAATTATTGCTGTTACATTTTAGCTCATTGTTGCTACTACTGTACTAGGCAACTTTAATTCTGTTATATTTAATTTGGACATGAGCCAGATAAGACTCTCTGGCAACAAACAAAAGGAGTCCAATCCTATGCACCTTTACTGTATGCTGTTGAATGAGCACCTACCAGGGACCTCATTTGCCTATCTATCCATGTATTTATGAGATAGCAGCTTGACAGACTTCAAAAGTCACATGTAGATTTCTTTTTCTTTAAAGAAAAGTCTTATCTGAGAGAAAAATTCAGGTTTATGCTTAAAAAGGAGTACTGGTGTGGCGCTGCAGGTTAATGAGCTAGACTGCGAGGTCTGTTTGAATTGCAGAGTTGGTGGTTCAAGCTCAC
Organism: Chrysochloris asiatica; assembly: GCF_000296735.1. Lineage (NCBI taxonomy): Eukaryota > Metazoa > Chordata > Mammalia > Afrosoricida > Chrysochloridae > Chrysochloris > Chrysochloris asiatica. The sequence goes on from NW_006408574.1 coordinate 15,598,810, forward strand.
CAGCTGGTCCTAGGAAACCCTATACAGGTCACTATTAGTCAATATTGACTAGATGGCACTTAACAACAACAATCTCCTGCTTAAAATAGGGAAGTACTGTCTACTCTGAACTTAGGAAGAATTGACTTGCATGAGCTTAGTTACGCTGCTTCATTTGAAATCCTAGGGCCTTCTAGATTCTACAGATCTTGTTTGACTGGCTGGTATGAAGCTGTAAGCCTCTAGAGTAAGCATCTGATAGAGATCAGGTACCACAGAGGAATTTACCACAGAGAGGTGTAGTACTGAGGGAAGTTCTCCAAATCTTGGCAAATCTAGAAATCCATCTAAGCAGAAAAGTCCACAGCAAATAAAACAGATTGGAGAGTGGAGGTGTAGCCTGAGAAACAAGTTATGGCGGCAGCAGCCTTTTTGGAGGCTCTGCCATGGATGGTGGTTAGGATTCTAGGTGGGATTCAGTCCTCTGAAAAACCAGTCATTACTCTGAAGTGTAGTAATATTTTACTAAAAGGTGGAGGAGGACAAAGAATCAAAGTATACTTGAAATAGGAAAATACAAGGGAAAAATTGACCTTTTGAAAATCAGTAAACAAATATTAAATTTGGTTATTTTCACACACATTATGATGAGCATCTCAGTGATCATTTCTTCATTCGGCATTCTGAATTGGGGAACCAATCACAAAGTCCGTTAGCTTCATTGACAGTAAGCTGTATCCTTTAGATTATTGTGAAAGAAAAGGGAACTGAGGAACTGCTGAAGGCTCCTGAGACCTAACACAGAGGAAATCTCTTTCATCTGAAGAAAGAAAGGAAACAACTCTTCCTGTAAAACCTACAGAAGGGGTCTTCCAGAAATTTGTGTCCCAATACAGCTAAGCTGAGGAAATAACAGAAGACATTCTGACTGTGTATCTACTGAATACCAGGAGACCATAAGGGTTTTTCAATGCACTCTGGATGCTGGGGAATTTACTCTCTGCCTTACACAGCATAGATGGATATCCAAGACAAAGCTTCTAGATCAATGAACTTGGCGGGACAGTCAACGGAAGGCAGGATTTGAGCTGTGGCTTCTCCAAAGCTTTCAAGCTGTGTTTATGTGAAACGTAGTAAAAAACTGGGAGAAATATATGTTGTATCCTTTCTAGCAAAGATTAATTCTTTTAATAACTCAAATTGGTTTTTCAGGTTTGTTGAGGGAATTCCTATTAAGCCAGTGGAGGCATAGTTTAAGTCTAGTGTGACTCATTTCAGTAAGTGTCTTGTAGTTTTAATCCAGATCTTAATTAAGTGAATTCTTCTGAAATTAAAAGACAGTTTTTAAAGACATTTAATCTTTTCTCTCTTTAAACTTGGGCTTAAGCCTTTCCATTACTATCATATGAAAACTTTAAATAGGAAAGTATCAAAAGCACTGTTCATATGGGACATGTTTGAAAGTAGAAGTGGATGTTGGTATTAATAAAGTATCTTTATATGATATGAAGTTGTTCTAGTGGTGCAATGTTCATTGGTTTGAACCCACCAGCTGTTCCACTGGAGAAATTTTTGATAGTCTATATCTGTAAAAATCACAGCTTTGGAAACCCTATGAGATGATTCTACTCTATCCTGTAGGGTCTCTGTGAGTTGGAATTTACTCAATTGGCAGTGAGCTTGGGTACACTTTAATACACTAATGATTGTATTTGGAAAACAGGCTGTGGTGGAATGAATTATTTAATGTCGCCTAAATAATTTTACAATGATTTAATTGTAATTATTTAGTCATAGCCTGTTTAATCCCACCAAACAACTTTTTCTTTATGGATTTGAGTAAGCGATTGTGGGGAAGATGCTGATGGATTATGTGATTGAGTTTTGATTGGTAACAGGGCTAACTGTGATTGGTCAATTTTGCCATCCTACTTGGTATCAAACCAGCCATCTCAGAAGCAGAAGGGGATCTCACTATCAAGAAGAAAAGCCAGGGGTAGAGCACATCCTTTAGACCCTGAGATCCTTATACATTGAACCTCCTCAACCCAGGAACAGGAAGCTGTGACTTCAGAAGAAAAGCAAAGGACTAGCAACAGCAGCAGCAAGAGTCAGACCATGAGACAGAGTAGTGGACTTCCGAGTGCTAGTCATTTGAGTAAAGCTAACTGTGCATTTCCAGTTAATGCTGTAAACTGCAACATCGGTGTGGGCCATTAAGGCCGGCAGTTCTACCTCACCAGCTGCTCCTTGGAAACTCTGTACAGGGTCGCTATGAGTCAGATCCTGACTCGATGGCACTAAACAACAACAACAACAACAACTGTCTTTGGACCAAAGGCTTATTTGTGGCATATGGTGCCTCAAGGGACTTAAATGGGGAGCTAGATTTTCTGAGGCAGGTACTTAGACTGAGCACCTTCAGGCTGAAGCTTATGGTGGAACAAAGTGCCCGGTGAGCCTTGATCAGTAGCCCTAAAAGAGCTTTGGGGCAGGACAGAGGCCAGGTCAAGAGCCTGTGGGCATCACTGTCCTTACTGGATGAACTGTGTCCTGATTATTTCTGATCTTCAACTGTTATTTGTCAATTCCCCTAATAAATCCCATAAGCATGAGTATTAAATCTGAGACCTATGTGGCCATTGCAATGAATTATTGACCCCTTCAAACCCAGCTGAGCAGAGAGATGGTTGGTGTAATTTGTTGTACAGACAGCGAGCTGGAGTGTATGACTACTTGGTTGCTGTTAAGTGCTGTTGAGTTGGTTCCTACCCACAGCGACCCTGTATAGTGTTTCTAAGGAGCTGCTGGTGAGCTTGAACTGCCAACCTTGCAGTTCAAACCAATTCTGCAGTCTAGAGCACTAACCCACAGTGCCACACCAGGACTCCTTAGGTTCATTGCAAAACTAGTTCTCATCCCAATGTTTTGTTCTCCCTGAGAGGTTTATATATAGAACCAACATGCTTCAAAAATGCACTTTCCCCAGAAAACCTTAAATATATTTTCCTAAATTGTCGTAAGCAAAAGAGGAAATGCACATTTTTTTCGGCTAGGAAAAGCATGTGGCATGAGTCTCCTAATGCATTTGTTAATTTCACTAAAATAATTCCTGAGACGATTGGTAAGAATAAATTAAAAACAGGCTTTCTGAGATAATGAGTGTAAAGAATGCAATAATATTGCCACTCTCTGGGGGAAAAAATCAAAGTAGGAGCGCTAATCAGGTTCATTAAGGAGAGATAGTATTGAATAGTAAGCCACAGTGTGAAAATTTATTTATTTCCATTGCAAATGTCAGTCTGTAGGTCTCACTGTGATTCAGGGTAAGTAACTTGGATTCTCTGTGTTTGTTTGTTTTTTCAGTTCTGAAATATATAAACTAGCAGTACCTCCTACCTCCATTATAAGAATGTGAGAATTAAATTAGACAGTATATATAAAACATGTAAAATATGACTGGTGCATGGTAAGCGATTACTTCTGTTTACATTATGCTCCTTAAGATAGTAAACTCTCCCTATAATTTCTAATATGTTATCTTTAATTGCAATAGTGTTTGCCCCCCCCCCCAACTTTTGTTTGCTTTGTGTAAAATGACAGTATTGTTTGGCAGCAAAACCTTTTAATAAGATTGTATGTATATTAATAATATAAAGTTAACTATTATGTGCTGTACCAGTCATTCTAAGAACATGGAACAAGCTAAGTATGGAATTCTCAGGCAACAAAACCTAAAGCATTCATTTAGTTGTTGGTTTCCTTCATTTTATGAGTTATTTATTAGTGCAATAAATAATTATTGCAACCTAAAAACAGGAAGCTTGATTCCACCAGCAGAATCTTGAAACAAATGGGGTTGGAATCCACTAAATGGGATTGGAATCCACTAAATGGGATTGGAATCCACTGAATGGTAACAACAGGGGTTGCGGATGAAGCAGGAAACATTGCGAAGTTACTAGTTTCTTATAACTTAGATTCTACTAGAATGTGGCAGAGAAAGAAAAAAATCTATAGTAGTAACAATGACTATGTGCTCCTGGAGGAAAAAATAAGTTAGATGAGGAGTATTCATTGGTTAGTTTGATTCCATACACATAGTTCTTTGTCACTGTTGTTAAGTGCTATTGAGTTGGTTCTAATCCATGGTGACCCTGCATAGGGTTTCTGACTAGCAGCTGGTGAATTTGAACCACCAACCTTGTGGATCAAACTGACCTTGAGGATGAGTGCTTATCCCACAGCACCACACCAGGACTCCTGATAGTTTTTTAAAAGCGCACAATCAACAAGGCAGACATTCCTTTACTAATAGAGCTAAAATGACAAGATTTAAAGAAAGCTTCAGGAGACACTTTCTGTTTACATTTTTCAGATAATCTCAGGGCAATAGTTTCTGGGGCTCTGCAGAAATGGTGCAGTGGACATGTCTGACCTCCCCTGACTTCAGAAGAGGGAAGGAGAATCAAACTGCCATGGACTGCCAAAAGAACCAGTAGATCTGTTTTGGAAG
>NW_006408574.1:15604109-15615127 GCF_000296735.1 Chrysochloris asiatica
CGACCTTGTGGTCAAGTACTTATCCTAAGGCGCCACACTAGGATTCCAAGATTAGGTGTAGAAGAGACAGGTCTGCATGGCAGGTTCATCTATTTTCAATGGCTCTAGAAATTTTGTATTCCAAGAGAATTTGTTCCACATTTCCTGCACTTTTATCAGGATTTTTCTATGGAACTTTTGATCAAAACATTCAGTAATGGTAGCAAGGCACCATCCAGTTGGATGGCAAGTTGAAAACAACAACTGGAGAGGCTAAGGAGAAATGAGTTTATGTTGATTTGGAAAACAAAGGTAAGAAAGGTTACACAACTTGAACAAAATCCATGCAACTGAGTGGTATATGTTTTGCTGTATACATTTTCAACAACATTAAAGAAAACCATTCTTTAGAAAGAAGAGCAGTAAGTGGGATAAGAAGAGGCAGGACAGGGGAAAGCCCAATTGTGCAGAGACCTGAAGGCTGTGAGAAGATATGCATATTGGTGTGTGAGAAGACAGTCTGGATCAGGAAAGCAAGTACAAGAGACCTGGGGCCTTACATGGCTGAGCAGATTCCAGAAGAGCCAGGAAGCCAGACTGGGAGGAGCAAGTGACAGAGGAGTAAGAGGAGGAGACATTCCAGAGAGGTGGCCAGAGAATGGGTAGTATTTAAAGAGGATTTGGGTTTATAATCAAAATGAAATTAAGGAGCTATTGGGTGATGTGGAACAAAGACCATGGCAAATTGGAGTTCTGATATGCTTGGTGTTGGGCTTTTAATATAGTTATCAAGAGAGATAGAAAAACAATTCCCTGAGCTTCATGAAACCCTTGTTCATTACCAGTCAAGGGAGGATCTTCAGGTCCTTGAATCAGTTATAATTTCCAAGAATATAAAAAGGAATGATACAAGATAACACAAGAGTGGGAGAAAAGGAAAGAGGAAAGGCCTTGAGATTTTCTTTACAGCACTTTTTTTTTCTTTGGGACAGAGAAAAAGGAGCTATTTCTACTGTAAGTTGGTTTCAGCTTTTCAGACCATCACAGCTGCTTTCAGAGTGCAACATACAGAGGGTTAGCTCTGCTTCTAAGAAAGGCAGACGCATCAGTACCATCCAGTCTCAGCTTTACCATGCACTTTCCAATGACCTTTAAAGAACCATGTAATTGGGGTCTCAGCTTACTCATCTTGTAGATAAGTAGGTAGATGGATGGATAGATAGATAGATAGATAGATAGATAGATAGATAGATAGATAGATAGATATTGTCAAGTCCACTCCAGCTCACAGCAATCTTATTTACAACAGAACAAACTGTTGCGCAGCCCTGCATCCTTCTCAGGATAACCACATGCTCAAGTCCATCTCTGTAGTTATTGTACTAATTCACTCACTGCGGGTCTCCTTTACCCTCTCTGGTCCTCTGCTTCACCAAACATAAGATCCTCCTCCAGCGACTGGTCTTTCTTGATGTGGCACAAGCCAACAAGCTGGACAATATTCTGTCGTGATCACTGGCTAACTTTCAGAAGTAGATTGCCAAGCCTTTCTTTCTAGTCTGTTTTAGTCTAGAAACTTTGCTAAAACCTCTCCAGTTGGGTGCACCTGCTATTTTCTGAAGTAACAGTGATGAAGCTCCTCACTGCAGCAACATTTTAAGTCAGTACAGTACAACAAGCTGACCAACAGGTAGTGACGGTGGTGGTGGTGGTGATGGTGGTGTACTGTGGAGTCGGTTCCGACTCATAGTAACCCTGTACAGGGTTTCCAAGACTGTAAATCTTTCCGGGAGCAGGAAGCCTCATCTTTCTCCCATGGAACAGCTGGTAGTTTCAAACTGCTGACCCTTGAGTTAGCAGCCCTATTCATAACCACTACATTACCAGAGCTCCTTACAGTAGTGACTGTAAGATCTAATAAATCATAAATCCCTCACAGGCCTGTAGAGACAAAGGAGCCTGGCACACAGAAGGCCTGTATGCCTTCTGCTACTGTTATTGATAATGCATGTCATGTAGAATGCAATGGTCTTCATTGCAGGATGGTATTTATTCAGAAGCACAAATATGGCACATCTTAAAAATACATATAAGGTTACTTTAAAGGTACCAAGTGATTTTTAAATCCACCTAATTTTCAAAAATGTTAAAAAGATGGGTAGCGAGAGATCAAGGCGGCTTATGATTAGGAATATTCCATATATACCACAGATTTTGTGCTTTCTCATTTAGAAACAAGTCTCAAAATTGACTGTGATTATAAACATATTATGCATTACCAGTGTTTTCCCCAGAGGATGTGTGAAAATGATTTTCAAACCAGTCTAAAAATAACTCTGATTTTAAATGTTCCTGATAAACATGGAGAATGTTTTAACTTCAAAATTACTAAAAACTCAAAAACATGAAAATAAAACAATATTTGGCCAATAGGTAAAATCTGAGATCCAATATGTAGCACTATTTTTTTCCACAAAATTACCTTAATTAGAAATCACCAATTATGTATGCATGCGCCAAAATAGGACTGCTCCAGCAAATGATGAATTTGCATATACAATGATTTCAATGCAAAGTACCTATTTGATTTCACAATGACCTGATTTGCATACACATCATCTGAATCCTGTACATGCGATTTGACATTTGTACATGCATCCAATTATTTTGTTGGTGCAACTTAGAAATCCCCACTTGATGTGTTAGGGTATTAGTTCTCTCCCATTTACAGTATTGGGGATTTCTTTCTGATTGGCTAGTAAAGAGACTCCCTGCTTTCAGTCATGGATAAGGGAAATGCTGCCGCCTCTTGATTTTATGCTCAACAAAAGGAAAATCATGCCTTCTCACACACACCTTTCTGCCGTCTTGTTTGGAGGCTATTTCAAAACTTAAAGACGACTTTTGTTCACAGGGAGAACCCTTGAGTGGCAATCATATTGAGTGCACTCAATTTTCCACATAGTTAGTCCTGAAATGATGGGAGTAGGTTGTTGATCCCTACTACTCTTGAGCAATAAATAGAGAAAATTTAGAGCTGGTAAAAAGGACCCAATTTATAGTCCTGAAGACAGATGTTCTCCGTGGAGCCCCTGAAAAAAATTAGCCCGAAAAGCAGTGAAGCGAAACTCTTTATTTCATTATGGTTGTGCTGGACAATCAGGATTCCCTTTGGCAATGAGTGGGGGCGGTGTGGTACAGGAGGCTGGGTAAATTGATGACCACATGGATAACATTCTGGGTAAGCGGGTTGTTTGTTTTCTAGCTAACTCATCCTGACAGACCCACTGGGACACAGCCCTCTTCAAAATCCAGTGTTATGCACAAGCTCTTATTAAGAGTTTCCTCTACCTTATAGATGGATCATTAACAACAGCCTCTGAATCTGTCTGAACAAGGCTCTATATTCTTTGGTATCTGCATTCAGGATTTATTGAGATCTAATTGGTAATTTCTTTTTCTGCTGACCCTTTACTTTACCAAGCAGGAGTCCTTTTCCATGGACTGGTCCCTCCTGATAATACATCCAAAGTACCTGAAACTAGTGGACTCCATCTTATGCTGGGTTCTCTAGAGAAGCAAACAGTGAAACTGGTTTATATCAAGAAAATAACTTAACATTGTAGAGGTGGGAGTGTCCCAAGTCAGGTTAGTTGAGCCAAGATCGGCAGGCAGTCACAACAGGAAGAAGGGCAGACAGAAGTCCCAAGTATGGATCAGGTGTACTAATTTTGGTGTCCGGGCCCAGTAGGAAGAGGACCAGACAAATAATAGAGCAGGCCACCAGCTCAGGTTCAAAGAACCCGAAGTTGGAGGATGACCCAAATGCAAGATATAGATTCAATGTAAAAAAAAGACTGAGTCTGTCCTGCATATCCATTATATTGGGAGCAGGCCACACCCACAAGGAAACAGCCTTTCAATTGATTGCTGCTTATAGCCAGTCTATGTCTGCTCATAGCCAATCATCATTTGTTGTTGTTGTTGTTAGGTGCCATTGAGTTGGTACCAACTCATAGCGACCCTATGCACAACAGAACAAAACACTACCTGGTCCTGGGCCAACCTCACAATTGTTGCCACACTTGAGCCCATAGATGCTGCCACTTTCCCAATCCATCTTGCTGAGGGTCTTCCTCTTTTTATATGACCCTCCACCTTACCAAACATGATATCCTTCTCCAGTGAATGGTCCCTCCTGACAATATGTCCAAAGTATGAGAGACGAAGTTTGAACATCCTGGCCTCCAAGGAGCACTCTGGCTGCACTTCTTCCAACACAGATCTGTTGGTTCTTTTGGCAGCCCATGGCACTTTCAATATGCTCCTCCAACACCATAACTCAAAGGCATCAATTCTTCTATGGCCTTCCTTATTCACTGTCCAGATTTCACATGCATATAAGGTTATTGAAAATACCATGGCTTGGGTCAGGCACACCTTAATCCTCAAGCTGACATCTTTGCTCTTCAACACTTTAAAAAGATCTTGTGCAGCAGATTTGCCTAATGCAATACGTCATTTGATTTCTTGACTGCTGTTTCCATGAATCTTGATAGTTGATCCAAGAAGAATGAAGTCCTTGACAACTTCAATCTTTTCTCCATTGATAAGAATGTTATTTATTGGTCCAGTGGTGAGGATTTTTGTTTTCTTTACATTGAGATGTAATCCATACTAAAGGCTGTGCTCTTTGATCTTCATCAGTAGATAATTTAAGTCTTCTTTACTTTCGGCAAATAAGCTTGTATCATCAGAATAATGCAGGTTGTTAATGAGTCTTCCTCCAATCCTTATGCCATGTTTTTCTTCTTAGAACCCAGCTTCTCAGATTATTTGCTCAGCATACAGGTTGAATAAGTATGGTGAAAGAATACAACCATGTCACACACCTTTCTTAATTTTAAACCATTCAATGTTCCCATGTTCTGTTCAAAGAATTGCCTCTTGGTCCATGTACAGATTTCTCATGTTCACAGTTAAGTGTTCAGGAATACTCATATCATCATAGAGGTAATTCTATATTAGGCTTTACTATGAGGATAACCACATCAAAACTGCCACATCACTGAGAATCCTGACCCAGTCACATTGACACAAAACCTTAACTATCACAGGCTCAAACATAACAAGAGTGTGGATGGCACAGAGCTAGGTATATTTTGCTCTGTTGTGCATTGGTCTGGATCACTATGGGTTAGGGCCTGGACTCCATGCACTCGATGCACAACAACAGATTTGTAATCCGAGTCAATTAAAAATCACTGCAATGGATCAGTATCCTTCTGGGAATGGGATCCTATGTCAGGACCTGAGTAAATACTCTGTTTGTGAATGCTGATTAGTTTTCCAACTTTGCTTTGACTTTTTTTTGTCATCAGAGTATGCGGTTGTTCTTGTTGCTGCCATTGAATTGGTTCTGACTCGTGATGACCCATTCATAACAAAAGGAAACATGGCCTGGTCCTGTGTTTTCTTCACAACCTTTGGAATGTTTGAGTCCCTTCTGGTGGTTCTAATTAGATGACAAAGATCATTTCACAGGCTCTGAGTTTTTGTCCTTGTCAACCACTCAATATTGTATTTTCTGTAATAAATTTCCTCTTGAGAGCTTAGCTGATCCTATCGTCATCGGAAAACCCCAGGTCAAGGTTGTCCATAATACTTTTTCAGTAATGTCTTCTGGTCTATTTATTTCCATCATCTACATTGAAACTCCACAGGGAGGTAGAATATTATAGGGATTATGAGTGCAGCAGGTCTTAGAGTTGACCCTTGTTACTCAAGATGTGGTCCAAGAAACAGCAATATCAGTGTTACTTAGGGGATTGCAAAAAAAAAAAAAAAAAAAAAGCAGCATCTCAACACAAGGCAATGGTTCCCAATCGCAGTTCCTCATGAAATCTCCAGGGAAAAGAAACATCAACATTGGGACTCCATCTTCACTGTGACAAATTCTGAGTTAACTGGTCTGGGTTAGGGGACAGGTATCACTCTTTTTTCCCCTAAACTCCATAGGTGACTCTGATATGCAGTCAGGCCTAATGCAGTCTGATATGCAGACATTATGATAAAAGAGGCTAAGCAGAAACCTCTGACTTTGTTGGAAATTCTCTAGGCTTTTTCAACAACTCAGTTGTTGGTGTTTTTGTTAGATGCCTTCAAGCTGGTTGTTGCTTATAAGTGCTGTCGAGTCAGTTCCAACCCATAGTGACTCTGCAGAGAGTTTCTAAGGAGCAGCTGCTGAGCTTGAACTGCCAACCTTACAGTTCAAATGGCTTTGCAGTCTGGCACATTAACCCACAGCACCACACCAGGTCTCATTAATGACCATATACACAACAGAATGAAACACTGTTCGATCCTGTACCAACCTCACAGTCATTACCACACTCGAGCCTGTTGCTGATACCAGCACTGTGCCAATCCACCTCTTTGGGGGTATCTTCTTTTCTTTGATGACTTCACCTTACCAAGCATGATGTCCTTCTCCAAGTTTCAGAAAATCGTTCAGACTTCCTTAAAACAACTGGACTAGGGCCTCTTGATTCCCATATTCACAAATACTGACCCAGGCTTCATAGTTCAATAACTCCCCAACCCTCTTCCTAATCTTCTTGGGATCTCGATGAGCTGCCATTAGATTAGCTAATATTCATAATGTCAATAGAAACATGATATAAAACCAACATAATTTTATCACACTTGCAAGACATGAGGCAAATACTTTCAAACATAACAAAAATAATGTCTGCCTTTGCTATGTTTACAGTTGATTGTTACAAAGTTCTACCCTTGCTTTTGAACAGATGGCTATATTAGGAGAAAACAATCTATTTTTAAAAAGTCTTACATCTTATTTGCTTGAAGACTATTTTAATCCAGATTAACCAGGTAATGAGAAGGAAAGCTAATCAAGAACCCGTTCGTTTTGTGTTTGGCTGAACTTTAAGCTGGGCATTTTTGTTCTAATCTTAAAATTGATCTTTCCAGTGAAATAAAAGTACCAAAGTCAAATACAAAGCAGAAGTTTGAAGATTAACGTCTTGTCTGAAGTCTCTTGAAGAGGAAGCAAAAGGGGAAAGATGTTTTTATATGACGCCTTGTTATCTATCTACAGCATGTCCCATAGACCCTCAGCTTTGGTATCATCCTAGAGCTTATCAAAATGCAAATTCTGGGACTCTACCACAGACCTACTGATTCAGAAACCCCCTTTTTTAGATAAGATCCTCCAGAGGCTTCATAGGAATGATACAATTTGAGCAGCATTGCTATAATTTACAATCAGACTCCCAGATTTGTTCTCTTCAACATCTTCTCGTCCCAGAATTTCATCATATCACATTACATTCAGTTGCCCAATCTTCTTTCCTGTCACTAGACTCCTTTTATACTTTACTTGACTATACAAACTATATGTCCATCCAGATGTCTTATGACTATCCCTGAATTAAAGCTTGTAGTCTGGCCTGAATATAGGTGATTGATCATCAAAGGCACTGATTTATGTTTTCCTTATTGCACTTGTTTAAGAAAGAAAAATAGGAACCCATTCTTTCTATCTGCTCTAAAGTAGGAAACCCTCAAGGAAGTCAAATTACTTCATCGTATGTAATGTCTTGCCCTTGTAAGTCTCAAAATTTGAAGCAATTTCCTGAAAATATTGGCTTCCCATTATTGCAAAAACAATAGAGTAAGTATACACTGAGTTTATTCTTTCAGGAGATAGATTAAAAATCAATTACAGATTTATTCAGAGTCCTGGTGTGGCACTGTAGGATAAGCACTTGACTGCTAACCACAAGCTCAGTGGTCCAAACCCACCAACTCCTCCTCATAAACCCTACACAGGATTACTGTGAGTTGAAACAAATTTGACAGCACTTAACAACAACCAATTTATTTAGAGATAATTTGGTTGACATAAAATGCACTCAATTATCTTAGTTTTTAACAAATTATCATAGTAATTCATGGTAAAATGTAAAGTTTTATTATTATATCAATTCCAACACATGGCTACTCTATGGGTGCAGAGTAGAACCACACACCATCGGACATTTAAGGCTGTATGTTTTCCAAAGCAGACTGCTAGGCCTGCCTTTTGAGGCACCTTTCATGGGTTTGAACCACTGTTTGGCTAATAGTCATCTGCTTAACTGCTTTTGGGAACTAGGGGCTTCTAACTCTATAAGTAAAGGTCTATAAATTGTTATTTTTGGTTTCTTTTCTTAGAGGAATATTAGAGAACACAAACACAATTATTTAAGACAGTAAGTATTGAGTGTTCCCCTGTCAATATGTTACGTGCCATTGAGTCAGTTCGACTCGACTCATAGCGACCCTGTGTAGGGTTTCTGAGGAGAAACTGGTGGGTTTGCACCACTGACCTTATGATTCAAATCGACCCTGTGGCCCAGTGCTTATCCTACAGTGCCACACGAGGACTCGAGACAATATAGAGTATTATGAAATCCTCCTGTCATCAGTATACCAATGAAACACTAACAAAAAGAAATGACTTTTCTAATTGATTAAGCGATTGCTACAATTTGAGAATGTGGAGCATCAGTGGTTAAACATTTCTGTTGACACTATCTAGTTGAAAACTAGATTCTTACTTTTAATTGAAAACGAAAAGAAGAAATGAAACATCCTAAAATGTCTAATAGGTTGCCAGAGGAAAACTTTTTCATTAAATGAAACCAAACATTTTATAGGCAAAACAAATCCTTCTGGGTCTCAGAGAGAAACATTTTCCTTATAGATTTGAAAAGAGGAAAAGAAACTCACCACAGTTGTTCAATTAATTGACAGGCACCATCGTCTGAAATCACAAAAATGTATTTCAGTTATTAAAATTATGAAAACTACCAAAATCTTTTTCAAATTGTGCTCCAACACATGCTAGGCCCTGGATCTACAGAGAAAACTAAATTAAATTAAATAAACATAAATGTATTTCACATAGAAGTGCTTCATCATCATCATTTTAAAGTCAAATTAGATAACTGGTTCTTTCGCAAAACTTTTCCATTAGCATTCTTGGCTTATTCATATCATACATCAGTATTTTCTTGTATGTGCAAGACTGAGAGTAGGCAGTAGTAGAGTCTTCTCTATGATGCAGTCTTAGCCCTGGCATGAATAATTTTGCCATAGTCCTCCCAATACACAGTTCTAATAATGTCATAGACACCTTGTTGTTGCTGTTGTTTAGTGCCATAGAGTCGGCTCTGACTATATAGGGTTTCCGAGGAGCTGCTGGTGAATCACTGACCTTGAAGTTTAAACAGACTTTGCAGTCCAGAGCATTAACCTACTAAGCCACACCAGGATTCCATGCATCTCCTTACTGAACTCAAAAAATATCTCTATTGTCTACATAGCGTTCAATTCCTTTGTCAACGGTGTCTCTCCTACCTTTCTTTGTTATCGCCTATACTTCTGTAATGCACCCTGCATGAACCAAGGAGCACAGTGGGAAAATCCTATCTTTACTGCTACAGTGATACAACTATCAGCATGAATTCAATCCCCAGTGAGTGGCTATGGTTCCAGTACTCATGCTGCACGCTCACTGCCAATTGCTCACATGGTTCAGTTTCCACCTCAGTTACCCAGAGCTGAGTGACAGCTTATGAGTGATATGAGCATCATCTTTCTCCCATAAATACCCAAAGTTAGGTCACAGCTCATATGTTAGAAGGATACCTTCTTTCAGACTGCCAGATACGCATCATAAGTCTCTGTTTGTTCTCACTGTCCCTGTGTATTTGATAATTTGCTGGAATAAACCACAGAATTCAGAGGTTATAGCACAATTACTACAGATTTGTTATAAACAAAAAGGAATACAAATAGCTTTCTTCTTTAGGAGGCAGGACTTGATGGTGGCTAGGGTAGAGGTGCAGAGAAGTTTGCTCTCAGCCATATCACAGAATACCAGGCAAATCAGATCCAGGGCAGAGCTCCAAAACTTGGAACCACAGAGACAGGAATATTTTAAAAGTTTGAAGGGTTATAGCTTGTGGAACTTAAAGCTGAAGCAAGAAATCACGTATTTTTGAATCTGCCAGGCTCAGAGGCTGGGAGCTGACATCTTGGTCGAGACCAAACAGGCAGAACAAATGGGGGAGCAGACACACCATGGAAAAATACTGCGGAAACCTTGGAGCAAAGGTGGACAATACACGTTTTGCTTTGTTTTGATTTTCTAATTTTGGTATCTGGTCATTGGCACCCTTTTGGTTTGCGCACTTCCATTCTGGTGACTAGAGGGGGAGCCTGAGCCAGTGGACAACCCCCTCACCTTCACCACTGGTGGGTTCTTCTGCCATGTATGCACACAGATACTCAGTCCAAGAGCAGACCCTGAACTTTTCAAATTTAATATGGGAAAGGGCAGGACAGGGTGGTAGAGAGGGAAAGAGAGTTTAAAAACAAAACAGGCTGAAAATTAAATTAAAACCTGAGGTATAGCATAACAAACCAACACTGGCATCTTGAAATCTCTCAGGCAGCTTTGAAAGCAAGAAGCTGAAGAGAGGACATTAAAGTCATATTCATATTAGCCTAAAGATTTTTTCCTTTTTTTTCCTTCTCTCCCTCCTATCCCTTTTCTGTGATTATAGACTGCAGTATTCAGTCTAGTTTTTGTTTGTTTGTTTGTTTTTTCATGTTTTTTTTTCCCGCTGTTCCTCTTTTGCTGTTATATGCCCCCCCTTCTACCTTTGAGGGACTCTTTCTCTCCCTATATTACACAAGAAGAGCCAGAAACTGCTGCCATATAGCCAAGCTACAATCACACTCTATAAAACACCAAAACCCAGGAAAGAACCAATACCAACCGCCATATACCAGGGAGGCAGACAACACCTGTGAAAGTTACGCTGAGTTAAGCAATAAGAAGCGTGAAAAGGGAAGCCCACATGCTGATCACATCTTTCTGGAAGCAATCAGAAAGCATAAAAAATACCAAAACACACACTCAATTAAGTATTAATGCCACAGATAAACATTAAACATGTCCAAGA
>NW_006408574.1:15622542-15635874 GCF_000296735.1 Chrysochloris asiatica
TACAGCATCACACCAGAACTCAGTCTTAGGACCCATTCATTTACCATCTCTTCAGTGAAGTATGTCTAAATACCTAAGAGGAAGATTATCTTTTCTTACTCAGTATTTCCACCATATTTTGTATCTCTACACTGCATAAGCAGCCCTGGACTGCTAGCCACAAGGTCAATAGTTCAAACCCACCAGCTGCTCCTTGGAAACCCTATACAAGGTTGCTGTGAGTTGGAACCAACTCATGGACACTTAACAACAACATTATAATACACATGGAGTCCTGGTGTGGGGGTGTAGCATAAGCTGTAGCATAAGTAATGGACCACAAAGTTGGTTTGAGCTACAAGGTTGGTGTTTCAAACTCACCAGCTGCTCCTCATTGCTGATGTCCGATGGATCTTGGCTGAAAGCAGACAATCTGAGAAAGATGTTTACCTATGCTTTATTGACTATGCAAAGGCTTTTGATTGTGTGGATCATGACAATATTGCGAAGTATGAGTATTCTGGAACACTTGTGCTCATGAGGAATCTGTACATGGACCAAGAGGCAGTTGTTCAAACAGAACATGGGAACACTGAATGGTTTAAAATTAAGAAAGGTGTGCAACAAGGTTGTATTCTTTCACCATACTTATTCAACTTGTATGCTGAGTGAACAATCCAAGATGCTGGGTTATATGAAGTAAAATGTGGCATCAGGATTGGAGGAAGACTCATTAACAACCTGCAATATGCAGATGACACAACCTTGTTTGCTGAAAGTGAAGAGGACTTAAAACATTTACTGATGAAGATCAAAGAGCAAAGCTTTCAGTATGGATTACATCACAATGTAAAGGAAACAAAAATCCTCACCACTGGACCAATAAACAACATTCTTATCAATGGAGAAAAGTTGTCAAGGACTTCATTCTTCTTGGATCAACTATCTACACTCACAGAATCAGCAGTCAAGAAATCAAACGACGTATTACGTTAGGTAAATCTGCTGCACAAGATCTTTTTAAAGTGTTGAAGAGCAAAGAATTCAGCTTGGGGACTAAGGTGTGCCTGACCCAAGCCATGGTATTTTCAATAACCTCATATGCATGTGAAAGCTGGACAGTGAATAAGGAAGACCATAGAAGAATTGATGCTTTTGAGTTATGGTGTTGGAGGAGAATATTTAAAGTTCCATGGGCTGCCAAAAGAACCAGTAGATCTGTTTTAGAAGTGCAGCTAGAGTGTTCCTTAGAGGCCAAGATGGCCAAACTTCATCTCTCATAGTTCAGACATATTGTTAGGAGGGACCAGTCACTGGAGAAGGATATCATGTTTGATAAGGTGGAGGATCAGAGAAAAAGAGGAAGACCCCCAATGAGATGGATTGGCCAAGTGGCAGCATCGATGGACTCAAGCGTGACAATAGTAGTGAGGTTGGCCCAGGATTAGGCAGTGTTTCATTCTGCTGTGCATAAATAAGGTCACTATGGGTCAGTACCAACTCGATGGCACCTAATAACAATAACAAGTTGCTTTTTGCAACCCTATGCAGGGTTTCTATGATTCAGAACCAACTTGTTGACACTTAACAACAAAAACATTATAGTACCTGTTCGATTCTATCTTGTATTACAATATGGGTGTATCCCTTGACCCTATTCATTTTCACATTTCCAGAAGGTTTCCTGTTACGACTTTATCATAGATGTCCAGAATATTCTGGTTGACCTAAAAAAAAACACTGCATATAAAATATACATAAGATATGTGCATTTTCCTCACAATCCTCTACCATTATTTTTTAAGTGAAAAGTGCAGTTACATTGCACCTGGTTATGCATGCAAAGCTTGAATTTTAAAGAAATCGCAATCACCGTTGTGAATGAAACTTTTCATTTTGCTTTTAAAAAGTTAAGGAAATTAAGGTGAAAAAATTCCTGTTATTGTTAAATGAATTTTTATGCATGTTTAATTTTCTATCATATGGGAATACATCTTCCTTGTTGTTCTAAATCAAACTTTTTTTTCCAGATTTGAGTTTGGTATAGAAAGGTGATGATACTCAGTGCTCTGTATTTGTACAGCATATGTTTTAAACTAGTGTTTTGGGGCATAGTGACAGATTTGACTTGAACCATTAACAAGATTGAAATTAGAAGCATGATCTTAGAAAAGAGACTCTAACTTCTTATGGAGAATAAAACAACTCTGACCTATTGGAAATGTTCCCGACTCGTCTGAGTTAACTAAACCAGACTCTGCCTATATAAAAGCATGCAGGTAGACTACATACTCACACCATCTCCTTCTCCTCAGAGTTTTTTATTTTCCTCTGATGAATGAAAAATGACTATCTATTTCATCATTTCATTAAGGATTTTTCTTTTTTTAAAAAAAACTTTTCATTGTCAATTGAGTGATGGTTTACAGAGCGGATCATCAGTGTAACATTCAATAAATTGTGTCCATCATTTCATCTCAGAGACTTTAATCCCCTCAGCATAACATCACTTATCCCACTGCCTCCCTGTGATTCCTGCTTCCATCCCACCTTCTTTCTCAATGTTTCTGAGTTTTGTCCTTAGGCAAATATTGCTCTTTCGACTTTGAATGGTTGACCATTCCATGGTATGCATACCCCCCTTACACCTACCTCATGCTCAGCTGAAAAAAACGAGCCACAAGTGTTAGTTCAGTTCCAGATAGGAAGGGTGACTGAGGGCTATTATCAGTCTCTTTCTAAACAGTAAACCTGTTCTTTTTTATGTTTTCGAGTTTTGTTCCACATTTTCTCTCACTCTATCCAGGAACTTCTAAAGTGATCCCTTTTGGAACCGTTGGTGGGGGTAACTGGGCAACATCTAGTTCTTCTGGTCTCAAAGTCATGGTGACTGATGTTCACGTGTTCCATTAGTCCATTGAATGAATTGATTCCAAGTGTCTTCAGCTTTCATCACTCTTCTTTCCTCCGCACAGCAAAAAACCAGTAGTTGCACCTTAGACGGCTATTCATTCATTAATGAATTTCTTAATTTTTCCAGGTAATATCTGGAGTATCTGGAGAAATCATTAGTAAGCTATTGTTCTTAGTTACCATGGAGTTGGCCCTTAACTCATGGGCTGCCATGCATAATGGAACTCAACTCTGTTGAGTCCTATGATTCTGTCACAATCAGTTGCAGATTGGACTTCTGGGATTCACAGTGTGCTTATTGTCTGATTATTGGAAATTGGTGGGCAGACCGTTTTTCCTAGTTCACGTCAGTCTGGAAGTCAATGTCAGCAAAATGCAAACTTGTACTGACAGATGAGTGGTAGCTGTACATGTCATGCGTTTGCTCACAATGGAACCTGAATTTCTCCTATGGAAGGAGAAACATTTGTTGCTGAACCATTGACGTCCTATGAATATTATTAAACAAAGGTATACAATTTTAACTGCCATATTAAGGTATTTTAATATGGAAATTAAAAATAAAATAATGCTTTCTGACCTTGATCGGAGGGATCATTTTAATAGGTCCTTTGAACTTTAACCTGCAATGTGGTATTTCAAATCCAACTTCTTGGATTTTGTCTTCTCTATTCCAATCTCTTCTCTAGTTCTTACAGGGAGAACATGGGTCTAACACACAATTAAAGCAAACAAACTATATATATAGAGAATTTGTTTTTCAGGGAATAATACTCAGTAATTAAAAATGTGTTGAGTCCATGTCTACAACCAGACCACCAGTAGATACTTTCATCATAAGATCCAATGTTTCCAAAGTGTTTTAGTGAGACAACCTTACCATAGTGCCTTTAGAAATATTAACTGACAGGAATAATTGAGTTTTTGCTATAATGCTTCATACCTGACCATCAGATAGATAAGGAACCTTGGTGGTGCTATGGGATAAGCATCAGACTCTTAACTACAAGATAGGTGGTTCAAATCCACCAGTTGCTCCTCAGTGTCTCTATGAGTCAGAACAACTAAATGGCACTTAACCACAACAAAGTCATTGGCTCATACCTACAAGTTAATCAGTAGGAGAAAGACGAGGTTTTCTGTTCCAGTAGAGATTTACAGTCTCGGAAATCTTAAGGAGCAGCTACACTCTGACCCATAGGGTCACTGAGGAGCTCTGATAGCATAATGGCTACCAGAGCTGGTAATCTCAGGGTCAGTAATTGGAAACTGGCCCTGATTCCACAGGAGAAAGATGAGGCTTTCTGCTCCTGTGAAGATTTACAGCTTCAGAAACCCTATATACGGTCGCTATGAGTTGGAACTAATTCTCCAGCACACCACCACCACCGTAGTGTCACTATATACACTAAATTCATTATATTCAGTCGCAATGAGTTGGAACTAACTCTCTGGCACACCACCACCACCGTAGGGCCACTATGAGTCTGAATAGACTCAAGAACAATGGGTTTGGTTTTATTAAGTGATAATTTTGGCTTTTTTTAAATACTTTTTTTTTTTTAAATCTAGATCTTACTTTACCGATTTATTTCTCAGTGCTGTGATTTGGTAGACAAGGAAATGGAAAAATACCAATGGTGAATTTAAGAAAAACTGTTGTCTTGCATTTTTGTGCCAGAACTCATTGCCACTGAATTGACTAGGGCTCTTAGTGACCCTGTTAGAAACAGGACAACTGTTCCCAGGGTTTCTGAGACTGGAAATTGTTGTGGAAACAGACTGTTACTTCTTTCTTCCCTGGAGCAGTTGGTGAGTTAAAACCACCAATCTTGTGTTTGACAGTCCAATGCTTAACACACTGCACATCTAGATATAATTCAAATATTTAATAGCTCTATGGCTTCCTGAAAATAATGAGCCAGTGGTCATCTCTTTTTTTGTTCAAAGGCAACCAAAATTCAATGGGCAATGACCCAATAGGGAGAAATTTGAAGCAGGGAATGTTTTAGGAACAATTAAATGAAGGTTTTCTTTCATGTATTTGAAAATGCCAAAAAACCAGGATCCAGCAAAACCTGTAGCTCAGGTCCCATAAAATATCTCAGTGATGTCTTATGATTTCTAGCATAAGCACTTATTTCAATACTTTTATTCTCCCAAATTGTGTATTTTCCCCATTTCTATTCTTTTTACTTCTTATTTTTCCTTCTGCATTTTGATCAGTTTCCATAAAATACGAAAACATTTTCAATAAAACAGATAATTCACAAAGTGGATAACCAACTGACTGCAAGAGACACAAGTAAGATACTCCCCAAAACTCCCCAATTTGTATTTGCCTCCAGAGGTACTGGCCTGAGGGCAGGAATGGAGTCATTCCAAATCAAGTGGTTTATGTAGAGCACATGTAACTACAGACTTTTCTGAAGGCTTTTCAGATGCAAATTTATTCAAATAACACTTAGATTTAGCCACCCACATTTTCATATTTGGTCACTTAATTCTTATAAATGGTGTCTATTTTCTACAAAAACAAACCTGGTATCTGAATGCAAGAACAGAATACTAAGTTGGATATCATCCCAATATTGTGATGATATGATTCGTTAGAAAATAAAGTGAAGAATAAATTAAATACATATTATTTTCTTCACTGTCTATCTACACAAAGCAGGTGGTAGGAACAAGACAGCTATTTTTGTATTTAAGTATTTGTATTTGTATTTATGGAAACCATTATAAAAACAAATGCAAATAGCTATCTACTATGGAACTCCTGCTTTGGTGCTGTAGGATCAGCACTAGACTGCAAACCACATGGTTGGCAGTTCAAGCCCATTAGCCACTACTTGGTACCCCTTACAGTTTTGCTATGAGTAGGAACTGACTGAATGGCACTTAACAGCAACAACAATGAAATTCTGTGAGTTCCATTTGTCATTGTTGTTAGGTGCCATCGAGTTGATACAACTCATAGTGTACAATAGAATGAAACACTGCCCAGTCCTGGGCCAACCTCACAATTGTTGTCATGCTTGAGCCCACTGATGCTGCCACTTGGTCAATTCATCTCGTTAGGGATCTTCTTCTTTTTCTCTGACCCTCCACCTTACCAAACTCGATAACCTTCTGCAGCTACTGGTCTCGTCTGACAATATGTCCAAAGTATGAGAGATGAAGCTAGGTAATTAATATCACTGAAATACATACATGCACATATAATACATTCTCCTTTCTTTCTCATGTGCAGTAGCATAATCAAACACACACACACACAAACAGATCTAGATATATACATATGTTGTTGTTGTTGTTGTTAAGTGCCATTCAGTCAGTTCTGACTCATAGCGACCCTATACAGGATTTTCAAGGAGCGACTGGTGAACTTGAACTGTCGACCTTGCTGTTCAAACTGACTTTACAGTCCAGCACATCAACCCACAGTGCCACACCCAGACTCCATACACAGATAGTCAGAGGAATTATTCATTTCTTTAATTGTATGTGGCTTGTCTCCTGGAATAAATTTTCCACACAAGAAAACTCTAGTCTGCATTTCTCGTGTTATTCATGAAGGATACCAGAGTTTGAACTGAAGTGGCAAATAGTTTGTAGTGTTAGGGAAAGGAGTCAAGAATGAAGGGGGGACTAATAGGATCAGCATTGGATGTTAACCACAGGCTTGGCAGTTCAAACCCACCAGCCACTCCTTGGATACCCTATACAAGGCCGCTACAAGTTGGAACTGACTCAATGGTGCCCAACATCACTAACAACAACCAGAAGTACATACATTCCACAAGTAGTTCTTGAGGCAAGGCTTAAAATAGTCTTTGTGTATGTATGGAAAGAAGAAATATTAGATGTTATTTTTTCTGTTAAAATATAAAATGTCTTAAGTTAAAGTTATTTGTAAGTTCTTTTTAAGTTCACTTACAGGGCTAAAGTACCATTCAAAATAAAGTAGGTCCGTTTCTGTCCTGGTGTGGCACTCTAGGACAAGCATTGGACTGCAATTTTGATTTGAACCACAAGCTGGTGGCTCAAACTCACCAACTGCTTTTCACAAACCTATACAAGTTGCTATGAGTCAGAATCGACTTGATGGCACTTAACAACAACAACAACATTTCTGTTAAGGCGTCTTGGTGTGGTGCTGTAGGATAAGAACTGGACTGCTAACCAGTAGACCGACAGTTCTAATTCTACTAGCCACTCATTGGAAACTTTATGCAGGGTAGCTATGAGTCAGAATCAACTTAACAGAACTTACAACAGCAGCAATTTCTGTTAAAAAGAATGAATCATATATTATGTAGATACAAAAACAACTTCACTGCAGTTTTTCTAAATAGAAGAGATGAACTAAAAACAAAAACAATATTCTTTGGAATACAAAGCCAAGAAATAGTAAGGACAACCACAGTGGCCAAAATAGAAGAAAAGGGGCAAAATACAGAGTGTTATATAGTCATTGACATTTTGGTTCCCTGGGTCCATTTATAAATCTCAGTAAAGAAGAGCCTGGGATTTCAAGGACAAGAGACAAAAAGTGTCTCCTGAAAATCTCCCAGACATGTTTGGCATTTGAATTTACAGTGTCTGCAAGGACAGAGAAATCCCCAAAGAAGGTTTTAACAACAACAACAACAACAACAAATTGTTGTGCTGCTGCCTGGCACCGTCATTCTTCCAATTAATGGGAAGGGCACACCCTCAACAAAGGACATTTAGGGTTTACAACTGTAAAACTGCTAAGGGGGAGCTCCAATCTACACTTTTTAAACACATGGACATCTTGAGTTGGAGTCAATAAAAGAAGAAAGAACAGTAGATAAAAGCTTGTAATGCAGATAATGAATAGAATGACTCTACACAGAACTAAGTATGTTCACAAGTATTAAGTACAGAAGATGAATAGGAAAATACATAAAATAAACAAGATGCTATCCAAAGGATAAGAACATTTTTAATGAGTATCATTTTTAGAAATATAAATACTACAATGGAATTAAGTAATTCAACAAATACAATATTGTTTCAAGAATAAGGGACAAGAGCCACAGGGTGAGATGGTTCAATGTGTGTCTAATAGGAGCCAGAAAGGAAATGGTAAGCGTAAAGGAAAGGAGCCCTGGTGGCGCAACATTTAAGCATTCAGCTACTGACACGAAGGTTGGTGGTTTGAACCCACCCGGGTGCTCTCTGGGAGAAAGAGCTGGCTATCTGCTCAGGTAAAGCTGACAACCTAGATAAGCTTATTGATCAATAATAGTCCGTCATACTGGGTCCCAATCAATTGAATCTGACTCAAAGGCACCTAAAACCAACAATAATTTGAAAATAGTAATATATGGAGTCCTGGTGTGGCAGTTCACTTATCAGCCACTCCTCAGAAACATTATACAGGGGGGCACTGAGTTGGAAGCAACTCAACAGCACTTAACAACAACAACATATGAAAAATTATCAAGCACTGTGTTATTACATATACAAATTATAAAATGTATGAGTGTGTAGGCGGGAACAGGTGACTAGGTATATAAATCTACATCTATCTATCCATCTATCTATCTATCCATGTCAGCAGGAAACCAAATGAGTCTTAAACCAGGTAAATAAAATTAAATGACCTCAAATATGTATAAAAATGAAACCTTAAACAATTCATGAAATGAGATAGGAATCTAAAAATGAGCAAATGAAGTTAGCTGCTTTAAGACAGAATATCTTAAAAGTTCAAAGAGTTTTTAGTAAGTCTTTAGCAAAGACTGTCCACAGTCTTTAGTAAGCTATACAATAACTTACTAATAAAGGCTGAGATATTTTCAGATAAAGAAGTCATAAATGTGTATATGTACCTGGTACATAGACATATAATTGGAATACCGGTATACTGTAGGCTAAGAACTATAGGCTAATCACAAGGTCGGAACCTGGAATCCACAGCTACTTTTCGGGAGAAAGATGAGATTTTCTGCTCTCTTGGGTATTCACAGTTTTAGAAACCCTGTGCAGGGTCGCTATGAGTGGTAACTGACTCGGTGCCACATAGCACAAACAGCATTTACTGAGGGAAATTTTAAAGGATATGCTTTAGTGTGAAGTACTGAACTCAGAAAGATAGTTAAGAAATGGTGAAAAAAGGAACCAATACACATATAAGTGAATGTAAATAATCACAGTATATAAACATGTTGCTGTTATTAAGTGTCTTCGCATCAATTCTGACTCATAGCGACCCTGTATAGAGTCCGAGGATCGACTGGTGAGCTTGAACCGCCAACCTTGTGTTTCAAACAGACCTTGCAGTCCAGCGCATCAATCTGCAGCTCCACATCAGGACGCCGTATACGTAAACATGGTGACACAATTATATCACTAATCAATTTTGTAGGTAAAAATAAGAAAATTAAAATACTGATATCTATACTATGTAAGGAGTCCTGGTGTGGCGCTGGGGTCTAATGCGCCAGATTGCAAAGCCGTTTGAACTGCAAGGTCGGTGGTTCAAGCTCACTAGGCGCTCCTCGTACAGGGTCGCTATGGGTCGGAACCGACTCGACGGCACTTAAATACAACAACAACAATACTATGTAAAATCCTGATGGGAGGGGTTGCAATTAAAGTATTCCAAGTTTTTATACAATTTGTGAAAAAGAGTAAAGGCATTTATTAGCTTCTTTTTTTAAACTGTTATTCTTAGGTGCCGTGGAGTTCTGCCTCCTAGTGACCCTGTGGACAATGCAAGGAAACCCAGTCCAGTCCTGTGCTAACCTCACAATCACTGCTATTGAGCCCACTGTAGCCACTGTGTCAATCCTAATTGTTCAGGATTTTCCTCTTGCTTCACTGACTCTCAACTTTACCAAACATGATGCCATTCTTCAGGGACTGATCCCTCCTGATAATATGTTTGAAGTACGAGAGACAAAGTCTTCTCATCCTTGCTTCTAAGTCCAACTTCTTCCAAGACAGATTTGTTGGTTCTTCTGGAAATTCATGTACTTTCAATATTTTTTGCCAGCATCATAATTCAAATGTATCACTACTTCTCTGGGTTTCCTTTTTCATTGCCCAGGTTTCAGGTGAATACAAAGCAATCGGAAACACCAAGGCTTGGGACAGGCACATGTTAGTCCTCAAAGTGACATTTCTTTCATTTTGACACTTTGTTGCTGTTGTTAAGTGCCGTCGAGTCAGTTCCGACCCATAGTGACCCTGTACAGGGTTTCCGAGGCTGTAAATCTTTAAGGGAGCAGAAAGCCTCATCTTTCCCCCGCGGAGCAGCTGGTAGTTTCAAACTGCTGACCTTAAGGTTCGCAGCCCGATTCGTAACCATTACGCTACCAGAGCTCCTTCTCTGACACTTTAAAGAGGTCTTTTATAGCAGATTTGCCTAATGTAACATGCGCTTTGATTTCTTCACTGCTGTTTCCATGAGTGTCGATTGCGAATCCAAGGCAAATGCAATACTTGGCAGCTTCACTGTTAATCTTCATTAGTAAGTGCTTCAAATTATTTTAGCGTCCAGCAAGCAAGGTTGTGTCATCTGCACATCAATGAGTCTCCTTCTAATCCTGAAGTCACAATCCTCTTCATATAGTCCCAACTTCTTGGATTATTTGTTCAGCATACAGAATAAATAAGTATGGTGAAAAGATACAACTCTGAAACAAGCCTATCCTGATTTGAAACCATTTTTATCTTCTTCTTGTTTGAACAACTGCTACTTGGTCTGTGTATAGGTCACATGAGTACAATGAATACCCATTCTTTACAACATTATTGATAATTTGTTATCATCCACACAGTCAAATGTCTTTTCACAGTCAATAAAACATAAAGTAAAAAATCTTTCTGGTAGTCTCTGCTTTCAGCCAAGATTCTTTGATTTGACCCCTTTTGTGACTCCAGTTTGAATTTCTGACAGTTCCCTTTGAATGTTCTACTGCAGTCATTTTTTAATTATCTTCAGCAAAACTTGACTTGCATGTGATATTAATGGTATTCAGTAATTTCTGCACTGTGTTGGATAACCTTTCTTGGAACTGGGCGCAAATATGGACCTCTTCCCATTGACTGGCCAGGTCTTGTAAATTTCTTGCCACAGACAAAGAAGTGTTTCTAGCATTGCATCTGTTTACCAAAAGATCTAAGTGTTACTGGTCTTGCACATTTCTATTATGCAATCTCCAGCATAGTTTCTATTAACAAGACCATATTTTCCAAGTAATTATCCTTTTTCTGGTTTTCCAACTTGTTCATTGAAATCACTAATAATTGCTAATGCTTCTTGAATGCTTGTCTGACCAATTACAGACTTCAGACATTGTTTAAAATCTTCAATTTTTTTCATCTTTGCAATTAGTGGTTGGTGAGTATTTTGAACAATAATCATACTAACTGGCCTTTCTAGTAAGCATATGGATATTATCTTATCACTGACAGCATCAACTTTTAGGATAGATCTTGGAGTACTCTTTTTGACAATGCCATTCCTTTTTAATTTATTATTTACAGCACAGTAAACCATATGCTCGTCTGATTCAAAATGCTCAATACCAGCCCATTTCAGCTCACTAATGCATACAGTATAAATCTTCATTTGTTTCATTTCATTTCTGATGACTTCTAAGTTTCTTAGACTCATATACATTTCAAATTCCTAGTATTAATGGATGTTTACAGCTGTTCCTTTTTATTTTGAATCAAGCTACCTCAGTTAATGGACATCCCAACATATTTCTCTATTCACGTCGTCATGATCTACTCTACAAAGAGGAGACAGCTCTTCCCCAGATGTTCATGAATGCTGCACAACCTAATGGGCTCAATTTCATGTACTCTATCAGACATTTTTCTGTCATTCACAAGATTTCACTGGCCATTTTCTTAAGAAGTATATCACCAGGTTCTTCTTCCTGGACCATCTTTGTCTGGAACTTCCACTGGAAGTTGTGCACTTTAGGTAATCCTGCTAGTTTTGAAAATCTGTAGCGTACCTTCCAGTATCATAGAATCAAGCAATCCACTATAATACAATGCAGTGATAGAAGAGTAGTGGATATTAGCTGTACCCCTTGATGTAGGTAGAATAATCCATTAACATTTCATCATAAAAGTAGGAACATAAAAGTTAGGACCTCCAATTTTCTTAAGAGGAAAAGGAGAAATTAACAAAAATCAGTACAAAACACAAGAGAAATAGCAAGCATAGAAATACCCTGGAAAATTAAAAACATAAAACTAAATGAGAAAAATAAACCAAATTTATTAGTAAGCACAACTCATACATGTAATGAACCCAAAAGAAATTATACATTTAAAAAAAAAAATCAAGTGATTCTGTAAAAGAGTCATAGTGAACCTTTAAAGGTAAAACTAATGGTGAAAATGAAGGGCAATGATCTAGCTAATGAAAGCAAGTTTAGAAATAATAATATCAAACAAAATTGACATTGACACACACAAAAATCTTTCATGATTAAGAGTCACTAAATTAGAGATAATGGGGACAAAGTGAGTGCCAAGAAGGCACAGAATTTTAAATTTGTATGTTCTAAATATTATAACCTCAACATAAGAAATCAAAAATTGACATAATTGGAAGAACCAATAGAAAAGTGTCTCATTATAGTGGTAGATTTAAAAAATATCTCTCTTAATAATGACCAAACAATAGTAAAGAATGACTATGCAAGGGCAAGAAGATTTCAAATATTTTTGATGAATAAATCCATTAATTATTGAGCACAGTTGTTGTTGTTAGGTGCCATCAAGTTGATACCAACTCATAACAACCCATGCACAACAGAACAAAACACTGCCCCGTCCTGAACCAACCTCACAATTGTTGCCACGCTTGAGCCCATTGATGCTGCTATTTTGCGAATCCATCTTACTGGGGTCTTCCTCTTTTTCTCTGACCCTCTACCTTACCAAACTTGATAACCTTCTCCAGTGACTGGTCACTCCTGACAATATATCCGAAGTATGAGAGATGAAGTTTGGCCATCTTGGACTCCAAGGAGCAAGCTGCCAACACTTCTTCCAACACAGACCTCTTTGTTCTTTTGGCAGCCCGTGGCACTTTGACTATTCTCCTCCAACACCATAACTCAAAAGCATCAATTCTTCTACGGTCTTCCTTATTTATTGTCCAGCTTTCACATGCATATGAGGTTTTGAAAATACTATGGCTTGGGCCAGGCCCACCTTAGTCTTCAATCTTACATCTTTACTCTTCTACACTTTAAAAAGGTCTTGTACAGCAAATTTACCTAATGCAATATATTGTTTGATTTCTTGACTGCTATTTCCATGAGTGTTGATAGTTGATAAAAGAAGAATGAAGTCCTTGACAACTTCAAACTTTTCTCCATTGATAAGAATGTTGTTTATTGGTCCAGTGGTGAGGATTTTTGTTTTCTTTAC
>NW_006408574.1:15636074-15644566 GCF_000296735.1 Chrysochloris asiatica
TTTCTTCATTTTAAACCATTCAGTGTTTCCATGTCTGTTTGAACAACTGCTTGTTGGTCCATGTGCATATTCCTCATGAGCACAATTAAGTGTTCAGGAATACTCATACTTTGCAATAATGTCCATAACTTCTCATGATCCACACAGTCGAAAGCCTTTGCATAGTCAATAAAGCACAGGTAAACATCTTTCTGGTATTCCCTGCTTTCAGCCAAGATCCATCTGATGTCAGCAGTGATATTCCTCGTTCTATGTCCATCCTCCCTTGATTCCAGCTTGAACCTCTGGAAGTTCTCTGTCAATGTATGCTTACAGCCATTTCTGTATTACCTTTAGTAAAACTTTACTCGCATGGGATATCAAAGAGATTGTCCGATGCTTTCCACATTCCATTGGGTCACCTCTCTTTGAAATGGGCACAAATATGGTAGCTGCACCCATATATGCTTACAAAGTTAACTACATGCTTTCCTTAAAACAATTCTCTACAAATCTTAGATTTGTTATAATCCTACAGTCAATTCTCACCAAACTGCAATTACCTAAACCTCATTAACATGAAAATGACTAATGAATATTCATATTTGGAGAGGCCTGTCCATGGTGGTGGTGGTGGTTGCTAAGTGCCCTTGAGTCCATTCTGACTTAAGGCAAACCTATATAGGGTTTCCAAGAGCGGCTGGTTGGTTTGAACCGCCAACCTTATAACTTGCAGTTTATTGCTCATCCTATAGCATCACACCAGGACTGGTAATAGTAGGAAAATTCTAATCTAAATAATTAGATTGTGGTACTGTAAATTTAATTGATATGGCTTTTCTATCCAAAGTCATTTTCATGCCTGCCAAATGATTGGGTGGAACCATGCAACTAGGCCGTACAGAACTCTAATGTCTGGATTGGTTAGTTTTGCCATCCCAGTAGGTTTAAAAGGAGCCATTTCAGAAGCAGGAACACATGACCCTGGAGCCATCAAGAAAGAGGAGCCATGAGCGGAGCATGAGTTGTGGCCAAGACATGGATCGAGTAAGGCTGAATTCTAGGGGCTGGAGGCTGCCTTGCAGAATGTGCCCTTTGGGTATTTACAAACTGTCTAATGGAGCTTTGTAGCACTTGCCTAAGGGGCCACATGGCTGAGAGGCCTAAGCCAAATTGAGGTGTGCTTATAGTATGGCCGAGAAGTATTCCTAACTGGAGAACTATTGCCTCGTGAGTTGTTTTTGGCCCTGAAGTGTACACTGTTCACTTCCCTACTAACCTCCATAACTGTGAGTATTGTCTGTGAGTTCTGTGTGGCCACCCAGATGCCCAGCAGGGAGTGATGTAGGAGGATGGTAGGTATCAGAATAGGGTAAAGAATAGGACTCGGCAGTGGACTGCTTCTGAGTGTGATTCTACATCCCCCTTGTGAAGATATCCTTTATCTTCCTAGTCAGTCATGGCCTTCTTCCTGCTGTTTGTACAAAGTACAAAGAAGAAATCTTAACATAAAAATTACATAAAACTGATCAATAATGTAATGATGATATGCAGCCAAGTTTATGGATTACAACCAAATGTGTCATTAGACAGAAATGCATAGCCTTAAGTTATTATATTAGAAACGTTCTGAGTTACTTTATTTATTGTTTATTTTCTTTATTGTGTCTAAATTTATATGTATCTCCAATGGCAAATATAGGAACAAAGTTTTGTTTTTAACTCATAATGAATGGTATAGAAAGTATGATTATGTTTTGTACTACTACAAATACATGCATGCATACTGTATTGAATATTTAAAAAATTAAAAGCTTAGCTTTTAAATGAAATTACCAATTTTTTTTCTTCCCATACCAAAGTTTTTTATTGTTTTTTTCCTTCCTCCCCTTTCTCTACCAGTGTAAAATGTATGCTCTAAATATCAAGCTGAATACTAATTATGTAGAGGCAGATTTTAGAAATTTTCATTGTTGGTTTCATCATTGTTGTTTGTTTGGGTATTTGCTTTAAACTAAACAATGACTATATATGGGAAATTTCAGAATTCACACACAAAAAAACAACAACAATGAAATATTCAATGTTCTCACCACAATGCTTAAGGAAATACGAATGATAAATGATTGCAACCACATGGCTAATCATTAACTTCTGACCATCATGATTTTTAGACTAATTATCTGTTATGAGTTGAATTGTATGCCCTGAAATAAGCGCTGAGATTCTCACCCTTATCCCTGTAAGTACGACCTCATTTCTAAGTAGGGGTTTTCTTTTGTAAAATTAATGAGGTCATATCACTGTATGGTGGCTCCTAAATTTAATAATTTCTGAGTTATTAAATATATATATATATACCAGACTACATATAGAGACACAGGTCACAAAGAATGCCAAGGAACACTAAAGTAAGGAATGCTAAAGGACTTCAAGTAACCCCAAGAACTATTTACAAGGAAGGACCTCCTTTCCTAGGCATGCCCTAAATATGAAGTTCTAAATCCTGGACTGTTAGAAAATAAATTCCTTTTCTTAAGGCAACATGCTGTGGTATTTTGTTGCTATTGTAGCTGCACTTAGTAGCTAAGAAACTGTATTGCTAAGAGCCTTCTCAATAGTGGCCGGGGCCTGAAGATTAAAGATAAGGGTGGGAACTACATATATCTGTGGGATAAGCATGAGACTGCTAAAGCCAACATCAGTGGGTCAAACCCACCAAGGACTCCTTGGAAGAAAGATAGGGCTATTGGCTTCTGTAAAGGTTTATAATCTTACTAACATTATATTGAATTTCTGTGTGTCCAAACTCACTGATTGGTAATGGGTTTAGTCCTCCCATAGCCAACCCCACCCCGGTCAAGCAAGAAACCTGAAATTGTGCTTAAATTGCACGATTGTATGTGTTGAGGGAGAGAATATTATGACTTTAAAAGTTCATAAACTTTTTCTACATACATTGTGAAAAAATATTGAGCATACAATGAAGCCAATGAATCAACCATTGTACAGTCTAAGCATGTAACAAATTGGGTTAAAACTGAGTAAAGAACAGTTCATTCATTAGTTTGTTCTTTACTCATACATTAAACAATTTTAAAAAATGCATTAGACAAATGTTTTAGAACCTACTATGTGTTGGACCCTGATGGCACTATAGGAGACATGCACTAGACTGCTAACCCCAAGGTTGGCAGTTCAAACCCACTAGCCAATCCACAGGAGGAAAATGAAGCTTTCTTCTCCCATAAAGATTTACAGCTCAGAAACCCCATACAGTGTCATGGTGAGTGGGACTAGACTGGAAGATAGTGGATTGGGGTGAGATGTGGCATCCATTGTTCTAGACACTAGGGATACAGTGGTGACCACTAGCCAGCTTACCTACTTACTTTCTTTTGACGTGCAGAAACTAGATCAAGAAAGACCACAAGCAAGCTAAGGAATTGCACACATATATCCTGGTGTAGCGCTGTGGGCTAATTTGTCAGTCTGCAAAGTTGTTTGAAATGCAAGGTCGGTGGTACAAGCTCACCAACTGCTCCTTGAAAACCCTCTACAGGGTCACTGTGGGTTAGAATTGACTCGACTGCACTTTACAACAACAACAAATATTGAGTAGTGTAGTTGTCATGACTCGGGTTTCTAGCCTCAAAGTCAGCAGTTCGAAACTACCAGTCATTCCGTGGAAGAAAGATGAGACTTTCGGATCCCGTAAAAATTTACAGCCTTGGAAACCCTATACAGGGTCACTATGAGTTGGAACTGACTCCACAGCACACTACCACCACCACCATAAACCTAGTGACATGAAGAATATGAAACAGGCGATGTGACTCAGAGAAAGAAGACTATAGATTGGATGAGCAGATCTGAATAACAGACTGAGGCCGTCATTCCAGTAAAGCAGCCTGTTAAAAGAAGGATGTCATAAAAGGCAAAAGTAACTGGCTGGACCTTGTGTGAACTTGTCAGAGTCAAGTAAGATGAGGGAGGCAAACATAATTACAATCTAGTCGATGGATAGATGGAAGGGTGGAAGGACGGATGACAGATGAATGGATGGATGGATGGATAGTGGCGTGCCGTGGAGCCAGTTCCAACTCGTAGCGAGCCTGCATAGGTTTTTCGAGGCTGTAAATCTTTACAGGAGTAGTAAGCCTCATCTTTCTCCCATGGAACTGCTGACCCTGAGGTTAGCAGCAGTTAGCAGGGAAAATTGTGGCAGAAGATACAGCTTGGGAGGTAGGTGCTGTCAGATCAGGCAGGCCATTGCTAACAAGATTGGATTATATTCTATGGAAAATGGAATGCCATTGGAGGACTTTAGGTAGCACAGAAACTTGATCTGCTTTTTGCTTAAAATACCCCCATGACTACTTTTTGGAAAAAGACAAGTAGAGGCAGGAGGAGAAGCTAGCAGATTTATGTTGACATTTTCCCGGCAAGATCGATGGTTACTTGGACCAACGTGCAGTTGGAGAGGGAGACAATTTGGTAGCAATAGGATTTATTTTGGAAGTAGTATTAAGTAGACTTGCCCCAGTATTGGATGTGTGTAGTTTATAAAGAGAAAGAGATTCAGGATGATCATTGGCTTGGGGTGTAGTAAGTGAATGGATGCTTGTAGTTGTTAAGTGTTGAAGAGTCTTTTTTAACTCATAGCAACCCTGTACAGGGTTTCCGAGGCTGTACATCTTTATGGGAGCAGAAAGTCTCATCTTTCTCCTGCGGAACTGCTGATCTTAAGGTTCACAGCCCGATTCATAACTACTATGCTACCAGAGCTCCTGGTGGGTTTGAATTGCCAAGTTTCATTCTACAAAATGTCACCAGGATGACAGAATTTAATAAAATGAGAAAAGATGGTGGAGGAGAAATATAAGTTTAATATGTGTATATCAGTTGTGTTGGTTTTATTTGAGACATATTAGCCTGGAGTTGTTTTTTGTTTGCTTGTTTGTTTGTTTGCTATGTGACTAAAAATGTCAAATAGGAAGTTCAGTGGAGAGTTGGTGCTTGCTAGGTATTGGTACTGGCAAATTGTTATGTTGTTGTTGTTACGTGCCGTGGAGTCAGTTCTGACTCATAGCGACTCTGTATATGGTTTCAAAGGCTATAAATCTTTACGGGAGCAGAAAGCCTCATCTTTCTCCCGCAGAGCAGCTGGTGGTTTTGAACTGCTGACCCTGAGGTTCGCAGGCTGATTCATAACCACTACGTTACACTGGTAATACCTATAATGGGCTTATCAGTACTGGTAATACCTATAATAGGTTTATAGGTACTGGTAATACCTATAATATAATGTGTTGTTGTTGTTGTTAGGTGCCATCTAGTCAGTACCAACTCGTAGTGACCTTATGCACAGCAGAACGAAACACTACCCGATCCTGGGCCGACCTCACTACTGTTGCCACGCTTGAGTCCATCAATGCTGCCACTTGGCCAATCCATCTCATTTGGGGTCTTCCTCTTTTTCTCTGACCCTCCACCTTACCAAACATGATATCTTTCTCCAGCAAATGGTCCCTCCTGACAACATGTCCAAAGTATGAGAGACGAAATTTGGCCATCTTGGCCTCAAAGGAGCACTCTGGCTGCACTTCTTCCAAAACAGATCTATTGGTTCTTTTGGAAACCCATGGCACTTTCAGTAGGTACTGGTAAATTGTTTCTGACTCATAGCAACCTTATCTATACACAACAGAAGAAAATACTGCCCCGTCCTGGGCCATCCTCACAATTGTTGCTGTGTTTGAGCTCATTGTTGTAGCCACTACGTCAGTCCATCTTGTTTAGGGTCTTCCTCTTTTCCACTGAGCCTCCATTTTACCAAGCAGGGCATCCTTATCCAGTGACTTTTACCTCCTGGCATGGCCAAGAAGGATAGATGAAGTATCACCTTCTTCATTTCTAAGGAGGATTCTGGCTGTACTTCTTCTAAGACAGATTTGTCTGCTCAGATCTGCAGAAACCTGTCCACCATGGGTGCCCCTGCTAGTATTTAAAATACTGGTGGCATAGCTTTCAGCATCACAGCAACACACAAGTCACCACAGTATGACACACTTACAGATGAGTGGTGAGTGGATTGGTTAGAGCTGGAGATATACATTAGGAATCATAACCACAGAGAAGGTATTTAAAGGTAAAGGGACTGAAGACAGTAGTGAAGAAGAAGAATGGGGTGCTGAGGCCAGACCCCGGTCTTTGCCAACACCTAGAGTGTTCGTATGGATTTTAGCCAGTGAGGATTTCATTCAGTCTTTCTACTAGATTCCGTGCTACATGCCATGATGAATAAAAGAGATGTATGCTCCGGTAGTGTAGTGGTTACGAATCAGGCTGTGAACCGCAAGGTCAGCCGTTCTAAACTACCAGCTGTTCCACAGGAGAAAGATGAGGCTTTCTGCTCTCATAAAAATGTACAGCCTCAGAAACCTTGTCTTGTACAGGGTCGCTATGAGTGGGAACCAACTTCATGGCACATAACCACCACCATCATGTCTCATCTAGTTTATGGCCTGTTGTTGAGTCGGTTCCGACTCATAGTGACCTTCGGTAGAACAGAATGAAACACTGCCTGGTCCAGCATCATCCTCACAATTATTGTTAAGCTTGAGCCCATTGCTGCTAAAACAGTGGCAATCCATTCTACGTGGGCATCTATCTTGTTTTCACTGACCCACCACACATGGTGTCCTTCTCCATGGACTGGTCCCTCTTGATAATATGTCCACAGTGTTCTTTTCCCCAGAATTTCTAGATTTTTGTTGACATCTGGGTACTATGCTAATGATTTGTCAATGTCAGCCTCTCCATTACTATTCCAGGCATGACTCATTCCTTAGAACAAATACTCTCCTTCATTTTTCCCAATTCCTAGAAAATGTAAAATCCATGGACTATTTGAGAAGGAAAAATGACATCATGATATTGGCTTTCCTTTCAAGGTGAAGAGATATATTTTCACTAGTGTTGCAACTTAATATTTTTCCTTTCACATTATTTCACTCTCTCTTTTGGCAAGTTATAATGAAACAATTTAGAAATTGCAATGGCTTCTTAAAGAAGTTCTCAGGAGTTCTTTGAGTTCTGCTGATTGTCATAGAGGTTACAGGCAAAGCAGTAATATCTGCATTCTACTAAATCCAGTAGAAGAAACAAAGTAAAACACAAGGAAATACTTAAAATTCATTTAATAGATAGCACTTGGGAACAAATGCCACAGACTGTGTCTTGCTCTAGGGAAAGGATGTGTTCTAAACATTTTTGTTGTTTGTGATTAAATGTTGTAGAGTCAGTTTCTATATAGTAACCCTGTATAGAATGTCCAGGACTGCAAATATTTATGGGAGCAGAAATCCTCAACTTTCTCTCACAGAGTGGCTAGTGGGTTCGAACCATGGATCTTGAGGTTAACATTCCAGCGTTTATCCTACAGAGCCACAACCAGGTGCAGGATTCAGAGCAAGAAAGTGAATGTTGCCAAAGCATTCCTATGTATTGGAATTTTACCATACCATCCCTCAAGGAAACTATGGGTAGTGACTTAGTTTATAACATTAGCCTGGGTAAATCTGATTAGCTTCAATTAAGAAAACTGTAAATTCATGATCTATGTGGTAACAAAGCTCTAGTTGGAATTTGCACACTAGACTATCTGTGAAGGCAAAACAAAGCCATAAAGAAAACATGCTCTCTAGAACATTTTAATATGGCTTGTGCAAAATTGAATTTTTATCCTGTAGCTCTTTTGGGAGATAGCTACTTAACATAAAGGATATTCCTCCCATTTTCATCATGGTCTCCATCTAAATATCTTTTTTTTTTCACTACTGAAATCATTTTTATGTAACCTTTGGAAATTGTACTGATGTTTGGCCAATGGCTTATCTTTTCCTTGAGATAATTTCTAATTTGCTAACACACTGTAAATAGTACAGCTTTGCATATTTGCAGCATGTTTAATCTGTTTGCCCCAAAGAAAATTAGTGATTTTGCTCTTTAATTTTGCTATTGTTTTCCTAGTACATTAAAAATTCATTCTTTGGATAACTTTGCTTTTGAATATAAAATTAAAAGCCAATGTGAAATTTACATTGCACTCAATCTTGAATATATATTGAGACAACTGAACAGCAAAAACAAGATTTCAAGGAGAACAATTTTAATAGACATATTTAAACTATCTCTCATTTTTTTATCCAAAGGCCACATGTTTTAGTTTGTAGTACAATTGCTCTTAACAAGTTCAATTCTGCTTCTTGGCACATCCTCTGTTCTGCTCTGCATAAATTCTAGTGTGCATTTACAAGCTTCTGTCTCATTACTAAAACCAGAATATATCCCCCTCACAACGTCATTGTTTTCATTTTTAAATGTACTGCTCTTATTTTCTATATTTCTTATCCTCTTGTTTGCCAGCTCACCCATAGTCCCAAAGCAATATGCTTAGTCCTGCACCAAACTCACAACTGTTGTTATGTTTGAGCCCATAATTGCTGCCA
>NW_006408574.1:15644921-15657124 GCF_000296735.1 Chrysochloris asiatica
TTATAGAATATAAAGAACAAAGGAAATTCTTCACAAAGTCATGGTTGGCAGCAGATAAGTTCATCAGTGTAGCAGGCAGGACTATGGAAGTTGAAAGGGACCATGATTGGGACATATGCACTGTTCAAGATTAGAAGACTTCACAAGTTTGCATCTGGGGCCCATGCAAACTTGTGACCAGATAACCAAGATACTCCAATTTCCATTAAGGACACACCCAGGCAAGGCCCTGAGGGCTAGCCTGCCCTTCCCTGAGCTGGCTAGGGAAGCCTAGCAATCCACTTTCAAACAATGTCTGAGCCCAAAGGCTTTTGTGTTGCTGGTTAATGGCCAGGAAGAACTAAAGGGAGGCTGAATTTATGTTGTGACTCAAAATGGAGTGGGCTTCCATTGTAAAACATAGCCTTCTGTAGACCAAGTGCTTAGAATGTAAGCTCAATGGTATTACTTATTAGTAATACTGTTCTTGTAAAGATTAGATGAATTAGTCATAAATTCAGCTTGTGAATGTTTTAATGCATGTTTTGCACGGAAGCAACACTTAGTCAACCACACCTACTCTTCTTCCTTCTGGCTAGTCTTGTT
The DNA here is from genome assembly GCF_000296735.1 of Chrysochloris asiatica. Classification (NCBI taxonomy): domain Eukaryota; kingdom Metazoa; phylum Chordata; class Mammalia; order Afrosoricida; family Chrysochloridae; genus Chrysochloris; species Chrysochloris asiatica. The sequence goes on from NW_006408574.1 coordinate 15,645,507, forward strand.
GTCATTGTTAAGTGCTATTAAGTGGGTTCCAACTCGCATTCATCCTCCATTGGGTTTCAGAGGAACAGCTGGTAGATTTCAACCACCAACTTATGGTTAACAGTTCTGTGCTTATCCTACTAACAGCCATCTAATACCTTTTGAATTCCCTTCTCCTCAACTGTTTATCTCCAACCTAAGAAAACAAGCAATGTTCAGAGCATAGAATCATCTTACTATTTTTTCTGACAGCTTTTCTTTGAAGATGTATCCATTACCATGACTTCAATTATCATCTACATAGGCTAGACTTCCTGTTATATGTGTATCTCACCAAACTACTTTGGTAAGTTTGATTTTCAAATTATAAAGGAGCTCTGGTAGCGTAGTGGCTACGAATCGGGCTGCGAACCTTAAGGTCAGCGGTTTGAAACTACCAGCCGCTCTGCGGGAGAAAGATGAGGCTTTCTACTCCCATAAAGATTTACACCCTCGGAAACCCTGTACAGGGTCGCTATGGGTCGGAACCGACTCGACGGCACTTAACAACAACAACAACAATCATCATTGAAATATTTTACTGCCATCTTTGAGTCATGTTACTAAGAGAAAATCAATGTTCATAACCTATAATTAGTCTTTCTCCTGATTGTCACAACAACTTAAAATCTCAGAGTCAACATTGACCTCTCTCTTGTTTCTCACATACAAGAAATCAATTCTGTTTTCTTGTTCAACCTTAACTCTGTCTCCTTTTCATTCTCATCAACCTCATTTTAGTTTAGCCACACATTATGTGACATCTCATACTATTAGTTGTTTTATCTGTCTTTGAAATCTAAATAAATGAATCAAGGGTGGGTTTGATTTTATGTCTGGCATTTCTGCTCAATATAATATTGCTGAAAGTCAACCATTATGTTGCATATGTGATAGTTTATTCATTTTTCACTGCTGTGTGGGATTCCAATATATGTGTATGCAATGACTGACTGATTCATCTATTCTAAAGGAGCTCTGATAGCGTATTGGCTATGAATAGGGCTGTAAACCACAACGTCAGCGGTTCAAAGCTACCAGCTCTTCAACAGGAGAAAGATGAGGCTTTCTGCTCCCATAAAGATTTACAGCCTCGGAAACCCTATATAGGGTTGCTATGAGCTGGAACCGACTCCATGGTACATTACCATCACCACCACTATTTCATTATATTTAGGTTGTTTCTTCTATTTTAAGGTCATTTTGAATAATTGTTCTATAAACATAACTGTACATATTTTGCTATAATATACATTTAATTCTGTTCAATATACAAATAAAGAAGGAGGTAGATGCATCAAATATACAAAGAAGACATACTATTTATTAAAATAAGAGTGGCTATTCAGGCTGCTAACCTCAAGGCAGAAGTTCGTAACTACCAGCCATTCCATGGGAGGGAGATGAGGCTTTCTGTTCCTGTAAAGATTTACAGCCTTGGAAACCCTACGCAGGGTCACTATGAGTCAGAACCGACTCCATGGCACATCACCACCATCACCATTTCTGAATGATGACTATGAGGAAATTTTTTATCTTAGTCTAACTTTATACAATAACTATAAACTGTTTTAAATGAAAATTGATACATCATAGTGATTTAGAATATGATATCTAGAATCAAAAACCTGACTCAAATCCTTGTTCTATTTCATATTTCCTTGGGCACGTTACTTAATCTTGCTGAGGCTCAATTTCTTCATTTGCTCATCTGTAACACGGGGGAATCAGAAGACCTACCTCATCTGGTTGTTGCATGAAATAAAGGACTTAACACATATAAACCCAGTTCAGTTCCTGGCAATACAAACTTTAAATAAGTGTTAGTTGTGATTGTTTTACGATTGTCTATATTATAATTTTATTTTGCTCCTACAACTTTGTTCTTTCATAATTTAGGTCAGATATAAGAAAACATTTGTAGTATTTGTTGTTGTATGTTGTTAAGTGCCGTTGAGTAGGTTCTGACTCATAGTGACTCTGTATAGAGTTTCTGAGGAGCATCTGGTGGGTTTGAACTGCTTACCTTGTGGTTCGCAGTTCAGTGCTGATCCTACAGCACCACACCAGGAGTCCATTTAGAGTGTAGCAAGTTAAAACAGGAGTCCTAGTGTGGCGCTGTACAATCAGCACTGGACTGCTAACCAAAGGTCAATGGTACAAACCCACCCACTGCTCCGCAGAAACCTCATACAGGGTCACTATGAGTTGGAACCAATTAAATGGAACTTAATAACAACAAGTTAAAATAAAACAAATTTGGAGGAAGCAGGAGGGTTTACACTGTTATTAAGGCTTTAAGGGCAGGTCATAAACCATCTGCTGAGTAGCCCACCTAGAAGCTGAGCTGAACTGGTTTACATTAAGACATCGGATTCGATACATCTATGAACAGAAACCATGATGTTACACTGTCAGTTGTTCCTGTTTCTAGGAGCCATTGAGTTGACTCCTACTCATAGTGACCCCATAGACGACAGAATGAAATGCTACATAATTCTCAGAATAGTAGGTGGATTTGGACTCATTGCTGTAGCCATGGTCTCAGTATATCCCATTAACAGACTTTCACTTTTTCTCTAAGGAGCTCTGGTAGCATAGTGGATATGAATTGGGCTGTTAACCTCAGGGTCAGCAGTTCGAAACTACCAGCTGTTCCGTGGGAGAAAGATGAGGCTTTCTGCTCACGTAAAGATTTATAGCCTCAGAAACTCTGTACAGGGTCACTCTGAGTCGGAACCAACTCCACAGCACATAACAACAACAACAACTTTTTCTCTGACCCTTTTCTTTACCAAGGATGATACTCTTCTCTAGGGATATGTCTGTCCTTCCTTTTAATATGTCTAATTAAAGCAAGACAGAATCTTACCATCCTTACTCAATAGAGAAAAGAAAATTCCAGGCAATTGACTGTATTGGGGTCTGGATTGAATCATTACTGATGCTTCTCTTTTTTTATTTTTAAGTTCTGACAGCAAAGGAAATGATTATATGTGCAAATTGGGTATCCCTTTCTTAAAATGTTGGATCAGTTGGAGACTGCACTCAACTGAACCAGCAATATATAAAACAAATAAAACACCATTTCTGAGAAAACATTTAAGAAAATTACAAGTATGACAAGCAATTTTTTCCAATCCATATAGCTCATCTATGATTCTAAAATGTATGTGTTGAGTTTACAAATGGGTTCTTATTGAGATTCATACCTGCACAGCTTGTTTGCTCAGAGTCCCAGAACATTATAATAAAATGGAAACTTAGCATCACTTTCAATTTGGGGATGCATTTCAATTAAGAAAAGAAAAGGCAAAATTATTTCCATCAACTTACACTCATTTCATGGTAAATGCTTTGAGAAGATCTTTTCCAAATTATCGTGGGTGTGGTGATGGCGACGGTGTGCCGTGGAGTCGGTTCTGACTCATAATGACCCTGCATAAGGTTTCCAAGGCTATGAATCTACGGGAGCAGAAAGCCTCATCTTTCTCCTGCAGAACAGCTGGTAGTTTTGAACTGCTGACCCTGAGGTTAGCAGCCTGACTCGTAACCACTACACTATATTAAAAACAAACTTTGAGGTTATAGACACATCTTTATTTGAAAAGCAAGACCACCTATACTAGCATTTGACATAGGGCTGGCTGCTTCATCTATAAATTGGGGTGGTTGTAAAGATTTTTCTTTTTAATTGTGACATAAAACACCTTTCACTATTGTTGTTGTTAAGTGTCATCAAATTAGTTCTGACTCATAGTGACCTGTGTAGGGTTTCTGAGGAGTGGCTAGTGAGTTTGAAGTGACCACGTAGTTCAAACTGACCTTGTGGTCCAGTGTTTATTTTACAGCATCACGTTAGAACTCCATCCTAGTTTCTGGCTCAAACTAGGCCTCAGAATATTAACTGTTCTCTCCCTTGCTTCTATTTTAAAATAGTATAAATTTCCCACAATATGGCTTCTTGTCTGAGTTATTAGAGACTTTTTGATGTCACTCAGATATCTCAAAATATATGAAAACAAAACCCATTGCGTCGCTTCTGACTCTGAGAAACCCTATAGGATATAATAGGAAGAGACCTTATAAGAAGCCTCACAGGATTTCCAAGGAGTCCTGGTGTGACTCTGTAAAATAAGCACTGGACTGCTAATCTCAAGGTTGGCAATTCAAAACTCACCAGCTGCTTCTCCGAAACCTTATACAGGGTCAAAACTGACTCAGCGACACTTAACAACAACAATCTTTACGGAAGCTGACTGCCACATCTTCATCCCATAGAGTGGGCTCGAACCATGACCTTGCACATAGTAACTGAGCACTTAACCACTGACCCCTAGGGCACTTCAAAATATATTGCTGTTATTGCAAAGAGTGGTTGAGTTGGTTCTGATTAATCGAGACCCTGTATAGGGTTTTCCAAGCTTTAAATCTTAGGAGCAGAAAGCCTCGTGTTTCTTTTGCAGAGCGGCTAGTGAGCTTGAACCACAGACCTTTTGGTTCACAGTCCAGTGCTTAGTGTATGGAGTCACTGAGCTCCCAGCAAAAAAGTAGGAGAATGTTATTTGTTTTACCAAAATTTAGATACAGGTGTTATTAATGTAATTATTTTTGGAACCATATCCTTTCCACTGTAAAATATTTTTATTTGATAAGGATGCTGTTACTATATTAGGGGGCCATCAAGTCAGTTCCAACTCACAGCAACACTATGGCAGCAGAATCAAACACTGCCTACCACTGCGCTATGCTCACAATCGTTGCCTTGTGTGAGCCCGGGTGCCAGCCCATTTTGTTAGGGGGTCGTCTTTTTCTCAGACCCTCTACTTTACCAAGCATGATGTCCTTCTCCAGAGACTCATTTCTCTTCATATGCCCAAAGGACATGAGACAGACTGCCACCATCCTTATTTATAAAGGTCATTCAGGTTGCACTTCTTCCAAGACAGATTATGTATTCTTCTGGCAGCCCATGGCTTGTTAAATATCTTTCTCCAACAACATAATTCAAGCACATCATTTCTTCTTTGGTCTTCCTTATTCATTGTCCAGCTTTCACATTCAAATTTGTTGTTGTTTTTAAGTTCCATCAAGTTGCTTTCGACTCATAGTGACCCTATATAGAGTTTCTGATGAGCAGCTGGTGAGCTTGAACTGCCAACCTTGACGTTCAAATGGCATTGCAGTCTGGCGCATTAACCCACAGTGCCACACCAGGACTCCAAATTAGGTGACTGAAAATACCATAGCTCAGGTCAAGTACACCTTAGTCTTATAAGTGGCACCTTTGCTTTTAAAACTTGAAAGAGATGTTTTGCAGTAGATTTGACCAATTCAATATTCTGCTTGATTTCCTGACTGCTACTTCTATGGGCTTTGCCTGTGGATACAAGTAGTCAAATGAAATCCTTGTTCACTTCAATATTTTCTCCAGTTATCGTGATGTTGTTTATTGGTCCAGGTGGATTTATGTCTTCTTTACATTGATACATAATGTGTACAGAGGATTTCAATCTCTATTAGTAAATGCTTCAAGTCCTTTTGACTTTCAACACACCAGGTTGTGGCATCTGCATATCACAGGTTGTTTGGATTCTTCCTCCAATCCCAAGGCCACATTCTTCTTTATGTGTTCCAGATTCTTGGTTGATTTGCTAAACCGAGTGAACAAGTATGGTGAAAGGATACAACCCTCTCAAACATCTTTCCTGCTTTTAAACAACACAGCATCTCCTTGTTCTGAATGACTGACTGCCTCTTAGTCTTTGTACAGTTTCTGCAGGAGCACAATTATGTGTTCTGGAATTTCCGTTCTTTGCAATGGTAGTTTTAGTTTGTTATGATCAACATAGTCAAATGCCTTTGTATAGTCAGTGACACAGAAACAAAGGTAAATGTATTTCTGGTAGTCTCTTTTCCAGCCAAGATCCATATGATAATAACAGTATCTGTCACTGTACATCTTATCCGGAATCCAGCTATTTGACAAGAATAGATGTACATTGCTCTCAAATTGGACTTTCTAATGTTAATAAAAAGGTAAATGCATGCAGTGAACTTGCTTCAGTATAGTATTCCCAAAGCATTTTTATAAAGTCAAAGTTACGCTATTTACGACAGCTATTTACGACAGTATTGTAAACATCAATCCACCTGTACCACATATGCAGTGATCATTAGCGTAGTGGTTACGAATCGGGCTGTGAACCTTAAGGTCAGGGGTTCGAAACTACCAGCTGCACCGCGGGAGAAAGATGAGGCTTTCTACTCCCGTAAAGATTTACACCCTCGGAAACTCTATACAGGGTCGCTATGGGTCGGAACCGACTTGATGGCACATAACAACAACAACAACATAATATATATTACCAGTTTTTAATACCTTTATCATTAAACTTATAACTCTGCAGTTTAAGCTATTTTTCAAACATTTAAATATTGGGACATGTCTAAGGATGTGCTCTGGAAAGTTGATATGGAAATCCCTTACCAACCCAAATGAATGGTAACGCTTCAACAAATACACAGTTTTAAACTCTTCAAAATAACACTGAACAAATTCAAGACCATGGATTGATCTGGTGAGCAGAGACAGATGTACGTGAGGACAACAAAAACTGAGAGTATATAACCAACCCTTCCACATGAACAACCCTCTGAAGGTGAGTTCACAATATAATAATATCAATCCATGGGAGGAAGGAAATCTACTTCAAGGGAGAAAAAAATACCTAGACTGATTACTTGCAATATTTAATAAAGGACCAAGAAGCAGTTGATTTTCAAATTTGTTGGATGACTTACTGGGTCTCAAAGGTTTTATTCCGTAAATAAACTCATATTTCAGGTAACAAAACAAAAACAAAATAACCTTAAGATTTATGATATTTTACTTTGGTCATATTTTAATTTTAGTTAAAATGAAGATGAAAAGTAAACATCCATGTAAGACTAGTTCCAAATCTAAGATTTTATTTAAAAATATTTGACTGATGGAAATATACTGTCTTGGCCTGACTGACTACCATCTTTTGCTACCTGCAGGAGGAACATAGGAAACTTATTTTTTTAAAAAATCTGTTGTCAAACACGTTTTTGAGATAATATAATACAATGGGAATTACAGTTAAGGTTCACTAAGCAGCCTTCTACAAATCCAATAAATGCTTGATTTCTTCAAAGACAGCATTCTTCGTTTAGATAAATGAAGTGGGCTTCCGGAGGTTGCAGGCACAAATCAATACACTGAAATATGCATTTGGTCCATATGGTATTTCACTAATAGGAATTTGAAATTCAGCACACAGCTTTGCTATAAATCATAGACAGAAATTATATTAAAAGATAGTTGCTCCTGTGATTTAAACTCACAAATGAATAAAAATGTGCACTAAAAAGGAGATAATTTTAATCAGATAAGTCAAAAGGAAAATGATTTGGCTTCTTGACATTCAGTATTCATATTTACTATTTATATGCCTAGTTTAAGTTGGAACTTTTCCAGGGTCCCTTTCCCCAAAGACCACTTTGAATTTACACATACATTCCGCTCAGCAAAGTAATCTTGACACAGGATTATTATCACAAAAACAAGTTTTGTTGTTGTTGTTCAGTGCCATCAAGTCCGTACCAACTCACAGCGACATTATGCACACCAGCACAAAACACTGCCCGGTTCTGGGACAACCTCACAATTGTTGACACGCTTCAGCCCGTTGATGCTGCCACTTTGCCAATCCATCTCACTGGAGGTCTTCCTCTTTTTCTCTGACCCTCCATGATGTCCAAACATGATATCCTTCTCCAGTGACTGGTCTCTCCTGACAATATGTCCGAAGTATGAGAGACGAAATTTGGCCACCCTGGCCTCCAAGGAGCACTCTTGGCTGCATTTCTTCCAAAACGGATCTATTGGTTCTTTTGGCAGCTCATGGCACTTTCAGTATTCTCCTCCAACACCATAACTCAAAAGCATCAATTCTTCTACGGTCTTCCTTATTCACTGTCAGCTTTTGCATGCATGTGAAGTTCTTGAAAATACCATAGCTTGGGTCAGGCACACCTTTGTCCTTAAGCTGACATCTTTGCTCTTCAACACTTTAAAAAGGTCTTTTGCAGCAGATTTCCTAATGCAATAAGTTGTCTGATCTCTTGATTGCTGCTTCCGTGAGTGTTGATAGTTGATTCAAGAAGAATGAAGTCCTTGACAACTTCAATCTTTTCTCCATTGACAAGAATGTTGTTTATTGGTCCATTGGTGAGGATTTTTGTTTTTCTTACAATGAGATGCAATCCATACCAAAGGCTGTGCTCTTCGATTTTCATCAGTAAGTATTTTAAGTCCTCTTCACTTTCAGCAAGCAAGGTTTTATCATCTGCATGTCGCAGGTTGTTAATGAGTCTTCCTTCAATCCTGATGACATGTTTTTCTTCATATAATCCAGCTTCTTGGATGATCTGCTCAGCATATAAATTGAATAAGTATGGTGAAAGAATACAACCGTGTCACACAACTTTCTTATTTTTAAACCATTCAGTGTTCCCATGTTCTGTTCAAACAGCTGCCTGTTGATCCATGTACAGATTCCTTATAAGCACAATTAAGTGTTCCAGAATACTCATATTTTGCAATGTTGTCCATAGCTTGTCATGATCCACACAATCGAAAGGCTTTGTATAGTCAATAAAGCACAAGTAAATATTTTTCTGGTATTCTCTGCTTTTAGTCAAGATCTATCGGATATCTGCAATGATATCCCTCATTCCAAGGCCTCTTCTGAATCTGACTTGAACTTCTGGAAGTTCTCTGTCAATGTATGCTTGCAGCTATTTCTGTATTACCTTTAGTAAAACTTTACTAGCTTGGGATATCAAGGAGATTGTCTGATGATTTCTGCATTCCATTGGGTCACCTCTCTTTGGAATGGACACAAATATGATCTCTTTAAATCAGTCGGCCAGATAGTTGTCTTCCAACTTTCTTGGCATAGATGAGTGAGTGCCTCCTGTGCCACCTCACTGTCTTGAAAGATTTCAGTTTTCATTCCATCAATTCCTGGTGCCTTGTACTTTGCCAAGTCCTTCAATGCACCTTGGACTTCCTCCTTCAGAATTATTGTTTCTTGATCATATGCTACCCCTTGAAATGGTTGAACATTAACCATTTCCGTTTGGTACAGTGACTCTGTGTATTCCTACCATCTTATTTGATGCTTTCTGCATCATTCAATAATTTGCCCATAGATTCCTTCAATAACGAAAATCAAGGCTTGAATGTTTTCTTTAGTTCCCCCAGCTTGAGAAATGCTGAGTGTGTTCTTCCTTCTTGGTTTTCTGACTCCAGATCTTTGCACATTTTGTTGTAATAAATAATTAAAACAAATATAAGAAAGGGAAATCCTAGAAGTGTAAATGAGTAAATCCTGACTTGATGGAGGAGAAATTGTGTTAGCGAATGTAGCTTGAATTATCGGAAACAGATATACACGTACTGTGGATGATGAAACCAGATAAATACTAACGCACCGTACACAACCACAGTGGCACACATGCACATTCACAATAGAATTTCTTACCCTGGAATCCAGAGAAAAAACAGCTAATTCTATAGAGGTGAGACTGGAAATTTTTTCTGAATACAAATCAGACTTGTGTAGGTTTATGAAGGAGAGATAGAACTTTGGTAGAGACCAAGGAGATTTGGAGTGACAATGGACACAGTGGAGTGTTGGTGTGGCACTGTAAGATAAGCACTAGCTGCTCACCAGAAACCCTCTACAGGATCGCTGTGAGTTACAACCGACTCAAAGGCACTTAACAATAACAACATGGACAGAAGAATCAGTTGACTAACTGAGAGGTAATGCAATTCATCCACAAACTCATCTAAACCTTACTGAGCTTCTATTTTGCACAAGGGATAGAGATATGCCAAGATACTTTCCTCCCTTCTACCTTCCTCCCCTTCCTTGTACAAGGTATTATCAAGTCCCTACTGTGTGAAAGTGAAGAGGACTTAAAATATTTACTGATGAAGATCAAAGAGCACAGTCTTCCATATGGATTACAACTCAATGTAAAGAAAACAAAAATCCTCACCACTGGACCAATAAACAGCATTCTTATCAATGGAGAAGAGATTGAGGTTGTCAAGGACTTCATTCTTCTTGGATTAACTATCAACACTCGCGGAAGGAGCAGTCAAGAGATCAGACGACGTATTGCATTGGGCAAATCTGCTGCACAGGAACTTTTTAAAGTATTGAAGAGCAGAGATGTCAGCTTGAGGACTAAGGTACACCTGACCCAAGCCATGGTATTTTCAATAACCTCATATGGATGCGAAAGCTGGACAGTGAATAAGGAAGATCATAGAAGAATTGATGCCTTTGAGTTGTGGTGTTGGAGGAGAATACTGAAAGTGCCATGGACTGCCAAAAGAACCAACAGATCTATTTTGGAAGAAGTGCAACCAGAGTGCTCCTTGGAGGCCAAGATGGCTAAGCTTCGTCTCTCCTACTTTGGACACATTGTCTGGAGAGAACAGTCGCTGGAGAAGGATGGCATGCTGGGTAAGGCGGAGGGTAAGAGAAAAAGAGGAAGACCCCCAACGAAATGGATCAGCCAGGTGACATCATTGATGGCGTCAAGTGTGGCGGCGGTAGTGAGGTTGGCCCAGGATCGGACATTGTTTCATTCTGCTGTGCATGGGGTCGCTATGAGTTGGTTCTGACTCGATGGCACCTGACAACAACAACAACTGTGTGTAAGGTTCTGGGAACACAAATGTGTTTCTACACTCATGGAGTTCACGTTTTAATTGGAAAAACAAATACATCAACCAATTATTAGAATACCATGAAGTAAAATCAGCTTGCACTGTGGAATGGGATGAAATTAGTGTGACTATAGCTGCAGGTACATTTTAGAAAAAGTACTGTAAGACAAGGGAGCACCTAAATCATGAGGTAGAAGAGTTTATAAATGATAAAGAAAGTTTAAAAAGGAAAAGATGGAACTTTGTTGTTGGTGTTAAGCGCCGTCAAGTGAGTTGTTTCCAACTCATAGAAACCCTGTATAGGGTTTCCAAGGAGTGGCTAGTCAACCTTGGGGTTCAAACTGACCTTGCGGTCCGTGCATTAACCCTCTGCATTACACCAAGACTCCAAATGACAGAGTGGAATTCAAGAAGGAGCCTTAGTGATGATTAATGATTATTAATTGATTTTTAATTGGGGATACCATAAATCTACCATGTTAAAATTTCATTTTCAACTATGTTTCTGGTTAATTAAAGTTGTGTTTTAGGTTTACATATATTCATGCTAGGCTTCAATAATGACAAAATATTGACAAGTACCATTTTAAGCTTATTAGCACGTTTCACAGATTGTCTGATGGAAATACATGTGTGCACATATGCACACGTGTACAGCGGCACATTCAGCAGAGGCTGGTAGTCTCAATTGTGCCATGAGCAGCAGCTGCTGTGATGAATGAACGGGTTCTCAGTGACCTACATTCAACCTGAGAATGAGCAGGTGCATACTCTATGAAAGGAGAAGTCAAATATATATATATATATATATATATATAAACAT
>NW_006408574.1:15657368-15663097 GCF_000296735.1 Chrysochloris asiatica
GGTGAGCCTGAACTGCCGACCTGGTGGTTCAAACTGACCTTTTGGTCTAGTGTTTATCTTATGGTGTCATACCAGGATATATATATATATATATATACATTATAAACATAAATACATAACTATAGAATATGTAAATAATCTCTATATATATGTTTGGAGTTCTGTTGTGGCTCAGAAAGATAAGTGTTTGCCTGCTAAATGCTGGGTCAGCAGTTCAAACCCACCAGCCATTCCTTGGAAACCCTATACAGAGTCTCTATGAGTCAGAACTGACTCAATGACATTTAATAAGCAACAACATATATGTGTTTTCTTTTTCTCCTACCACATATGAGAAATATATATGTACATGTGTGTATATACATGTACAAGTGTATAAAGATGACTTTCTACCCCTGGAAAGATTCACATCCTCTGAAATCCTACACAGGGTCCCTGTGAGTTGGAGTGAATTTCCATTTGGATACGTACACAAAAAGTTTGTGGAAAAATGGAATTGAAAGATGTTGGAATTTGTAATGAACTTTAAAAAGACAAACCTTGTGTATGCATGCGTGTGTGTATGTGTGTGTGTGAGTGTGAGTGAGTGAGTGTAGAGAAAGAGTGGTAAAGATAAATGTACCACTGACCAGAAAAAGAAATGAACCATAAGATGTGTTTTCAATGAAATAGACCTGAAATGGATTCAAAAGTAAATGCCAAACAGGGACATGTTTCTTTTTCAATTCCTAATAATACATTAGGATACACAGTAAAATTGGCAATAAAATCCCCAAGGATAAGTGACATTACATGTCCTTTTAGTGAAAATAAAGGGGGTGAGAACAGACCTTTGTCTTACACAATTGTATCTTCTGAAATGACCATCCAAATACAAAATAATAGCCAAACTAGAAAAAGTATGCTATTTTCTTCCAGACTGTGAGCATTTTCTGTGGGTTGTGCAAAAATAATGCCTGTGAATATCATCATCAATACCCAGAAATGTCTAAACAAAAGCAGCAAAATTACACTTTTTCTCTAAAGTATGGTAGGATGTATTACAATGGCACTCTCTACTCAGCCATCATTTGAAAGCATTAAACTTGAAGTGGAAACAGCCTTTTGTGAACATTTTTAAAATGGGAGCTAAATCGTAACATGCTGCAAAGTTACAAAAGGAAATTTGTAGTCTGGCGCCAGAGGAAAGAACTTAAACAGGCAAGTTCTGTTACCATCGTGCTGGCAAATAGTGAAAGTGCCTGCTTGTTACACCCACAATGTTGCTCTTAATATTTTAAATTAACCAAAGACTTCAACGGGAACCACAAAGTATTTCAACACTAAGCAATAAAAAATCCCAGGGGAATAAAATGTGAGTATTGAAATGATTCTCTGCCCAAAGAAATAGAATACTAAATATATAAGAAGACTGTGATCCTGCTTTGAAAAGCTCATTTGAAATAACTTAAACAATGCTGCATTTTACACATGAAGAAACTGAGGCTGGAAGAAGAGAACTACTTGTCACCAAGTAGATCTCAATTTATGGCAACCCTATGTACATTAAAGATAAACTGTGCTCTATACGGTTTCCAATATCTGATTTTTCAGAAGTGAATTGCCAGACTTTTCTTTGAGGTGCCTCAGGTAGTTAGCAGCTGTAGCAAGCTAACAGGTTACAGCACTGAAGAACTTTGGGAGTGAACTCTAAGAACCACAGACTGAATCCATTCCTCAGACCGCAACTCACTGGTTCTTTCTGCTCGGCCTGTGTGTTCCAACAAGCCACACAGACAGACGTCAGGAGATACCGCAAAGCCAAGTCCACATACCACTCAATTTTATTTTCAAATCAAGTAGAAACATCTTTTATTTTGTTTCCTGACCACAGCATTACTTTTTTCAGCAAATGAAAATTTGATCCATCTCTGAATCCTAATAGCCATGCCTTGTTTCAAGTGATAATAAATTAATTTTCCAACATGTCATAGTTGTGGCAAAGGACAAGTATCATAAGGACAAGTATTGTATGATACCATCCAGCATCTCAAACACCCTGACCGACCGGAACCATTGCTGGACTGTATACGTATGTAGCTTCCTATCACTTAAATTTACAATGCCAAGACCTCAGTCACCTTCTTGACACCCTGGCTTAACAGACTTGTGCACAGGAATGATTACTCAGTAGTATTTCCTTGTTTACTCACCTCCCTTTCATGTTTCCAATGGATGCTAGTTCCACACCGGCTACTTTGGTCAAGGCCTCTGTCACAACCCAGTCATGCAGGGAAGGTGGTCGAGGCCTTCTCACATCTGCTGTACTGACTCCTTGCTGATCCCACGAGTGCAGAGCAGAACTGCTGCAAAGCAACAGTACTGGATACAAATGATGAAAGCCATAGTCTTTTTATGCTCCAGATTCTGCTACATTTGCTTGTAATGTTGGTTCTGTCCTGATTGAACTCCATGACCTTGGTCAATATCCCTTTAAGCCTCAATTTCTTGATTTCTTTATTTGTAAATTAGGTCTCTGAGGATGAGTATGAGGCTTAAATTAGGTGACATTTTTTAAACCATTAAACACAGTCTTCGGCACATGATTGTTGTTGTTAAGTGCTGTAGGGTCAGTTCTGACTCATAGTGACCCTATATAGGGTTTCCAAGGAGCGGCTGGTTGAGTTTGAACTGCTGACCTTGTGGTTTAAACTGACTTTGAGGTCAAGTTTTTATCCTATGGGACCACACGTGACTTAATTAATGACAGACTTTATGACATTTTGTGATGATCTTCTCCTGCACTTTACCAGGTTATAACACAGCCACTTTTATGTTCTGGGACACCAAGAGACTAATTTGCATTTATAAAACCCAAGGAGAGAATTTCCAGGGAAAAAGTAGATTTTACCCCTGCAGCGTTATTTTTTTTTCTCCTTTAGAAATGGGCATTGTGTGACTCTATTGAGAATTCACCTTCTATTATATAAGACAATGCTTGATTGGATTGAAACTATCTTCCTATATCTTCTCAAAGAACAATTCAAAGTCTTCAATTATCTTTTTCAGATACATCTCAAAAGGTTTTTTGAGTGCCTGAAAGGCCATAATTCTTTTTCCTTAAAGTTCTGAATTCCATCTGATGAAGTTATTACACTTTTTGGAGTAGTACCATGTCACCGAAACAATAGCTTAAATTAACCTCTTACTGCCTTCAGTCAGGTTCTTTCTTTGCCTTCATAAAAGTTAATTTAATGATTCTGAAAGAAGCAAGATTGGCAGGGATAGAGAATTAAGGCCTTTACGTCATAAAATAAGTACTGATTAGAATGAGTAGCAATGTTCTTAAAATTGTTAGTTATTACAGAATCTCAAATACATCTAGGGAAGGAAGCCTTACAGGACGGGAGATAATTGAGTCTTCCTGGTCCATTCAGTCCATAGGCACATCTTTGGGATGATAATTAGAGCTATTCAAAATGGTGAGTGTTGGCTTTTAATTTAAACACAAGCACATGCAAAATCATCATCTCTTGCATATAATGCGTGGCAGAGATCGAACCACTGTGACAGATAACATAGAGGAAAGCATTTTGTCCAGACGATTTCCTTTCCAAAGCTTCAAAACTTGGGACTCACTATTTAGAGTGAGTTTAGAATAGCCTAAAACTATCCTTTTATTTAACTCATATTTCTTGTTGTTGCTATTAAGTGCTGTCAAGTGGGTTCCGACCCAAAGTGATCCTCTATAGGGTTTCCCAGGAGCAGCTGGTGAGCTTGAAATGTTGACCTCACAGTCCAAACCAACAATGCAGTCTAGCACCACACATTTATTATGGTGCTATTATCTGCTGGTAATTTTCCTTTTAACCTCCTCCTTAGGCATTAGGAAAGGAGTCTGCTTCTAAGGCAGGGTAAGAATTCATTGTCACAATTAGTAGAATGGTTTTTGTTGGTGGTGGTGAGTGCCAGCCAGTCAGTTGTTACTCATAGCCATTCTGTATAGGATTTCCAAGAAGCAGCTGATGAGTTTGAACTGCGGATCTTGTGGTTTAAACCCACCTTGTAGTCCAATGCTTTATCCAACAGCACCACACCAGGACTCCAGTAATATGGTTGTTGTTGGTGGTGGTTATGTGCTGTGGAGTCGGTGCCAACTCACAGTAACCCTGTATAGGGTTTCCAAGACTATAAATCTTTATGGGAGCAGAAAGCCTCATCTTTCTCCCATAGAACAGCTGGTAGTTTCGAACTCCTGACCTTGCAGTTCACAGCCCTACTTGTAACCACTATGCTACCAGAGCTCCTTGTAATTTGGTTAGGTAAGGGGAATTATTTTTTCTGGAAGTGAAAACAGCAAAGTGAGTGAAGTTTATCAATAGACTAGAGAGAGGACCCTGGTGGACAGAAATTAATAACTGGCCTGCTAACTGTAAGTCTGGTGGTTAGAACTTAAGTCTCCACTTTGGCGCATCTCCCAGTAAAGATTCTTTTCTCTGAAACCAGAATCCTCTTCCTAAAATAAAAATTTGATCATATCACTATGGGCTTTACCACATTGTGCATTGTGGTGAGTTGAAAAAAGTGTTGATTTTGAATCCAGTCAGAACAACATTTGAATCTCAGCTCTCCAAGTGGTAGCTGTGGAATGTGGATGAACTTCTTAGACTCTCTGACCCTCAATGCCCTTATCCAAAAGAACTCCAAACTTGTGGCCTGCAACTGACTCACAGTGACCCTAGAAGACTGAATAGACCTGTCCCATACGGTTGGTTTCCAAGTCTGTAATCTTTTCCAAGCAAATCTTTTTCCTGTGTAGTGACTAGTGGATTTGAACCACCGACTTTTCAGCTAGTCATAGAATGCTATAACCATGGTGCCACCAGGAGTTCTTTATTTCTTCATGTTGTTGTTAAGTGTTGTTGAGTCAGTTCTGAATCATAACAACCCTGTATAGGGCTTCCAAGGAGCAGCTGGTGGGCTTGAACTGCCAACCTTGCAGTTACTAGTTCAGTGCTTATCCTACAGCACTGCATCAGGACTCCATAGGGAGGTTATAATAAAATAACCTATACAAATTTAAAATGCTGGCTGGTTACCATGTAGACCATTCACATAATATTTTGTTGTCAGATAAACCCAAATTCCTTTATGTGACTTTTGTTGTTACTGTCTTGGCTTCTCCTCATAATAACTCACATACAAAATAGCCCAATGGAACCTGGTCCTGTACCACCCTTAGAATCATGGTATGTTCTAGCCCATGGGTGACCCTGTTGGTATTTGAAATACCGATGGCATCACTTCTAGCATGACAGCAAAATGTAAGCCACCCAAGTATGACAAATGAACTAAAAGGTTGGTGATTCAGTAGTTCAAACCCACCAGCTGCAACTCGGAAGCCCTACACAGGGTCTCTTTGAGTCAGACCTGACTCGATGGGACGTCACAACAACAACGTATTAGCTGGATTGTGATTTTCTCTTTAGTATCAACCCTCACCATTTCTTGATTTAGTCTGTACCCCCATTATGGCTAACTGCATTGCACACTATCATTTCCAGGACTTTATACAAGCTGGGTCTTCCTCTGAGACTTCTTTTTGTTATTGTTGGTTTTCTCCTCACCACAGATGTTGCTATTCTCACTTGATCCTCAGAAGACTCGGATTCTGACTGGTGCAGTGGCTTTTCCAAACTTTACATAATGGCAGAACAAAGTCTTGTAATTGTTGCTGGTAGGTGTTATTA
>NW_006408574.1:15663902-15682515 GCF_000296735.1 Chrysochloris asiatica
GATGGCACCTGACAACAACAACAGTCCTGTGCCACCATCACATTGCATTGTCATTGTGTTAACCTGTTTCATTGAGTGTCTTCCTCTTTTTCGATGACCCTCTACTTTACCAAGCATGATGTTCTTCTCCAGATAACATGTCCAAGGTATGTGAGATGAAGTCTTGCCTTTCTTGTGTCTCAGGGGCATTCCTGCTGTATCTTCTTTCAAAGAAAATTTATTTGTTCTTCTGACCATCCATGATACATTCAACATTCAACAACACTATACCTCAAAGGCATCTTTTCTTCTTCAGTCTTCCTTATTTATTGCCCAGCTTACACATGCTATTTACAGCAACTGAAAATGCCAGGTTTGGGGTTAGGTGTACCTTAGTCCTCAAAGTAACATCTCTCCTTTTCACACTGTAAAAAGATCTTTTGCAGCAGATACCTAATGCAATATGTCACTTAATGCCATGGCTGCTGCTTTCAAGGACACGGATTGTGGATTCAAGTAAATGAAATCCTAGGTAACTTCAGTCTTTTGTCCATTAATCATGATGCTGTCTATTGGTCTAGTTGTGAGCATTTTTGTTTTCTCTTTGTTGAAGTGTAAATCCATATTGAAGCCTATAGTATTTCCTCTCCATTAGTAAACTCTGAGTCCTCAGAGCTTTCAGCAAGCAAGATTCTGCCATCTGTATATCAGACGTTTCTAATGACTCTTCATCAAATCCTGATAATGCATTTTTCTTCATTAGTGCAGCATCTTGGGTTATTTGCTTATTGTACATATTGAATAAGTATGGTGAAAGGATACACCTCTGATCCATAACTTTCCTTTCCTGATTTTAATACATGTATCTCCTTGTTCTATGCACAGTTTCCACATAAGCACACTTATATTATGTTCTTTCTTTTTAGAGAATACTTTATTAGTTTCTGTAATCAAACCCATGTAGATAAGACCTTACATATTTAATACAGTGCGTTACCCCTGTACAAATGGAAAAAAAAAAAAAAAGTTTAATGTTTCTAGACCAATATGGCTGTTAATTTCTGTACAATGCCAACTCAACACGGTACAACTGGGATATTTTTTTTCAAAGTTGACAGCACAGTTAAAGTTTCCAAAAATTCAAATTATATATATATATATAAAGACCAATCGCAGTGCTATACATCAATAGCAGCAACAGCTTTTCCAGGTTCTGCAGTCACCTGAACACACTTATATGTTCTCGAATACCCCATTCTTCACAATATTATCCATAAGTAGTTATGATCTAAGCAGTTAAATACCTTTGCATAGTTAATAACATACAGGTAAACATCTTTCTGTTATCCTCTGCTTTCAGCCAAGACCCATCTTGCCATCGATAATGATATGCTTCATTTCATTTCCTCTTCTGAATTAGCTTGACTTTCTAGAAGATCCCTGCCATTGTACTGCTGAGACAGCTTTTGAACAAACCTTTAAACTGTCTAATATAAGTTCAAATCTGTGATGATTTACTTCTAAATTTTACCTCACAAATTCAGAATCTCTCTGGAAAGAGATTTTTTCTTCTCTTAAGTACAAGTGTTCTCAAAATATTTATTAGTTCTGCTGCCCATATAGATTTATTACACTTCCTTCCATTGAATATGTATTTTTATTTCTATTAGCACCATGTTGTTGTTAGGCGTGTTGAGTTGGTTCCAACTCATAGGGACCTTGTACAGGGTGTCTGATGAGCAGCTAATGGGCTTGAACTGCTGACCTTGAAGTTCAAACCAAACTTGAGGTTGAGTGCTTATCCTACAGCGCCACATCAAGACTCCTTATTAACTGCTTACTTACATCAAATAAGACTATATAATATACAAATAAACAGAGGAACAAGAATCCTTAAATGTCTCTCCTACCTTCGCAGTGGTTACAAATCGGGCTGCTAACCTCAAAGTTAGCAGTTCGAAACTACCAGCGGTCCGTGGGAGAAAGATGAGGCTTTCTGCTTCTGTAAAGATTTATAGCCTCGGAAACCAATACAAACCTGTGCAGGGTCGCTATGAGTCGGAATCAACTCCATGGCACATAACCACCACCACCACCACCTTCAATTGTTGGAGGAGCCAGGTTACTATCCCACTCCCTGGGAGAAACTTGTTATTCAGTGCTGTTGAGTCAGTTCCGACCCATAGCAACCCTATATAGGGTTTCTGAGGAGCAGCTGGTGAGATTGAACTGCCGACCTTGCAGTTCAAACGGCTTTGCAGTCTGGTGTATTAACCCACACCAGAGTCAGCCTATTCAAGCACAATTTCCCCATAAACTTGGTGCTATAGAAGCTGCTCTGTTACTATAAAGGCATTCAGGAAAAACTGTCACAGATACAACTTTAAGTGGAATGTTAATATACTTGGGAAAATTAGAGCTTTCATCTTAAATTCTAGGTTATGGGAAATTCAGATAGATATAGATTAACTCCACAAACATCAATAATTTCTATTATGCTAAAATCAATCTCAATTTTCCATACAAACAGAAAATTCAAATAAAAAATAAAGAGTTTCATCTTCTACCATAAGCATCCTTATTTGGCATCTCTGCAAAATCAACTGTTTGTTCTCCTTACTAAATAAGATACAAGTTAATTTTGATTCCTCCTTCCTAGCAAAATCCAACTCATACTTTCTAATTCACCATCATCTTAGTTTGCACATAAGACTCACAGGAGGAAAAATTAAAAATTATCCTGAAATTTAGATTTAAAGAAATGTATACTCACCACAAAACTTATTAAAAGCACATGAAGTTCCAAGTAGCCTATGTTTCTAGCACTATCTAATATTAGAGTAGGATAAACACTCGACTGTAATGTCAGTGTGAACCCTTACAAGGTCAGTGGTTAAAATGCACCAGTCACTCCACCAAAACACTATACACAGGGTCACTAGGAGTTGGAACAGGCTTGACAGCACACAACTACCACCATCATCACCACCACCACTTTTAAAAAACAGTTTAATTAAGGAGAACATTTAACCTCTTCAAAACTCATGTGTTCTCACATGTAAATGTGAACAACAATGCTAGCCTTGTGCATTCTTCAGAATACGCGTGTACGCGTGAGTGTTAAGTGAAACAGTCAGTATGCAAGCACTCTGAAGTTTGCTAACCGACTGTATGGTAAGATAACTTCATAATGAAAAGGAAATGGAAGACGTTCATATCCCTTTTCAGCTGTTAAAAATAAATAAAATCATTGTCATTCTCCTTTGGTGCTCACCTGAATGTTTTGACTCCCCAAGATTTTGTTTCTCCTTCTTCACTCAAATTCTCTAAAAATTCATTTCCTTCATGAAGTGTTCTCTGATTCCTAAAGCCCTTGTTATCTCTCTCACCTCATCATCTCTACCTGATATTTGCACTGATGAATCTTTTCAAGTTCATTCCTTAAGTGTTGGTCCTGCCAATTGCATCTGGTTTCCAAGTGTCCAGAGCAGAACTAGTTTCAAAACACCAGCAGGTACCAGGGACAGTGCTGGACATGCCGGGTGTGCTCGGTAATGAATTGATGGGTGAATGTATTCACCCCTTGGGAAGTTTCACTGGATTTTCTATTTAATCATCCTGGTTATTATTCATAGAGTATAATCAGTCCTTCCTAAAATGAATCTAACTGCGAGTGAAGCATGTGGAAATTAGCTAATGCCAGGAGAGGGGGCAGGGAGGAGAACACACTTGTAATTGTTCCTTGCATTTTCCCGTTACATAATTTAAAAGAAGAGCTCTAATCAGAAGATCAATCTGTAATATGAGACATTTGTAAATATGGAGACCGACATTGGACTCACTTAGGTGAAAAGTCTACCCTTTCCAAGTGTTAACCATAAAATTTGAAAAGTTACTACCATGTTGTAGCTCATTTTCTTATCTGTAAAATAGGAATGCTCAGGCCATCCTTACCCAGATGGTATGATGTTTAAATGTGATAGTGCCTACACTAATGGCTATACATGTTATTCATGGCTATGCCTAAGAGGTTCTGAGCAATTCAGTAATATATCCACGTGCTAAGTATGCAAAGATAGATTCAGTTTAAACCATACTAGAGTACTAGTATGGTTTGAGTACTAGTACTCAAAATATACTAAACCATACTGATTTGAGTACTAGAAGTCAAATCAGATCTATAACTTGACCCGAAGAAATGACTTTACTGAACAACATGGGTTGACATGGTGTCTGCAACAATGGTCTCAAACACAGTGACACTTGTGAGGATAGCGTAGTACTTGGCAGTGTTTTGTTTTGCTGTTCATTGTGCTGCTATGAGTTGGAACTGACACAACAGAACCTAAGAAGTACAAACTTGTGAAGAAGAACAAAACAAATGAAGACTTCTGTGTGGGACTTCAGAAGGGGATATGGCAAAAGAAGAGCCATTTGACTTGAGTTTTATTGATGAATCCCAAAACTGGAGTTTTATTTTTCTCATAAAGAGAATTTCTGGTGCACAAAAAGACTTTTCAGGTAAGCAGTTGATGAGTACTAGGACTTGACATTTTTGCAAAATGTTTTTTATGAGAATCTAATGAGAACACATCTAATGGATATATTACAAGAGGGTGCTGTTGGGAACCTTGACAAGCCCAGCTTCAAGATATCTAAAGATAGGCCCTTTATCATATACACACACACAAATATTAAAAAGTCGAATACTGTCTTTATCAGTCATCTCTATCTTAATGGCATACACATTGAAAATGAAGACCTAGTATCTTTGTAAAAAGAATAATATATTCAACTAATTAAAAAATTCTATCAGATTTAATCAAGCTACTCCTAAACAATAAAATAAGAGTTGCTAGTTTTAAAATTGCTTATGATCTAGTCATCAACTCATATTTTATTGAAATTGTGTAGAGTTATTTTGATGACTCTTCAATAGTTATTTGTTAGTTACTTGTTGAGTTACTTAATCTTTTAAAAATTTCCAAAGTGAAAATCAGTGTGAAATTAGCCTGTTAGACTTGGAAAGTTCAAGAAGTCTATAGTTCTGCTTTGAATTTCATCTATGTCTGTAGATGACTGTGTGTATATCCTGCTAACATCAAGTCAATTCTGACTGATAAGGACTCTGGAGGGCAGAGAAGAACTGTTCCCTAGGATTTCAGAGACTGTATACATCTTTATTGGAACAGAGAAACTCATCTTTCATGAGAAGTGACTAGTGGTTTGAACTACTGATCTTACAATTAGCAGTCTAATGCTTAATCCAAGATACCACCAGGGCATTTGATTTCTAGCCCAAGGTTAGTGATTCAAATCCATCAGCTATTACACGGGAGAAAGATGTGGCAGTCTGCTCCCATAAAGGTTTACAGTGCTGAAAGCCCCGTGGGGCAGTTTTACTCTGTCTTTCATGGTTACTGGGAGTTGGAATTTGACTCAATGTATCATTGTTTGTAAATTTTAAGAAGAGCAAAGTGTTATCATGTCTCTATGGTTTAGATGCTATCATAAATAATAAGGAGTCCTGGTGTGGCCCTATGAGATAAAACATTGGACTACAAGGTCAGTTTTCAGTGGTTCAAACTCCCCAGCTCCTCCTTGGAAACCCTACACAGGGTCACTGTGAGTCAGAACCAACTCGATGGCACGGAAGAACAACAAATAAGAGGTGTTTGCAATTGAAAAAAGAAGTCTATAAAACGCACAGAGGAAATACACAATGTGGTGGTGATGGTGGTTATGTGCCGTGGAGTCAGTTCCAACTCACAGTGACCCTGTACAGAGTTTCTGAGGCTATAAATCTTTATGGGAGCAGAAAGCCTCATCTTTCTCACGTGGAACAGTTGGTAGTTTCGAACTGCTGACTCTGAGGTTAGCAGCCTGATTCGTAACCACTACACTACCCCAGTTCCCTATACACAGCATAGTACTTCTGAATCCTTGTCTATAAAACAATTTAACTTTAAGGAACACGTATTATGGTAGATAAAGCATTTTACTTTGTTTTAAAGCATTAGAATAACAAACAAAACTGCTAGGAAAACAGCCTTAAAATGTTACTAATATTATGTGGCAAGTCTAAGGTATAAGATTTTTATATCTAGCTTGTAAGAACTGAGGGTAATAAAGAGAGTATTTACTCTCAGAATATAAAAAGAAATGAAAGTTTTTTTCCTTGGATTACACTGGATTATAACAAGATTAAAATGGTCCTTAAACTAAGCATTCTTAATGGCTTTTAAACCCTCTAATAACGATTTTAAATTTATACCAAAATTCCAAAGAGCTCTAAAATCTCTCCTTATTCAATTTTAGCTAAAGGAGATCAATAGTTTTAACAACTTTTATGCTAACAAAATTAAGAAAATATTGTAATTATCATTAGTTACAAACTTTACAAAATATCAACTGATACTCCATTGGCTCTGCCATGAACGCTATTTTCATTTTCAGCACTGTAAGCTATATTTGGATTGCTGGAGTGGCTCTTGACTGCAAAGTCGATTTGAACTGCTAGGACAGTAGTTCAAACTCACCAGCCGCTCCTTGAAAACCATATACAGGGGTCATTAGGGGTCAGAATTGACTTGACGGCACCTAACAACAACAAGCTATATTTAATGAACCTTAAAATAATTTACTTGTGTGCCATATTGATGATGCAAAAGATGTAAATAGAATGAGTCATGATAAACTATAGATATCTTTGCAAAGAATAGTTGGTTGGTTGGATGCAAAGAATGGATATCCTCAAACACTTAACTGTGCTCATAAGGAACCTGTACATAGACTAAGAGGAAGATGTTAGAACAGATCAAAAAGGCACTGAATGTTTAAAATCAGAAAAGGTGTGTGCCTGGGTTGTATCCTTTCATCAAATTTATTTCATCAATGTACTGAGCAAATAATCCAAGAAGCTGGATTAGGATTAGAGGAAGATTCATTAATTACCTGTGAAATGCAGATGATACAACCTTACTTGCTGAAAGCATAGAGGATTGAAAATATTTACTAGTGGAGATCAAAGACAGACTTCTGTATGGACTGCAACTCAATGTAAAGAAAAAAATCCTCACAACTGGATCAATAAATAACATCATGATAAAAGGAAAAAAGATTGAAGCTGTCAGAAACTTAATTTTACCTGAATCTACAATAAACATTTATGTAAACACCAGTCAAGAAAACAATGTATTGCATTATGTAAATATACTTCACAAGACCTCTTTAAAGTGTTCAAGAGCAAAGATATCAGTTTGAAGACTCAGGTGTTTCTGATCCAAGCCATGGTATTTTTAATCGCCTTATATACATGGAGTCCTGGTGTGGGGCTGTGGGCTAATGTGTCAGACTGCAAAGTCATTTAAACTGCAAGGTCAGCAGTTCAAGCTCACCAGCTGCTCCTTGGAAACCCTATACAGGGTTGCTATGGGTTGGAACCGACTCGATGGCACTTAACAACAACAACATACATGCAAAAGTTGGACAGTGAATAAGAAGATCAGAGAAGAATTTATACATTTAAAATATGATGTTGGAAAAGAATATTAAAAGTACCACGGCCTTCCAAAAGAACAAATAAATCTTTCTTGTTTGTTAGAATTGTGGTTAGAAAACAGATGACAAGACTTTGTTTCTCAGACACAAGACATGCTATCAGGAAGGACCATTCCCTGGAGAAGGATATCTGCAAAAAAGAGGAAGACCTCCAATGAGCTGGGATGGCACAATGACAGCAGCAATGGATTCAAATGTGATGATAATGTGAATATGACCCAGGACCGGGTGGAGTTTCACGCTGTTGTGCAAAGGATTGCTATGTGTTGGAACCAACTCAATGACAACTAACAACAACAAGTTGGAATAGAAGGAATTTTCCTCAACATAATCAAGAGCATATATACAAATTCAACAGGCAACACAATTGTCAATGGAGGGAAACTGAAGGTATTCCCTTTGTGAACAAGAATGCCCTTTATCACCATTATTATTTAATACTGTGTTGGAAGTCTTTGCCAAAGCTATAAGATAAGAAAGGAAAATTAAAGGTTTGTAAATTGGCAAATAAGAAGTAAACTTTCTCTATTTGTAGATGATATGATCCTACATATATACAATTCCAAAGAATTAGCAAGAATATTATTGAAACTCATAGAAAGATTCAGCAAAGTGGTATGGTACGAGATCAATATACAAAAATCAGTTGGATTCTTATACTTCAATAAAGGCAACTCTGAAAAGGAAATCTGAGAAACAAGCCCATTTATAATAGCCACTCAATAGGTTAAATACTTTGTAATAAATTTAATCAGAGAAACAAAAGACCTATACAAAGAAAACTACAAAAAACTAATATAAAAAACCAAAAGTTTCTTACATTACATTGTGACACAAATGGATGAACATGCAATGCTCATGGATAAGAAGACTTAACATTGTGAAAATGTCAACACTACCAAAGTAATCTATAGATATAACACAATCCCAATCCAGATTCCAACATCAAACAACCTGGCAGTGGTACAATTAATGGTACATACAATTATGGAACAGAATTGACAACTCAGAAGTAAATCCACTCATATACAGTTAGCTGATGTTTAACATAGTTCCAAAATATTAAATGGGGAAGAGATAACCTCTTCAAAAAATGGGGCTTGCAAAATTGCAAATCCAATTGCAGAAAAATGAAAATAACCCATACCTCATACCAAGTTTAAAAAAAAGATAAGTTCAACATGGATTAAAGAACTAAATGTAAAACCTAGAACTATAAAAATCATCAGTGAAAAAATAGGGACAAGCTTAGGGTGCTAATACATAGCATAAATACACTGTCACACATAAGTAAATACACAAACAGTAGAAGCCAACGTGTATAACTGGGAACACATAAAAATCAGACACTAATGTTCATCCAAAGATTGTAACAAAAGAATAAAGAGAGAGTACACGTACTGGGATTTATTTATTTATTTTTTTTTTGCTATGACATGTTAGATTAGAGACTAAACTGTAAAAATTATTTTTAAAACTACAACATATCTACAAGAAAAAGACAAGCAACCCAGTTAAAAACTGGGCAGAGGATATGAACAGACACTTCACCAAGTAAAACATTCAGCGAAGAAATACTCACTATCATCAGGCATTCTTGTTGCTGTTAAGTGCCATCATGTTGATTTCAACTCATAGTGAACCTGTGTAAGGTTTCTGGTGAGCTGACCTTGCAGTTCAAACTGCCCTTGCATTCCAGTGCATTAACCCATAGCACCATACCAGGACTCCATTATTAGGCATTGGTGGCAGCAGTGGTGATGGTGGTGGTGGTGGTGGTGTGCCATGGAGTCAGTCTGATTCATAACGACTCTGTATAGGGTTTCTGAGGCTGTAAATCGTTACAAGAACAGAAAGCCTCATCTTTCTCCTGCAGAGCAGCTGGTAGTTTCAAACTGCTGACCTTGAGTTTAGCAGCCCAGCTAGTAACCATTATACTATAAGAGCTCCTTTCATTAGGCATTAGAGAGATGGCAATAAAAACTACATTGAGATATCATTTCACACAAGCATTAATAGCAAAGTTAAAAAAACAGCAACCAGAAAACAATGTATACTAGTGAGGATATGGAGAGACTGAGACCCTCTTACATTGCTGGTGGAATTGTAAAATGGTTCCACCAGTTTGTAAAATTGTATGACACTTCCTTAGACAATTAGAAATAGAAATGCCATATGATCCAGCAATCCCTGTCCTTGGCATCAATCCATGGGATACAATATTCAGTACACAAGTAGATATATTTACACTGATGTTCATTGCAGCACTATTTAAAATAGCAAAAATGGAGGGACATCAATGGAAGAATGGATAAAGAAACTTTGGTATGTACACAAAATGGGATACTATGCAATAGTGAAGAATAGTGAGGAATCTGAGAAACACATCATAGTATGGACGAACTTGGAGGTCATTATGCTGAATGATATTAGTCAATCACAAAATGACAAATATTGTATGAGATCACTATTATAAAAATGCAAGAAAAAGTTTTCATGTTAAATGAAACATTCTTTGATGTTTACTAGGGGTGAGAGGGAGAGGAGAGTACATCACGGGGGAGAGGATGGCCACATGTTAACTAGGGTTATGGGGAGGGCAATAAAGATGCGGAGGGAGGTTTGCAGAAGAATGATTAAGGCAGGTGAAGACACAGGAGGGAAATATGAAGGGCTAAGGGGATAGAGATGGATACTGTTATATACACAATCTCAGAAAAAGAGTGGCCTATGGGTAGATACATGAACAGATACACAGACTCAACGATTATGGGAGGAATATTAAGAGTATATCCACAAATATATAAGATTTTGAAAGAGGATATTTGTACACGGGTATTTACCTTTGCTGTAAAAACACTTGTATGACTGTGATGGCGCATATAGCGGTCAAAATGATAAAAAAAACTTCTTAGATATTATCAAATAACTCAAGGCAAAGAGTTGCTGGGCCTTGTCTTAGGAAATCTGAGTCAAAGTTCCTCCTTGCTGTAGTTCACTGTTGTACTTTGAAGGTTAATCCCTCCAAAGAATATTAATGAAAGGACATAAATGTCTGGTCAACACACTGGAAAGGACACCTCAGCTCTGGAGCGCTGTGAAATTGGCAAAGTCCTTTGTTGATATTTCATGACATTGACACTATGCCCTTTGCCCATTCCTACTTCCATTACTTTCTGTGCGGATACTGATCCTAAGGATAGTCCCCAAATCCTCATCTCAAGATCTATTTCCTGTGAACCTTGAATAAAGACAGATATTTGCACAACTATTCCAAGACAGCAAATACTAAAATGGAAGTTTGGAGCTGTGTCTTTGGTCAGCTGACTGTCAAGAACAACCTCACCCATGGCAGAAAGTGAAGTTCTAACAGCATGCTACAGCATTAGAATTGTTCACTTACTCATTATTGGTTCTGAGTCATTTTAAGAGACAATCAAAATAATAGATGATTTTTGTTACTAGCCATGATAGATGCTATTGAAAGATAAGACATGGCTAGTGTCAGATTTCAGGGTTTTGAGAGGTTGTTGTTGTTGTTGTTAGGTGTCATCAAGTCAGTAATGACTCATAGCGACCTTATGCACAGCAAAACGAAACACTGCCTGATCATGGGCCAACCTCACTATTGTTGTCACGCTTGAGTCCACTGATGCTGCCACTTGGCCAATCCATCTCGCTGGGGATCTTCCTCTTTTTCTCTGACCTTCCACCTTCCAAACATGATATCCTTCTCCAGTGACTGGTCCCTCCTGACAATATGTCCGAAGTAGGAGACACAAAGTTTGGCCATCCTGGCCTCCAAGAAGCACTCTGCCTGCACTTCTTCCAACACAGATCTGTTGGTTCTTTGGCAGCCCATGGCACTTTCAGTATTCTCCTCCAACACCATAACTCAAAAGCATCAATTCTTCAATGGTCTTCCTTACTCACTGTCCAGCTTTTGCATGTGTATGAGGAATTGAAAATGCCATGTCTTGGGTCAGGCCATGACTTGGCCTGAGAAGCTGGGAGACCACAAATAGTAAAGAAAATGGAATTGGAATACTCTTACTAATTGTCAGTGACACAAAAGAGAAAAACAATGACAGGATGAAAATGATTAATCACCAATTAATCAAAGTTGAAAGTGAGAGGGCTTCTTTCATAACTTATAAAGAGATAAGATTGTCTATGTAGTCAAAGGAATTCACTGACAAATTATTAGATTTCACAGTAAGTTGAGCAAAGTCACTATTCATGAAGTCAGTATAAACTATTGCATTTCTGTTGTTGCTCTTAGATCCCATTGAGGTGGCTCCAAGTCATGTGAAACTATGTATAATAGAATAAAGGATTGCATGATCCTTCACCACTCTAACAATTATTGCTTTCAGTCCATCGTGGTAGCCATGATGTCAGTCCATCTGCTTGAGGAGCTTCATCTTTTTTGCTGGCAACTACTTTATGAAGCAGGAAGTGTTTTTCAAAAAGTGGTCCATCCTGATAACATGTCCAGAGTAGGTGAGAGGAAGTCTCATGATCACAGCTTGTAAGTATCATTTGGGCTGCATGTATTCCAACATCTATTTGCTTCTCCTTCAGGAAACCCATGATGTATTTAATGTTCTTCATCAACAATTACCATAATTCAGGAATTGCATTTTTTCATGTACCCTATCAAAAAACTTGGGCTAGCCTATCTGACGATGCTAGATCACATGGAGAGAAAGAAAATAAAAAGAAAAAGAGAATTTCCTCTAGGTGGAGAAAATCAAAGCACCCCATGCTACAGTGAGCATCTGGGCCCAATGAGGTTATCTGCAATCCTAGAAGAATCTCAGTAGCTAATATCTTCTGGAAAAATGACTAGACAAATATGTAGCTCAATTCCCAAGTTGCTGACCTAGAGATTTGTGAGCAGTAAAATGGTGATTTATAAGCCACTGAGTTTTGGGATAGTTTGAATTGTTGCTGTTGTTGTTAAGTGACGTTGAGTCAGTTCAAACTCACAGTGACCCTGTATGAAGCTTTCTAGAAGCAGCTGGTGGGCTTTAACTGCTGACCTGTGGTTCATAGTCTAGCACTGATCTGACAGTGTTACACCAGGAATTTGATATGTAACAATACATAATTGAGAGTTACTCAATCTGCAATCGCATTAAAACAAGCCACCAAATGCAGGGATATATCTAATTAAAAACATGAAATATCCGTAAATAGAAAACTTAGAGAATTAGATAGAGAAATTAAAGAAGATGTAGAATTTTATGAGGTGGCTCCAAAACATCTGTGGAAAAATGTCATTATCTTTGATCTCATTTGTCCATAAATATTGTGATGCTCCCTTGTACCATGTTCATGGATTAAAAACTCAATAATTTAAAGAAGCTAAGACTACCAAAGTAAACTATACATTTCATACAATCCTAATAAATATGTCAACAATTTTAAGTTGAAATTAGAAAGATAGTTCTGAAATATATACAAATACAAAATAAGCAATTTTGAAATAGAACAAATAAGAAGGACCTAATACCATGGCTTAATAGAAATCTAACAAAAGATCCCTGGTAGCAGAGTGGAGTACAACCACAAGGTTAGTAATTTGAATCTACCAATCACTCTACAGCAGAAGGATGTGGTTTTCTGCTCCCATAAAGACTCACAGCCTCCAAAACCCTATACAGGGTTGCTATGAATCACAACCAACTCCACTGCACACAACCATCATCAAAAATCTACTGTCATTATGGTAGTTTAACATTGGCATAAGGCTAAATCCATCCATGCATCCATCTAACCAGCGACCAACCCACCCATCCACCTAGCTATTTATTGAATTATCTTTATCAGTCAAGCTATCCATTTATCTAATTATCTCAGTGGAATCCTGGTATGGTACTGTAGGATAAGCACTGGACTGGTAACATAAGGCCAGTGGCTCCAACCCACCAGTTGCTTCATGGGAACCCTATGCAGGGTCACTATGAGTTTGAACAGACTCCATGGCACTTAACAACAACAACAATTATCTCAGTGAGGTAGACAATAAAGTTATAAATTTAAATCACTAAATTTGCAATTGAAATGACATTGAACAAAAATGTAAATGTAATTTGTAGCTAAGAATGCTTTCTGGAATATTTCTCCATACAAATTCCATTACATTTGTTTAGGATAATCATTTGAGTCAATAATAAAATTAGAATATCCTCATTAATTTTAGAAACAGATAGAAAAATGCTGTTGAGTTGATTTTAGTGTAATTCTAATAGAAAGGGGGGAAAAATGATATCACAGAGAACCAGAGACTGAAGCAGAAACTGACTGAGCAAAGAACAGGTTGTATGTATCATGTATTATCTGAGGTACTTTAATCATGAAGCAGTGTTGATTGAATTAATTTTGAAGCAAAGTGGCAGGGGACTGAGATTAAACATCTAGGATATAGAAAAAAGAGACTTCCAGAGACAGACAATGGCTTACCATTTCTGAAGTAGGTTTGTTGCTGTTTTCTTGTTGTTGTTGTTGTTAAGTGCTATCTTGTTGTTTCAAATTCATAGTGACCCTATATGGGGTTTCCAAGGAGCCCCTGGTGAGCTTGAATCACCCACCTTGCCACAGTTCAAACTGACCTTGAGGTCCTGTGCATTAACCCACAGCATTACACCAGGACAGTCTTAACTGGCTGTTGGACCACTTTTTCCTTCAAGGTTAACATACAGTTCACTTGCCTAGTTAACATTGTGAGCCAATGAAGCTAAAACACAAATTTACCATGTTTAAAAGCATTCTCTAAACACTTGGATGAATACATTATTATTTGTAGGCCAATATTTCAATTTGAAAAAGGGCAATATTGATCCTACAAGAAATAGCATAATTTTACGATTTAGTGGAGCTTTATATTTACTTTGCAGCTCTTTCTGAGGAGCTTTTGTTCTTTTGAATAACATTCATTGGAAAATAAGCTCAAGAGTGCAGACCCATGCCTTAGCCTAAGGGGAAAATTCTTTGTTAAAATAGGAATTAGCTATCATATTTAGAATTTCACTAGGCTAGGCAACATGTATGGAATTTTTAAAGAATTCTTTAAAGAATGATGAAGCCACTTTAATACCTAAGACTAAAATAAGCCTTCAAACATTTTAAAGAATCAATTTTATTTGCTATCTTATATTTCCTGTGGCATACAAAGAAAGGATTACAGCTAATGTTGAACTGGGAAAGTAGAGCTTTAACAGTATAAGAAATCACTAAAATTCCTAGACTTGTAGACAATACTTTGTTTTCAAATATCCACTAAGTCCATCCCTGATATGCAGAGACGATAGAGATAGTCACTGGAGTGGAATCAGAGCGGGATGCGATCTGTGTGTGTTCAAGTGTCAGATTGCTCAGTAAACAGGGTAAGCACAGGCTTACTTACTAATCTATGTTGTTGTTTTTGTTCTCGGTAAGTGCTGTTGATTCAATTCTGACTCATAGCAACCCTGTATAGGGTTTCTGAGGAGCTGCTGGTGAGCTTGAACTTCCGGCCTTGTGGTTCAAAGTGACCTTGCATCAACTTCCAGCACCACACCAGTGGATTTTTTCACAGTTTCTGATCACATCAAAGATTTTTCTTCTAGGTATGGATGGCATGTGTCTCTCTTCCACCCCTATAGCACCTTCCTACAGAATCAAAGCCTCTTTTAAATTTACATTCCTTGACAAAGATGTGGTAAAAACCATATGAAACTATATATTAGAGATTAATAAGCAAGCACAAGTAAGCCTGCACTTACCTTACTACTGGGCAATCCATCCTGTCTGACAGAAGAGTGAATAAATTTGTCATGGAAGCAGAACCAGAATGTTTATTGAAAGTTAAGATGGAAAGACTTTAATCTCACATACTTTGGACATATTATCAGGAAGGACCGGACCCGGGAGAAGGACATCATGCTTGGTAAAGTAGAGGGTCAGTGAAAAGAGGAAGACCCAATAAAATGGGTTGACACAGTGGTTGCACCACTAGGTCCAAACATAGCAATAGTTTGAGGATAGAGCAGGACTAGCCAGTGTTTCCTTTCGGTGAACATAGTGAGATGCTATGAGTTGGAACTGACTCAATGGTATCTAACAAAAACAACATATAAGGTCACTCTTTAACTTTGGTTTTCAAGGGAAACCAACTAAGGCACTGAGTATGTTGAACTTTTTAATCCTTTAAAGAGAGTTTATAGATGGCACCATACAGGTACAGACTGAGGTAAAGAAAACCTAATTTCTTCCCTGATCTTTGGATACAGGTCATTGGAGCCTTTAAAAAGAATTTTATATAATTAATATGGCATAATGCATGTATTTTAATGAATATTATTCATATTAAAATGTATTAATAAAGAGAGCTTTTATAAGAAAACAGATGGGCATAATGTCCCCTGTTCAAAAATACTGAATTTCAGTGATTTAAAAAAAAAAAAAAAAACTCTACATGAAGGAAGCAGAAGTTGGACTATTTTCTGAACATTTAAATATTTAGCAGAGTCATTAATTTTACAAAGCACATATGCATACATTTTCAGTCAAGCAAATCTGTTCAACAGAACTTTCCACACCAATTCCCATAGATTTTTGGCTGGTAAATCTGCCCTTTACTGCCTATATTCCAAATAAATACACTAAGGTAGGAAAAACATATTGATGGCATCTAAATCATAGAAGAAGGGTGAAAAGGAGAAAGAATTATGTGAATGCTGATACCCCTTCTGACTCTCCACTCATCTCTCTTTTTGTCAGTATACAATATGATTTGGATTATTTATTTCATTGCAAAAAAAAAAAATGTTTTGCTTTATTTTTAAAGAAATGTTATCAACTCTAATTTTTTTTTTTTAGGACAGCCCAATTTTATTCCTAAATATATACTGGTTTTATTTGGCAGAGGGATGAAGGGGCAATGCTAATTGCAGAAGACAAACCTTGTAGTATCAGAAGTACACTCTCCCCAAAACAGATTTTGAAGATTATTCTTTGAAATTCCTCATTTTCATTTTCTAATTATTCTTCTTGGAAATATTTCCACACTGTATTGTTACATATGTTGTGATTGTCTCTCACAAAGCAAGCTTGACACAAAATACGTTTTGATGCTCATGTCACAGAAATCATTGCCTGGTGGTGGTGGTGTGCTGTGGAGTTGGTTCCAACTCATAGAGACCCTGTATAGGGTTTCCAAGGATGTAAGTTTTTTATGGACCAGAAAGCACCCTCTTTCTCCCACAGAACTGCTGGTAGTTTTGATCTGCTGACCATGAGATTAGCCTTCCAACTCATAACCACTATGTTACCAGTGCACCTGAAATCACTGGCTGGGCAGTTGTAATCATAATGAGACTCACAGAAATTAATGAGATGTGTCAGGTTTTTAAAAAATCCTCTCTCACAGGGTCCAAGACTAGAATTTTTAAAAGATATATTTTGAATTTTCATAGCGCCACCTTTTTTTCCATTATCAAGTAGTTAGTTCTGAGTTAATATCATGTTTGGATATTCTTTCATCTTGGGTGTTAGATAATCATTTTTTGGGGAATCTTATGAAAAAATTTCTAATGTAAATTATTCATCAATTTTTGACATATAGTTTTAATAAAATAAATTATTTGTGTCATCTGAGATAGCCCAGCAATGTGACATGACATGGGACTGATATGTTCAATCCTTACCTACTACACAATTAGTCAACAAAGACTCGGTAATTGCTTACCCAATTCACGTGTTACTTCTGCTTCATAAAGTGCCTAAGGGTAAAGATATCTAACAAATATTTACAGAAAATAATTGATCTTATGCCAGGTTTCATGTTAGAAGCCAGGGACACAGCATGAGGAAGACATGAGCACACCATTTCATACAGTTTATGTGTGGCACTGAAGGCTCAGCACTGGACTGAGAATCACAAGGTCAAAAACCCTATTCAGGGTTTCTATGAATTAAATTCAACAACAATGTAGAATACTGGTAGAATACATCTCTTTCAGCCTTGCTAACTTTACACCCTAAAGAAGTTCTGGAGGTACAATAGTTAAGCTCTAGTCTGCTAACTAGGGGTCCCAGTGTGGTGCTGTGGTTTAATGTGCTGGACTGCAGTCATTTGGAACCACAAGGTTGGTGATTCAAGCTCACTAGCTGCTCCTTGGAAAGCCTATACAGGGTTGCTATGGGTCAGAACTGACTCAGTAGTACTTAAACAACAACAGTAACAACAGTCTGTTAACTGAGGTTGGTGGTTTGAACCTACCATGGGAGAAAGACTTTGGGGTAGCTCAACTCTGTCACATGAATCCTAATGAATTGAAAATTGATAAAATTGTAGTGGTTACGAATCGGGCTACTAACCTCAGGTCAGCAGTTGGAAACCACCAGCTGTTCCACAGGAGAAAGATGAAGCTTTCTGCTCCCGTAAATATTTCCAGCCTCGGAAACCCTGTACGGGGTCGCAATGAGTTGGAACAGACTCCAGGGCACATAACCACCACCACCACCATCATTAACATTAACAACAAAAACAAAATGGAGCTTTCCATTTTACATCTTGAAATTAATTCATATATATGCAATCAGTTAAGAAAGCAGCCTGAATAAAAAGGTTAACATCCACAAATCTGTGTGTGGTGTACTTGGTTGGCCAAATAACTCCTATGATGTAAAGCTTTATAAAAATAATCTTTAACCTGTCCACTGTGGTAACTACTTAGTATTTTAAATTAGCATTTAAAATGCTAAACTTTATCTCTGTAAGTCTTCCAATATTGAAATTTGGGAAGATGAGTATATATTAATATCAATTAATTGAAGCTTTCATTTCTTAAAAGCACTATCAGCCCATTTCTGGATCCTTACATTTCACAGAAGTGATGGCATTCCTTACTTTAATTTCAATGATATGTGTGATCAATCTTAAAAGTGAAATTAAGGACACTGCTTATAAAAATTTGAGGAGTACTATGGCTCTTTCAGTTAAACACTTGACTACTAGCCACAAGGTAGATAGTTCAAGTCCACCAGCTACTCTATGGGAGAAAGATGAAGTACCAAAATTCAATCA
>NW_006408574.1:15685368-15698211 GCF_000296735.1 Chrysochloris asiatica
TGAAAAATCATTCATTGAAAGCTCTGTGGAGCACAGTTCCACTCTGATGCATATGACTTTTTCCCGAGTCACAATTAACTTGATGGCTACTTGTAGAAAAGAGTTAAGTTTGACTGGACCATGGAGTGCAAGAGTCTAAGAGGCAAGCAATGGTGCTGGAGAGAAAAGCCAAAAAACAAAGCCAATGATTCGTTCCCTGCTGGTAGTATCTGAGACACTAGCTTGAGAAAGAACTCTTTTCTAAGGTGCAGATACTTGACAGGTATTTGCATCACATTTTACTCTGTAATCTCTAAGGAAGTGACCACCGTGCAATAATTTGAAGTTAAAATAAAAGGAACAACTCCATTTCCACCGAATGGATGAAGTGGATATTAATATCACTTTTCATATATATGCTAAAAATAAAATAAATGAAGAGAAAATATATCATTACATACAGTGTGATTATGTCACTATGCTACCTTTGGAAAATGATATATTTAGGAAAATTGTTGTAAGACATCTGTTATTTTTGAAATTGTTGTTAGATGCCATCAAACCATAGCAGCCGTATGTATACAGAATAAACCGTTATCTGGTCCTGTGCCACCCTCACACTCTGTATTGGATCCGAGGCCAGTTTTACAGACTTTGTCCACCCAGTTCATGGAAGCTCATTGTTTTGGCTGATTCTCCACTGGACCAAGCAAGACAACCTTCTCCAGGGACTAGTCTCATCATCTCACGTCTAACAAGCATATTGGCTGTAGTTCTAACACAGATTTGTCCACGCTTCTGAAAGCCCATGATATAGTTAATATTCTTTCTCAACACCATCATTTTAGTATTAGCAGTGGTGTTTCATTTGTTTGGGATTCTCTTTACCTGTTACTTAAAGGAAGTCATAGTACATATTTAAAAACACATTGTATTGGTAATGTGCACAATTTCAGAGCCTGGATGCAGGAATCTGTATGTTTTCACAGGGTTTGGGTTCTGCAGTGGTTCCTAATTTTATTACAAATACCATTCCTTTAGTCTCAGCTCATTACAGAAACAAATATCTGTCACTGACAGGTAACTTTTCATTCTAATGTGTCGGTACTACTGATGCCTGGGCCTCTGAGATATTCTATTTTGCACCTGAAATTAGTTTCTGTGTTACAGCTCCAAATGTGTGATAAGAAAAAAGATACAGTAATTTAGATAAACTCCACTAAATAGCTTGACTGAAATAATGCCAAAATGAAGGTATAAATGGCTGAAGTGATTAAGGTTCAGGTTCTCTGGGGTACTGTTAGAGAATAAAATAACTGATGGATTATTATTTATCCACGAATGTGAGTTTGGGGGATTTAATTAAAGATGTTCTATTATATTTTTCAAAGCCTATTTGAAGCTGTAAATCAAAAGCTACAATAACAGAGAATGTAGCCAGTGATTGAAATTCCAGATTGCGAATCGTACTGGGAATGCTCTATTTGGATGTCTTTTATTTTTCCATGCAGTGTTTTATTGTTTTGTTTTATTTTTTTATATTTGGATGTAAAGAAATAAACAGAATATTATTACCGTCGTTGTGTGCACAGAGTCAGTTCAGACTCAGAGCGTCTCTGTTTAGCTTTTCAAAGATTGGCTGGTACATTTGCGCTTTTCCTACAGAGCCACAACAGGGCCATTATTAGTGTAATTATTTCCTTACGGAGCCCTGGTGGTACAGACACATCTTTGGTTGCTAACTGGAAGGTTGGTGGTTCAAACCTGCACACCCACTCCACAGGAGGAAGGCCTTGTGACCAGTGGCTGTAAAGATTACAGCTAAGAAATCCTTGTAGGGAAGTTCCACTGTGTCACTTGGAGACTCTGTGAGTCAGAATTGACTAGGCAAAACCCAACAACAATGCCAATCATCATGTCCTTAAAGTTTCTTTGAGTTATTGTGCGTGTAAATGTGTGTTTATATATGGATGTGTGACTACAAAATTATGGATTTATTTTGTTTAGTGACTCTTTTTCTTTGCTTAAGTGGTTTTAAAAATTAATGTCACAAAATGTGCTAGAAAACCAGCATGAGAAAACTTAATTCAACATAAAATATATTTTTATAATAAAACACTACGATGTACTTTAATATATCTACCCTCCTTCTACTGGAAGAGATTCACATTTGTGCCTATTCGAAAGAGAGGTGACCCAGTGGAATGCGAAAAGCATTAGGTATGATCTCACGTGGAAATCACTGATATATCATGTGAGTAAGGTTTTACTAAAGATTATACAAAACTGGCTGCAACCATACATTGACAGAGAACTTTCAAA
The DNA here is from genome assembly GCF_000296735.1 of Chrysochloris asiatica. NCBI lineage: Eukaryota > Metazoa > Chordata > Mammalia > Afrosoricida > Chrysochloridae > Chrysochloris > Chrysochloris asiatica. Next base: position 15,687,670 of record NW_006408574.1, read on the forward strand.
GGTTCAAGCCAGATTCGGAAGAGGATGTGGAATGAGGGATATCATTGCTGACATCAGATGGATCTTGGACGAAAGCAGAGAATACCAGAAAGATGTGTACCTGTGCTTTATAGACTATGCAAAGGTTTTTGATTGTGTGGATCATGACAAGCTATGGACAACATTATGAAGAATGCGTATCCCAGAACACTTAATTATGCTCATAAAGGACCTGTATATAGACCAACAGGCAATTGTTCACATTGAACAAGGGGAACAGTGAATGGTTTAAAATTAGGAAAGGCGTGTGTCAGGGTTGTATTCTTGCATCATACTTATTAAATCTGTATGCTGAGCCAATAATCTAAGAAGCTGACTTCTATGAAGAAACATGTGGCATCAGGATTAGAGGAAGACTCATTAACAACTTGCAATATGCAGATGATACAACTTTGCCTGCTGAAAGTGAAGAGGACTTAAAATGCTTACTGATGAACATCAAAGATCACAGCCTTCAGTATGGATTGCATTTCAGTGTAAAAAAAACCCAAGAATCCTCACCAATGAACCAATAAACAACACCCATATAAATGGAGAGAAGATTGAAGTTGTCAAAGGATTCACTTTGCTTAGATCAACCATCAACACTCATGGAAGCAGCGGTCAAGAAATCAAATGACATATTGCATTAGGAAAATCTGCTGCACAAGACCTCTTTAGAGTGTTAAAGAGCAAATATGTCAATTTGAGGACTAAGGTGCACCTGACCTATGCCATGGTATTTTCAATAACCTTGTATGTTTGTGAAAACTGGACAGTGAATAAGGAAGACCATAGAAGAATTGATGCATTTGAGTTATGGTGTTGGAGGAGAATATTGAATGTACCATGGACTGCCAAAAGAACACAAAACTGTGTTGGAAGAAGTACAGCCAGAGTGCTTCTTAGAAGTCATATTGTTAGGAGGAGCCAGTCCCTGGAGAAGGATAATATGTTTGGTAGAGTGGAGGGTAGCCGGAGAAAAAGCAGAAGACCCCAACGAAATGGATTGGCACAGTGGCAGCAGCTATGGGCTCAGGCATGACAACAATTGTAAGGTTGACACAGGACAGGGCAGTGTTTTGTTCGGTTGTGCATAGGGTTGCTATGAGTTGGTATCAACTCGATGACACCTAACAACAAACAACAACAACCCTTCTGCTTCAAGAAAACATGAGCTTTTATTAAAACACAGCTTGAATGTTACATGTATTAACAGAACCAGACACACTTGGCAGAAGTCACACTCTATGGGCAAACACAAAGAGTAAGCCATTTTGTTCCCTCCTTTTACATTAAGTCCTACTTATGCAATGTTCACACTACATATGAGTCACTAATACTGTAAAAGACTGTGTTTTCATATTCCTCCCAGTGGAGGTGGAGGATTTCCCACCCATTGAGTCCAGTTGCTCTGTAATGACATTGACCCATAGTCCACAGCAGAACTACCACTGTTCCTGACTGAGGTCTAACCTTTAAGGAAACAGGCAGTTTCCACTTTGGTCTTTTAGAGCCTTATGCCACCACGTAAAAAGTTAAGCCAACATGTTACCAAAACCACAGTTTGAGACCCTGAGGACACAGACAGAGGGAGAAGGCTTCAACTGAGTTCAGCCTGCCATCAGTCTTCACTAAGGTCAAGGGACACCATCTTGTATCCTTCAGATCGACCTGAGAACTAGCTGAGCCCAGCTAGAACCCACGGCTTAGAAGTACCAAGCTGAGTCCTTCCTGAAGTTCTGATGCTCAGTATCAGAGAGATCATAAAATGGATGCTGTTTTAAACCACTAAGTTTTGGAGTATTTTTTGTTACAGTAGTAGATGACTAGAACATTCTTGAAAGCAAGACTTAAGATAAGCACTGGGCTGCTAACCATAAGGTCAGAGGTTCAAACTCACCAGCCTCAGCTCAGAGCCCCCATAGATAATCACTATGAGTGGGAACCAACTCCATGGCTATTAAAAATAACATAATCATTCATGTTTTGAATTGACATGAACTGCTTTTGTCTACTGAGCATTATGCTCATATCTCGAACTCATTATCCTGACAAACTAGCAACATAGGGATTTTAGATTCATTCTGAATTGAAAGAAGGACAGACATGATTTGACTACATTTTAACTGAGTAAGAATGTTTGGTCAAGCATTGCATAGTACATTTGAATTCACTGATGTTCAATTGGATTTGCAGCTGATTTATCCTATGTACCATGCAGCATGTCCTTTTGGATTTGGTGTATCTGTTTTTCCTTTTTCCTGAACAACTAGTTTTATAGGAGAGTATCTACATGCTTTTATGTGTGTTTGATTTTTAGCTTTTTTTTTAAAAATAAGAATTTTGTTGCTGTTGGTATTGTTAAGTGCCATCGAGTAGGTTCCAATCCATAGCGACCCTGTGTAGGGTTTCTGAGGAGCGGCTGGTGAGCTTAAAATGCAAACTGACTTTACAGTCCAGTGCATCAACCCATAATGCCACAGCATGACTTCAAGAAATATTATAGCAAAGCACATATTAAAATAATAAAATGCCTAATGGAACACAGTATGTGTATGATAAGTAGCTATGCTTATATCTTTGTGGCTTTTTATTTTTGCTACCTTAATTCCTTTTGATGGAGTTCTATCTTTAATTCTCAGATCCAAAGGAATAGAAGTATGTTCTGAGATCCTGAGCCTAGCATCTCATTTCTTAGTTAGCAGTTTACTCAGAAAACTGGTAGACTAAACTAATTCACTTCAAAGGAGAGTGTGTACTCCAGCCTATGCTGACGTCGGCATGGACACACACCATTTTGGGCAGTAAGGTGTATGAGATGAGATAGTCATTATCTTTTTGTAACCATTTTTGACACCAAGGCTGGGGTTGGAGAGGCAGGTGATAACAACCTGAATTGCCCTTTGCTTTTCCTAACTACTCTAACAATTATTTTAAATATTTGCTTTTAGAAATAGTAACAGCAATTGTATCTATATATTGTTATTGTTATAATGGGTCCTTGTGTGGTACTGTAGGATAAGCACTAAACTGCTAACTGAAAAAAAGTCAGTGGTCAAAACCCACTAGCTGCTCCTCGGAAACCCTATACAGGGTAACTATGATTTGGAACTTAACAGTAACAACATTGTTATAATATAACAGTGCTGCGGGTCATTAAATTTTCATGTGATTCAACATTATGAACATACGTGTGTATGTATAACAAATATAATAGTATTCGACTCGACCTCTCTGTGGCTTACTTAGTCACAGGTAAAATATGAAATTGCAATGAAAATCCTAACTTTAAGGATTAGCCAACAAGAGAGAAATATGGAAAGGATATGAATATACTAACTTTAAGTAGTATATTCTGTTTGCTATTCCATGTTGTTGTTGTTGTTGTTGTTAAGTGTCCTTGAGTAGGTTTCAACCCATAGTGACCCTGTATAGGATTTCTGAGGAGCAGCTGGTGAGCTTGAACCTCCGACCTTCAAGTTCAAAGAGACTTTGTAGTCCAGTGCATTAACCCACAGCACCTCACCAGGACTCCCAGTATAGCCCATAGGCAGGGATAAAAAACAGTGCAGATAAAATAAGTATGGTAACTGGCATGAATACATGATTCTAGGATCGGTATAGAGGCAGAGATGAATGGACGACAGTTTGATCTATTCACTTATCATCTAGAATTACCTGTTATTGAAGGAAAAAAATTATCCCTCTGCAGTCAACCTAACAACACACTTTATTTCTTTAGTCAATGTTTATTGAGAGCCTTTGATCAATCATCGAGCCAATAGTCAATGATGACACAGATGGAAAGAAAATGGATGAAATACTTGCCCTCAAGGGACTGTAAATAAAGGGACAACCAAAAAAATAAGTAGAGAAATAGGTAAGTACAATGTTTATTATTTGGTGACAAGTGCTGTAGTGCTATAGTATATGAACTATACTATAGACCCTGCCTATGGACTATACTGGACCACAAGGTCATTTTGTGTAGTGAGCCCTAGTAGTGTAATGGAATACAAATTGGGCCACTGAATGCAAGGTCAACAGTTCAAATCTCCCATGGGAGAAAGATGAGGCTATCTGATCCTGTAAAGATTTACAGCCTTGGAAACTATACAGGGTTACTCTGAGTTGGAATACACATGGTGGCACACAACCATTACCACCACCACCATGGACTATGCTAATTAAATTTAGTTTATTCATATGCATTTTTCCTCCTTTTCGTATTTCTCTCTTGTGGTTGGCCAATCCTTAAAGGCAGGATTCTCCTTTGACTTCATATAGTTTGCCTTAACAAGCAGCAGAGAAGTACAGTCGAATACTATTATGCTTGGTGCCATGACCTCAAGACGCATTTATGCTTCAAATGAATAAGCAGTGGTTCTCTAACAGAATAGTACAGATCACTGTTTATATACAACTGATTGTCCTTGAGTCAATTCCAACTTATATTGACCTTATTGGATAAAGTCTCCTTGGGCTTCCAAGGCTGGCCTTTTTATACAAGCAATCTGTCACATCTTTCTCTCATGAACTGGCTGGAGGGTTCGAACCACTAACCTCTGGTTAGTCAATCGCTATTTCTACTAAGCTTTCTCATAACATTGTTTATTTAGTTTAAAGAACTACAATCTACTCTTAAAAATGCCCCTTTTTACTTTTAATTATTTTGGGAGCACTGTACCACAAGGTTGTTTTGAACCACAAGGTTGATGGTTCAAATACACCAGCTTCTCCTCCTTGGAAACACTAGACAGGGTCACTATGAGTTAGAACCGACTCAATGATACTCAACAATAACAAAATACTCTTTGATTAAAGGAAAGTTTTAAGGGATGTGTTGCAGACCGTGCAGACCCAGTCAGGAGTTCGAGGCCCTGTGGGCCCGAGTGTTGCAGACTATACAGGCCGCAGGCTCTAAGGAACAGACTCTAGCCACCTAGCAGACAAGCAAACTGTTTTTCATCTTAGTATTCAGTTATGTTTTTTATTAATTTCATACATGAGCCCTTGATATCCACAGATAAATGTAAAAATCTCCTAAAGCCGAGACTGTAAATTTCTAAAGGCAAAGTTTTCCTCAAAGAATTCACTCAAGGTAAATGGGTGTCTTCCCAGGTCTTTGTTCTAAGGACAAAAGGACACCCTCCCTAAAGCATTTTCAGGTGCAGCCCCATTCACCCAGAAGCCTCACTTCCTGAGAAGCTGGGGCTGGGCAGCTGACTCAATGGGACTCCTCCCAATCCTCTTCACCTTCCCCCATTTGAGGCTAGGTGCTAAAAGGTATGTTAATCAGGCTCAAGAAACCAAGTTGCGGTTGTGAGATTTGAACCTGCGAAGTACAATATAAAGTTGCCTGAATGTCTGGAAAATTATGTATGTTAGCTGTACCTTGTCTTAGTCCCATCCAGCTTTGTGTAAAGTTCCTCTCCTAAATAAAACAAAGGCGCAAACCGAATCCAGTGTGCATCACAGCTTGGAGGGCATGCAGTACAGTTTGCAGGGCAGTGCGTTGCTGCCTGCAGAGGCCACGATGCCTGTGGTCCAAAGTCTGCCCACCAGTGATGCATCCACTCTGGTTTCTGGGTGTCTCTTTGTCTCTCTGATTGTGTCTTGGTGTGTCTTTCTATATTTCTACCACGGCCAGATATTCCTACCTCGTGAACCAAACATCCATGTCAAGGCAGGTCCTCTGCAGGGATGATAGAGGGATTTTTGCTTTTATCCACCAGATCGGTGGTTCAAGCTCTCCAGCTGCTCCTCAGAAACCCTATATAGGGTCACTATAGGTTGAAAGCAACTCAGTGGCACTTAACAACAACATTCTCTTGGAGTTATGCTCAAATGATGGTTGTCTCATTTTTCTAAAGAACTTATACACTTCTGGCCTCCCCAGTGTTGAAATTCTAATAGAGTTCTTTGGACAATGTCTCTTACCTGCTAACACAGAGAAGAGAGGAGATCTTCCCATTGCACCTCGAATCTGGGGTCCCTGTCCCGCCTTCCTTAAAATTCCTATGAAGAAACTCCCACTTCAAAAACAGGTAGATGGATCTTATACCATATCTGTCCCTGACACTTTCAAGTGGTTTTAACACTTGGGATCAATATGATCATTGGTAAATCACTCATCTCTATTTCCTCTTTAACTTATTTCTTTAATCAATATTTATTGAGGGCCTTTAATTGATCATCTAGCCAATATCATAGTCAATGATGACACAGAAGGAAACACAATGGGTGAAATCCTTGTCTTTAAGGAACTGTGAGTAAAGGGACAACCAAAAAAATAACTGGAGAAATAGTAAAGAGTAAGTAAAATGTCTCTGATTTGGTGGCAATACCATAAAGTGTTAGGATGTATCTTGTAATTCCAATTCAAATATAGTGGTGATAGTTGTTGTTAATGCCATTAATAGCGACCCCGTGTAGGGTTTCCAAGGAGCAGCTGGTGACTTTGAATCACTGACCTTGTGGTTCAAATCAACCTTGTAGTTCAATGCTTTACCCCTCAGCGCCACACCAGGACTCCACATAGTGTTGCTAGAAACAGTAATATTTAAGCAAAGACTGTTGTTGTTGTCGTTACATGCCGTGGAGTCGGTTCTGACTCATAGCGACCCTGTACAGGGTTTTTGAGGCTGTAAATCTTTACGGAAGCAGAAAGCCTCATCTTTATCCCACAGAACAGCTGGTAGTTTTGAACTGCTGACCTTGTGGTTCACAGCCCAATTCATAACCATTATGTTACCAGAGCTCCTAGACTGTGTTGTTATTGTTGTTAAGTGCCGTCGAGTCGGTTCCTAGACTGTAGAAGTGTAGAAAAAAAAAAAAGGCAGGAGTCTTGGGAAAGAGTGTTCCAGATCAAGGGAAAGACACATCTGAAGATCCCCAGGCAAGAATATGCCCAATGTATTCAAACAAGAGCAAGGAAGTCAATATAGTCAGATCAGAGTATGGGAAAAGGATTGGTTGGTAAGAGGTCAGTTCAGGGAAATACTGAGGGGTTAGGCCATGTAAGGCTGAGAGGACAGACCACATTAGCTCTTATTATAGGTCAGATTGGCTGTCATTGGAGATTTTGAAGGAGAAGAATAACATGCTCTGACTTAGGTTTTAAAGGCAGCATTCTGCTACTGTGGTAAGAATAGATTGTAGAGGAGCATGGCAGTCATGCGAGAGATACAGAAGCTTACATCAGGGTGGCACCAACTGAGGTGCCACTTTGAAGTTGTCAAAGACTTCTTGCTTCATAATCAACACCAATGAAAGCAGTAGTCAGGAAATCAAATGACATATTTCATTAAACTAATCTGTTGCAAAAGATCTCTTTAAAGTGTTCAAGAGCAAAGATATCAATTTGAGAACTAAGGTGCATTCAACCCAAGCTACAGTATTTTCAATCACCTCACATGCATGTGAAAATTGGATAATGTAGAAGAATCAATGCATTTGAATTATGGCATTGCCAAAGAATACTGAAAGGGCCATGGACTGCCAGAAGAACAAACACATGTCTTGGAAGAAGTGCATCCAGAATGCTCCTTAGAGGCCAGGATGGTAAGACTCTGTCTCTCATTCTTTGGATGTGTTTTCAGGAGGAATCACTTCCTGGAAAAGGACTTAATACTTGATAAAGCAGAAGGTCATCCTAAAAGAAGACCCCCAAGGATATGGATTGACAAAGTAGCAGTAACAATGAGCTCCAACAACAATTGTGAGGGTGGTGTTGTGTCTCATTCTCTTGTGCATATTGGTTCTGAATTAGAACCAATTCGATGACACCTAACAACAATAAAAACTAGCAGCAGTAGGTAATCAAATTCTATTTGATTCTAAAGGATCAGACCACACTTATTCAAAAAATATAATGAGCATTCATCAGAAGCTAGACACTGCTTTAAGAGTTAATGGCTTTAGGCTTTTAATAGTAACAGAAATTAAACAGACCCATGTTTTCTTACGTGAGTTGGGCATCTAATGAAGTCCTTTAACATTAAGGCCACTTCTACAATTCACAGTGCAGCTCAGGCACTTTGCAGTAGAAGGATAAAGGAAACAAAGTATGTTACTATCGTTGTTAAATGCCATCGAGTAAGTTCCAACTCACAATGACCCTATAATATTAGGGCTTCCTAGAAGTGGCTGGTGGGTTTGAACCACCTACCTTGTGGTTGCCCCCATCCTTACCTTACAGTACCACACCAGGACTCCATTAAAAAACAGGTTGTCTGGAGGAGGAGGTGGTTAACAATTACCTCCTCTTCCATCAACCTCTCAATAAGAAGCCAGTGGAAAAAGAAGACGGTGTGTCTAAAAAAATGTTACTCATCTGCACAGATGTCTGCTCTTTCTGAAGAATTCTTATCCCCACTTTCAGCTCTGCAAAGCATGCCTCTTTATGGACCATGTTATTAATGAAATGGAAAAGAATGTCCAAGAAAGCCTGCTGTTGTCTGAAATTATCTTTACTTTTAGACTGCCACTGGCAATAACAGTCTCTGCTCCAGAATTCCGGAACAGTGAATTCTTTCTCCACCAGATTAAAAGCAAAACCAATAACAACAAAACAAAACAATCACCACAGGGAGAAAATATTTTAGTATTATGGAATTATACTTCTGCTATTGAATTTGGAGTTGTGCTGAGGCATATAACTCTTGAACATTTTAATTTGTTTTTAATAATCTAAGATTATTTAGAAGATAATCAACAGAGAATTTGATTATTATGGCAATTCCCTATCCTGCTTATTCTCACAAACCCAATATGTTGGTGAAAAATTAGAAACGCTACCATTTTTCTAAGCTACCGGATGTGACTTCCAGCTGCCAGATGAATGTCATCTGAGAAGCAGCAGGCTCTATTGGTCTGTGAAAATGAGACAAAAGAGGAGTATACAAGAGACATGCCCTGGTGGAATACTGCCTTGGTGTGGAGAAGAGACAACTCAGTTGATATGAGGTTTTCCATAACTCCTTTGTCTATAGCCACAGCCTGGCAAATCTACAGGGTAGAGCCAAAGAGATTTCACATTTTCTTATTTATTTGTTTACAGCCTAGAAACTTAAAGCTAAAATATTTTTAATATTTCGGGCTGGGGTTCTCTATTCACACTCATTGCTAAGAACTCTGGTAGTAGTTAATTTACAACTAGAATACAGACTAAAATTGCATTTGGAGTTTGTAATAGAAAAAGCACTTATGGACGGTGGTCAAAGACTATTACCTTCAGCATGGATTACAACTCAACCTAAAAAACCCCATAAGTTCTCACAACTGCATCAATAAGCGCCATCATGCTAAATATAGATTCAAGTTGTCAAGGAGTTTATCTAACTTGGTTCCACAATCAGCATCCATTGAAGCAGAGGTCAAGAAATCAGATGACATTGGATTGAGCAAATCTGCTGCAAAGACTCCTTAAACGCATTAAAGGGCAAAGATGTCACTTTGAGGACAGATGCTGCTAACTCAAGCCTTAGTATTTCCAACTGCCTGATTTGCAAAGCTGAACAATAAATGACAACAACAAAAAACAAAGAAAAAGTGACACACTGAGTTGTGGTGATGATGAGGAATACTGTGTACACCATGACCCCGCTGGAAGAATGAACACATCTGTATAGTAAAATGTACAGTCAGAGCTCCTTAGAAGCAAAGATGGCAAAACTTCATCTAACATATTTTGGATACGTTCTCAGGAGGGACCAGTCCCCAGAGAAGGGCATCGTGCTGGGTAAAGTTGGTCAGTGAAAAAGAGGAAGACATTCAACAACATACGTGCATTGGGTTCAAACACAGCGATGATTGTGAGGATGGCGTAGGACCAGGTGGTGTTGTGTTGTGTTGTGTTGTGTGGTGTACAGGGTCATGATGAGTTGGAACTGACTCTGCAGCCCCTAATAAACATTTGTACAGGAGCTGATCACCAGGTCTTCTCCCTCATGTTGTTGCTTGGTAGTTTCAAACTGCTGCCCTTTCATCTATCAGCTAAATGCTAAACTACCATGCCATAAGGACTCATTTATAAAAGGATACAAGGCCTAAAAGGCTTTTAGAAAAGGATAAATCCCTGCGAGCAACAAAAGTCTTAATCCATCATCGCTCTCTGTCAGAATCCCACTCTACATGAAACTCACTGATAAAAAAATGTCTTTCTAGTACTTCATTTTTTTGTTTGTGTCTAACAACATGCCATCCTCGATTCATTAAAGTTTTTGTTACACTTTGTTCTTAAGTTTTTCTTAGTCATATTTTCTGAAGGAATACAACAAAAATATTTTTATAGAAAAAAGACAGTATTTATTGTGTGAAATATAACAAATAAAAGTTTCCATCCATTTTTAGCAATATAATGAAAATTGAGTATCTCTGTGTTGCTAGATATTTCCAGTGGGGAACTGCTAAATGCTAGACAATGCTAGCCAGCAAAGTTGTTTTGAATCGGGTTTCTCAGTAGCAGCTGGTGAGCTTGAACCACTGACCTTGCTGTTCAAACTGACTTTGCAGTCTAGT
>NW_006408574.1:15698323-15714137 GCF_000296735.1 Chrysochloris asiatica
TTGTTAAGTGCCATCGAGTCAGTTCTGACCCGTAGCAACCCTGCATAGGGTTCCCAAGGAGCACCTGGTGAGTGTGAACTGCCGACCTTGCAGTTCAAATGGCTTTGCAGGGAGCATTAAACTACAGCCCCACACCAGGAGTCCTATATATATGCATATTGTTGTTGTTGTTGTTAAGTGTCCTTGAGTCAGTTCCGACCCATAGTGACTGTGCATAGGGTTTCCAAGAAGCAGCTGGTGAGCTTGAACTGCTGACCTTGTGGTTCAAACTGACTTTGCAGTCCAGTGCATTAACCCACAGCAGCACACCAGGACTAGCCGCCTGCCATTTTCATGGTGTAATGACTCCAAGTGATGCCATTTTTATATTACCAACACTGTAGGATAAGCCCTGGACCACAAGGTCCGTTTGCATTGCAAGGTCAGAGGTTCAAACTCACCAGCCGCTTCTCAAAAACCCTATACATGGTTGCTATGAGTCAGAACTGACTTAATAACATGAACCAACACGCACCTAAGGTTACTGAACACTGAGCTGGGCTTGCTCTTTCCATCCAGCATTTGGCTGCAGTACACTACTGGGGTATTTTATTATAAAATAGCTGTTGTTCTGATGAATCCTACGGTACTACACTGATAAATATTGAGCTATTATGTGTTGAATAAAACATCATAGTCAACTCTCATGCAAGTCCACTAAGTGTTATCAATAATTGAAGTGTTCCCATTATTTCAGTGAGAACGTTGAATACCAGCTTTTTAGAATTGCAAAAGGTTTTGAGAAGCCAGATTACATTTTGTTGTTGTTAAGTGCCATCGAGTCGGGTCCGACCCATAGCGACCCTGTACAGGGTTTCCGAGGGTGTAAATCTTTACGGGAGTAGAAAGCCTCATCTTTCTCCCGCGGAGCGGCTGGTAGTTTCGAACCGCTGACCTTAAGGTTCGCAGCCCGATTCGTAACCACTACGCTACCAGAGCTCTTATCCCTATCAAAAATAAGCAACATATTTTGCACAATTCTATCCAGTAGAGGACGTACAATTTATTCTTAACTGTGCATAACTGTGTAGTTATTTTACATCATAAATATGCTGCAAAGTTCAACAACATTTGGAAATATTTATTGAGCAGCGATTATGTGTTAGTCCCAGTGTTAGAGGTCAGGAACAAACCTGGTGAATTATACATAAATTATGTATGTAATATACATATATATTAGCATATACATTTGTGTGTGCGTGCATATACACAGGTATATTCATACAATTCATACATGCCATATAAGAATATATATGTATCAATATGTATACATATATGCATATTGATACATAGCTGTGTGTTCTTATACATATGTATATCTAGCTATAGTCATACAATTTATATGTGTCATGCAAGGATATATATGTGTGTGTATTTATATATATAAATGTGTGAGTGTGTAAATAAATAATTAATATGTATACTCAGTAATGATAATATTAATGGGTAAATGAATCTGCCAGGGCGTGCTTTTGTGTTAATCTGCAGATAAAAACTCTTTAGAGGATGTTCAGTTTAAACCACACCTGGCTTCCTTCTGCCATGTGCCTCTTCTTTCTCCCCATCTCATGATTTCTATTTATGCTTGGTGTGGTACTGCAGGATGATGTGCTGGACCCAAAGGTAAGCAGTTCAAACCCACCAACCACTTCTCAGAAACCCTATACAGGGTCGCAATGGTTCTAAACCAGCTCAACAGCACTTAACAACAACAACATGCTAGTTTAGGGAGTCCTGGGGTAGCATTGTAGGATAAGCACTGGACTGCTAACCACAAGGTCAGTGTTTCAAAACCACTAGATGTTCCTCATCAACAACAACATAGTACTTATTAAGGAACCCTGGTGGCAATGAGTTAGGTGTTGGTCTGCTAAGACTAAATATTATAAAAATTATAAGCTACAATCACATACTTCATATAAAGTTAAAAGAAACATTGCTGCAAAGTTTCTTTGAGTCTGTTCCGACTCACAGCAACACTGTACATGGTTTCTAAGGAGGGGTTGGTGGATTTGAACCATCAACCTTGTGGTTCAAACCAACATGCAGTTGAGTGCTTCTCGTATGATCACCATTAGTAGAGCAAAGTCAAAAGGACATTTTATTTATTCTACAGCCCAAGTCATGCTGTTTTATTATCTTATATAGAAAAATCTAGACACTTCAGAATTCTCTTCCTTTCTGCTTTGAGAGAATTCCAGTTTCCTGATTCAGTCACTTGGATCTTCATTTACACTTTCCAAATACATTGGCCAATAAACACAGCTGGCTGCTGATAACATTGATCTTGACAAACCACCTGAGAGTATGAGGAAAGTAAACTCCAGATTAGGGAGTGATTGTAGTTAGGTAAGTTCAAACATCGATTATTTGACCTGTTGTTTTGCAATTGTTGTTAATGCTCTGCACTGTGGGTATTGTTACATACACATAATATTGTCTGCATAAAAATAAACAAAAAATTATAGAAACAAATAATTATCAGTATAGCTCTGTGTTCAATTTTCATGAACTGCATAGCTATCATGTGCTTCTTCTGTGTCTGTCTATGTTTTGTATAGTAAGTTCTGTAAAATAATGAGACATTTCTTACATGAACTGTGGCCAGGGGTCTAATTATTTTATTTGCCAAGGCACACGTCTCAGTGATTAACTATAACTGGTACCCAAAAAGGAGATGCCTAGAATGTCAGCTCTAAAGGAAAATGTCTGTCAGTATCAGGTGTTACTGAATTCATAACAGCACTGACTTTGAGAAGAATTTTGAGAAAAATAAATATAATTTTTAATATTCAAGACTTAATTTTTAGCACTGCCTGTTAAAGTGCTCACGAGCAACTGGGAGATAAGATAAAAAAAAAAAAAATGTATGCTTATTCCTTCTGTTAGAAATGGAGCAAATTTGTGTCATGTAGCCCTACTTCTCAAACTCCTCGCTTACATCATGATTTAGAAATTATTTTTAAAGACGGAGGTAATATACTATAGATAGATAGATAGATGGATGGATGGATAGATAGATAGATGGATGGATGGATGGATAGATAGATAGATAGATAGATGGATAGATGGATAGATAGATAGATAGATAGATAGATAGATAGATATAGATAGATAAATAGATAGATGGATAGATAGATATATATAGATAAATAGATGGATAGATAGATAGATAGATATAGATAGATAGATAAATAGATAGATAGATAGATAGATATAGATAGATAGATAGATATAGATAGATGGATAGATAGATAGATAGATCGATAGATATATTGTTGCTGCTGAGTGCCGCTGAGTCAGTTCCGATTCATAGCAACACTATGTAGGGTTTCCAAGGAGTGGATAATGAGTTTGAACCACTGACCTTGTGGTTCAAACAGACCTTACATCCAGTGCTTTATCCACAGTACTACACCAAGTCTATATATAAGAAAAACCATACAAGTTGCCTTAGTGAAAGATTACAAGAAAGATCTTTCATTTAATTTCTCCCCACCAACTGGTAAATGACAGAGGAACAGAATGCCAATCTTATCCTTCCCCCTTTGATTCATGCTTCCTTGTTCTCACATATTCTTTCACCATACTTATTCAATCTGTACGATGAACACATAATCCGATAAATTGGATTACATGAAGAAAAATGTGGCATCAGGTTTGAAGGATGACTCATTAACAACCTGCTATATGCAGCTGATACAACCTTGCTGGCTGAAAGTGAAGAGGACTTGCAATACTTACTGATAAAGATCAAAGACCACAGCCTTTTGTATGGGTTGCACCTCAATGTAAAGACAAAAATCCTCTCTCCTGGACCTATAAATAATATCCATATAAATGGAGAAAATATTGAAGTTGTCAAATATTTTACTTTGCTCAGATCAACCATCAACACTCATAGAAGCAGCAGTAAAATCAAATGATATATTACATTAGGCAAATACACTGTAGAAGACCTCTTTAAAGTACTGAAGTGCAAAGATGTCAGTTTGAAGACTAAGGTGCACCTGACCTAAGCCACAGTATTTTCAATAACCTCAAATGCATGTGAAAGTTGGACAGTGAATATGGTAGACTGTAGAAGAATTGATGCATTTGAGTTGTGGTGTTGGAGGAGAATATAGAAAGTGCCATAGACTGCCAAAAGAACAAACCACTGTATGTTGGAAGAAGTGCAACCAGAGTGCTCCTTGGCAGCCAGGATGGCCAGACTTTGTCTCTCATACTTTGGACATATTGTCAGGTGGGACCAGTCTCCGGAGAAGGATGTCATGTTTGGTAAAATGAAGGGTCAGAGAAAAAGAAGAAGACTCATAAAAGATGGATTGGCACAGTGGGCTCAGGCTTGGCAATGATTGTGAAATTGGTGCAGGACCAGCGATGTTTCATTTTGTTGTGTATGGGTCACTATGAGTCAGGACTGACTCAAAGGCATCTAACAACAACAGTAGCCAACATTAAAAGCCTCCTAAGGAGCTCTGGTAGCGTAGTGGTTACGAATCGGGCTGCGAACCTTAAGGTCAGTGGTTCGAAACTACCAGCTGCTCCGCAGGAGAAAGATGAGGCTTTCTACTCCCGTAAAGATTTACACCCTCGGACACCCTGTACAGCGTCGCTATGGGTTGGAACCGACTCGATGGCACTTAACTTAAGTGGAGTCCTGGGGTGTATCTGTGGGTTAATGTGTCAGACAGTACAGCCATTTGAACTGCAAGGTCGCTGGTTCAAGCTCACCAGTTGCTTCTCAGAAACCCTATACAGGGTCGCTATGGGTTGGAACTGACTCAACGGCACTTCACAACAAGTGCTATGCCTGTACTAAGTGGCTTTATTAACTCCTTTTCCCCCTTTTAACTTTAGATAAAAAAAAAAAAAACAGCTATACTAGGACTTCTACAAAAAATTGCCAGAAATTCACACCAGATTCAGAAGTCATAATGAAGGATAGCATTGGTGATATAAGATGGGTCTTGGCTGAAAGCAGAGAATACCAGAAGGATGTTTTCTTGTGTCTCATTGACTATGGAAACATATTTGACTGTGTGGATCATAACAAATTATGAAAAATAAGAATGGGTCTTGGCATGGCCCTGTAGGACAAGCACTGGACTGCTAACTGCAAGGTCTGTAGTTCAATCCCATCAACTCTTCCTTGGAAACCCTCTACAGGGTCCCTAAGAATCTGAATGGACTGAACATCACTAACAACAGCAACATTGGGATGAGTGGGAATTCCAGAACTTTTCATTGTGTTCACATGGAACTTGTACAAGAAAACAAGAGACAAACAGAACAAGGGGATACTGGATGGTTTTAAATCAGTGTGTCAGAGTTATATCCATTACTGAACTTATTCAATTTTTAGGCTAAGAAAATAATCTGAGAAACTGAATTATATAAAAAAGAACACAAAATCAGGATCAGAGTAGGGATCATTAACATCCTGTGATATATAGAAGACACAGCCTTGCTTCCTGCAAGCTCAGATAACTTAAAGCACCTAGTGCTGAAGTCCAGAGACTACAGCCTTCAGCATGGATTACACTTTAACATAAAACAAAAACCACACAACACAATGATGTTATAAGAAGAAATATCATGACAAAATAAAGAAGTTGTTTACTACATTTATTTGGATCTATAGTCAGTGTCTACAGAAGAAGCTGTTATGTACTCAAGTGACATACTGCATTGGGGAGATCTGCTGCAAAATATCTCTTTGCTAAAAGGCAAATATGTCACTTTGAACATGAAGGTATGCCTGATGTAAAGCCATGGAATTTTAAGCTGCCTCATATGCATGCAAAAGTTCAACAATGAAAAAGGAAGACCAAAGAATAATTGATGTCTTTGAATTAAAGTACTGACAAGAATATTAAATTAAGGGGGCTGTTAGAATAATGAACAAACCTGTCCTGGTAGAAGCACAATCACAATGCTCTTAGAAGTTTGGCAAGAGTTTGGATGTATTTGCCAAGAGGTTCAGTGCCTGTAGAAGAACATCATGTTGGTAAAGTAGAGGACCAGTGGGAATGTGAAGGACACTTAATGACACGAATAATACTGTGGCTGCACCAATGAGCTGAATCATAGTAATGACTGCGAAGATGTTGCAGGACTGAGTAGTGTGTTGTTCTATTATGCAGAGGGTCACTATGTATGCTAAATGTTGTATTTTTATAAACAAGGATATT
Source organism: Chrysochloris asiatica (assembly GCF_000296735.1). NCBI lineage: Eukaryota > Metazoa > Chordata > Mammalia > Afrosoricida > Chrysochloridae > Chrysochloris > Chrysochloris asiatica. The sequence goes on from NW_006408574.1 coordinate 15,704,560, forward strand.
GAGGATAATTATAAAAAGTTACACAACCAGTAAATTTTGGTGTCATAATTTGAACCCCTGAAATTTTATTCTAAACTTTGAGTCCTGTGCTGTTATTTGCTATCTGTCAAAATGATCTCAACAACATTAAGAAGCCATGCCTAATCTTTACCCCAATAGTTGTTGTTGTTAAGCTCCATTGAGTTGGTTCTAACTCATAGCAATCCTGTATAGGGTTTCTAAGGATTAGCTGGTAGGTTTGAACCACCTGCCTTGAGGTTAGCAGTCCAATGCTGATCCTACAACATCACACCAGGACTTCTACAGAAACCACATCAATTCAATACAATTCTACATGTTAGTTGGCCTCTGTAAACTTAGTTCAAAGATTCAATAAATTTTTTTCATGAAGTTTTCTGTTAGGCACAATTGTAACTTCTATTTGATGCAGTATTGGTGTTTCCTTAGACAGAAAGTTTAATATTGACTGAAAAAATACCCTGTGGCATATATTTCAGACTATCTGCTTATAGAAAAGAATAGTAAACATTCTGATCATCAAAACAATTGTGCTTAAATATATATACACCCACATTTTGGGAACAGTCTCCTTCATGTTCTGGGGACCATCTTGTGGGGTTTGATTTTTTTCCTTCAATTTGGACTATGGTTTTCATTGTGGTATATATTTGAGAAATATGTCTCCATGCAGACATTACTTTGTAAAACAAGTCATCTCTATTCAACTCAGAATGTAAACATTCAGGCTTTTCTCATATATCCAGTGGCTCTTAAATTATGTAATTTAAAAAGCTTTCACTCAAGTACATGGAGAAAAGCATGTGGTTGGGACAGTCTGAATTTTCCCTGTCCCTGACCCTATGATTTTACTTTCATGTTGGCTCAGACCAGAAAGGACAGCAAAGGACAGCTATGAGTAAGAATCAACTTTGACAGTGGGCTTTTTGTTTATCAACCTACTGCTAACACTGGTAGTGCTTCTGGAAGAGTACATTTTAAAACATCATTGTAAATATGAGCTGATTTTCAAGTAAGAAGATGTACAAAAAAGGAAGCATTGTGTCACATTATTATTTTTCACTGAATATAATGTATAATCTCCAAAAAATAAAAAAAGAAGCAGTGATTCTTTCAAACTAGTTTCTGCTTTGAAAGCCCAATTTTATTTGAAAATATAAAACTGTAGTTCAGTAAATATATAGTCCTTAACATAGTTTCAGAATTTAAAATATCCTTTCACTTACCCTATAAATGTAGTTCATGGTAGAGCATCATATAATAGTACGAGACTTCAGTAAATGAATGAGCAATTAAATAAATATTAAATGGAGAAAATGAGACCTCCTGGGCATATTCATTATTACTATAAATACTATAAATATGTGTCCATATCATATGTATAAAAATGTCACTATAAATCCAGTAGAGTGCCACATAAATACTTTTGCTCCAAAATCTTTGTTGTAAAATGATTTTGACATGTTGACTTTAGATTTTATTTTTCTGTGTTATAGACAGAAAGATGTTTACTTGTGCTTTATTTACTATGCAAAAGCTTTTGACTGTGTAGATCATGACAAACTAGGGGTAACGTTGTGAAGAATGTTACTTGTTTATGCTCACGAGGAACCTGTCCACAGACTAAGGAGTCACTTGAACAAAAAAAGGGGAGACTGAACGGTTTAAAACCAGGAAAGGTATACACCAGGGTTGTATTTCAAACATATTACCAGAAGGGACCAGTTACTAGAGAAGGTAGGACGACCACCAAAGAAATGGATTGGCAGAATGGCAGCAGCCATGGGCCCAAGTGTAACAATTGTGAGGGTAGTTCAGGACTGCGCAGTGTTTTGTTCTGTTGTGCTCAAGGTAACTGAATAGGAACCAACGTGACAGCCTCTAACAATAATAATGTTCTAGGCTAACTTTCCATTGTGAGAGAGTGCATGTCTTTATTTCATAATACATGAGAAAACTGGAAAATACCGTGTGGTGGAGACAAGAAATAGCAAACCTTCAGATAAAATTGTCAGACACTCTAATTTTGTGTAGGGAAGTTGGTTGCATTTTTTATTGCTAAACCTTAAACATTTTAAATTCATGTAAAAATCAACTTTTCTCAAATCAGAAAGAAAGATGAAGGAGATAACAGGAACAGAGTAGAGAGAGAAAGCAAGCAAAGGATAAAAACAGGGAAGAAAAGCTGGCATGAAATTGTTCTAAACCATTTTGAAGCACGGCAACCATTTGAAAACACAATGAGAGATGGGGATCTAGAAAAATACCTACATACCTATAGTTGTGTAACTTTTGAAAAATGGCAAACATCCATATTATCAGTAAAGCTGGGTTGCTATTGTTAGGTGCTGTTCTGAGTCATAGTGATTCTATGCACAACAGAATGAAACACTGCCTGGTCCTACGCCAGCCATCCTTACAATGGTCATGGTTCTTCCATTGCTGCAGCCACTGTGTCACTCCATCTTGTTGAGGGTAGAGGGGGGTCTTCTTCTTATTACCTGACTCTCTACTTTGCCAAGCATGATGTCCTTTACCAGGAACTGGTCCCTCTTCATAATATGTTCAAAGTACTTGAGATAAAGTCTCACCATCCTCGATCCCAAGAAGCAGTCTCGTTGCACTTTTTCCGAGACTGATTTGTTGGTTCTTTTGGCACTCCACAATACTATCAATAGTCTTCACCAACACCATAATTTAAATGTATCGATTTTTCTCTGGTCTTCCTTATTCATTGCCCAGCTAGAGAATTGGGCCTTCTCAGATGTTGTCTGAATAGTCTATAGTTAGGAATTCTTAGCCCCGATATCAGAAATAAGGATCTAGACCTGGGGTTAGGGTAACTAGTAGGTCAGTTGCTGTTGAGTGAACCCTGACTCTTGGCAAGCTCTTTGTGCATCAGAGAAGGATAATGCTCCATAGGGTTCACAATGGCTGATTTGGGGCAAGTATAACAAACACCAAGCCTTTCTTTCAAGATATTTCCAAACTAAGTTAACAGCCTGCACGATAACCATGTGTACCACTGTGGGGTTCCATGGTGAAGTTTTTTTTTGTTAGGTGCCCTTGAGTCGCTTTCAACTCAAAGTAGTCATAAACGACAGAGGAGTGGTACTCTACAGGGTTTCCTAGGATGGAATCTTTATGCAAAGAGATCATCAGGTCTTTTTTCCAATAGGGCAGGAGGGAGGTTAGAATTGTGACCTTCCAGTTAGGAGCCAAGCTCTTAACCACGGCACCACCACAGTTGCTTTTGGAGAAGGTTGTTGTTGTTAAGTGTAATTGAGTTAGTTCCGACTCATAACAACCCTGTATGGGGGTTCTGAGCAGCAGCTGGTGAGTTTGAACCACTGACCTTGTGGTTCACACTGACATTGTGTCCAGTGTTTATCCACATGAGGACTCCAGTGTTGTTAGGTGCCATTGAGTCGGTACCGACTCATAGCGATCTTATGCACAGCAGAATGAAACACTACCCAATCCTGGGCCAACCTCACTATTGACACTTGACTCCATCGATGCTGCCACTTGGCCAATCCATCTTGCTGGGGGTCTTCCTCTTTTTCTCTGACCCTCCACCTTACCAAACATGATATCCTTCCCCAGTGACTTGTTCCTCCTAACAGTATGTTCGAAGTATGAGAGACGAAGTTTGGCCATCTTGGCCCCAAGGAGCACTCTGGCTGCACTTCATCTAACATGGACCTATTGGTTGTTGTTTTCGTTGTTAAGTAACGTGGAGTCGGTTCCAACTCATAGTGACCCTGCACAGGGTTTCCAAGGCTATAAATCTTTATGGGAGCAGAAAGCGTCATGTTTCTCCTGTGGAACAGCTGGTAGTTTTGAACTTCTGACCTTGAGGTTGGCAGCCCAACTTGTAACCACTACGCTACCAGAGCTACTTGACCTATTGGTAGTAGAATGTTAAACAGTAAACAGAAAACTATTCAGAATACAGGAACCTCAAGGCCCTTGTACAGATTCATTTCCTGGCTCTGCACATAGCTGATTCCTTCTTAGCCTCTACACTGCAGTTGTATTATTATCTCTTCAGTCTCCTTAAGCACCATATATAAATTAGGACCTTCACCTTATCCCTGCTCCCATGATTGCATTTTAATTAAATACAATTTATTTACGTATTTGTTAACTTGTCTGTCCTCCTGAATTATTAGGCCATGCCTTTGTTCCCTGTTATTTCCCAGCTGCCTGGCGTGATGTTCTGCACATTGTAAATGCACAATAGATATCTATTAAATACACAGTGAATGAGTAGAATCTCAGTATCACATCTGTGAAGGGCTTCCAATTTTCTTCTATTTTGTAATTCTACCTTAGGCAACTTTGGGGAATTTTATGAGAAAAAAAAAAAAAAAGAGTTTAGCACGAGAGCTCTAGAATCTTAGCAATTTCTGGCAGTGAGTTATACAGCCAAGAATAGAACTGACATCCATTTGGAATGTGAAATAATTGTCCTCATTTGTCATAGTCTTGGGTATTCATATTCATGTATTTGTAACTAAAAGATTTTGCAGAAAGGCAGTAAATGGTTCACCAGAAGTCATCATTACAATATTATATTCTTAAAGCAGCTAATATGCAATGGAAATTGTTTTCGATTCAAAGATATAGCAAAAAATTAAGTTGGGATATTTTTTAAATGCTAATTCAGTGAAAAGCAGGAACAAAACAAAAACAACCAAGGCTAAAACACTCATTCTGAGTTCTTTCTAGGGCCTCTGCTATTTGCTCATCCCATAGCTCATTTACCCCACCTCCACCCCCACGCCCAGCCCGCACCTCCATGTGCAAGCCCTTTTTGTCTTGCTTCCTTTCTAACCTCCAGACATGCAGTGCACTCAGCTTCCTTACACTTAGCCTTGTAACCCTAAAGCCTTCATGGGAAGTAACCACACCCACATTTGGGAGTCTAGCACATGGCACAGCAGACATGGAACACAGATGGAAATCATACTGCTTTTATGAGCTCTGTGAATTCAAACAGCTGATAACACTTTCTCCTCCTTCCACTCCCTTGTTGTCTCTGATGGTTCTTGGCAGTTGCTGCCCAGCAAAGAAAGAGAAACGGCCATATCAATTGTCTTTGTTACCCCCTTGTGTGGCTTCAAAGGAGTTCTGGGGGTGAAGTTCTCAAGTACTTGGCCACTGAGTCAGAGGTTCGAACCCACCTTTGGTTCCATGGAAGAGAGGTAAGGCAGTCTGGTTCTGTAAAGATTGTTGTTTGTATGTGCCATTCAGTTGGTTCCGACCCACAGCAATCTATCTGTATATGGTTTCTGAGAAGTGGCTGGTGAGCTTGCACTGCCAACCTTGTGGTTCAAACTGACTTTGCAATCCAGTGCATTAAGGCACAGAGCCACACCAGGACTCCCCTTGGAAAAACCTACGGGGCAGTTCTGCTCTATTCAATAGTGTTGCTAAGAGTCACAATCAGTTCGATGGCAATGAGTTTGGTTTTGGTGTTGCTTAAGGAGCTTAGATAGGACTTTCAGACAATAGGCTTTAAAGATTTGAAGATGAGAACAAAATAAAGACGATCGTTTCTGGCATCTAGTTTCCAAGAGATTAAATAGGAACGGAAGCCTTTGTGGCCCTTTCAGATTGGTCCACAGGTGCTGGTATTAATTCATCTTGTTGCCTAGGCTGTGCCAATTGTGAGGCAATTGACGTGAAGGATTGGAGCACTATTCCTTTCGAAGTTTCGTCTCAAGTATTAAGCAGGTAGCTATCACAGAATCCTGGAAGCTTAAATCTAGGCAAAAAACCCCAGCAACAGTGACAAACAATAAAGCAGTGAAGAGAGGTTGCCTTTACAAGGTAGAGATTTTCCTGTACTCTCTTTGGTAAGTTTTTCTTTTCTTTGGATGAGAAGTTAAGTAGGAAGGGGGAGCAGGTGTGGTGGAGGTCAGGCAAAAATGATACAAAAATACTCATAGGATATATCTAGGGGTTTGGGAATCTCTTTTTATCACTTACTCATTCTAATATGTAAGTGAAGATTTATATTTTATAAGTACAAAGTATTTGTATAGTAAAAAGAGAAATACATAGTGAAAGAATGACTGCAATGAATCATATTACTACTTATTTATGAATTCTGGTGTTGTGCTGTAGGTTTCACACTGGACTGCAAACTGCAAATTTGGTAGTTCAAACCATTTCTTGGAAACCCTATTCATATATGACTCAACGGACTTATCAACCCCAAACAACAACAAATCATTTGTATTTATGTTTCTAGTTTTAGCCTCACAATTCAAAGTAGAAACAAAGCTATCAAACTCTTTCTAATATTCAGCATCTCTTATGTTTCTCAGTGTTTAAAATGAACTCCTTTGTATAAGTTGCCTGAAGTTTAACACAGCGAGAGACACATTTATTGCCATGCTTTACTACTTGAATTCATGAAAGTTTCCGTGTTTTTTCCCACTTGTTCCAGCTCTTAAGTCTGATCATCTTAACTTTGGGGAGTTTATCAGATTCCATCTGTCAGTTGGTTCTCACCCTGGGAGACAGAGTAAGCAGTCAAATACTAAATCCATCTGCACCTAATAGAAGTTCTTTGCAATCGATTCCTTTCTTCTTCTTTACCATGCTCCATCTCCCAATGGTTTCTCTGTCCTTTCGTAGCTAGGTCTTAAGGCCTGGCAAGTATTTCCCTACACTCCAGACTTCCCTGGACTTGATTTTGGAATATTACTTCAGCATGTCTGCTGCAGCTATCTAGAGCATTTGTGCATCAAACATTAATACTTGTTTTACATATTTTGAGGTAGACACATAAAGTAAAGACAAAGTTGTATAAAACAATCACAACTTGATCATTCCTACTGGTGTCTTCCATAATATTTAAAAGCATCAGTAACTAAAGAGATCTATGGCCCTAAAAGGCTGACCTGGGTCCTTTGGGTAGGTAGTCCACACATTTTGCAGCTTCCCCTACACTCTGTGTGTGCAGATCCTAAGGTTTAGCTAATACAGTTAACAAGCTATGGAATTCTACCAAGCAATGAAGTCACAGGAGTTAAAATGATTCTCATATTAATGATCATTATCTACCATTTAGCAATAAAGAAAAACTAAGGAATTTATAAAAGGTATAAATATAAGAACTCCCATGTTTCACAATGAAACAAACAAATGCTCTTTACATTTATTTTTAAGATGTGAAAAATATTCAGTGAATTAGCTTTTACAGATCACAAATAAAATGATGTTTCATAAACATAAGAGCTTTAAAAATGAACACACCAACTAGGACAGCAGAGACCACTAGTTAAGGAAAATAACATAAATGTGTGTCTCAGAATTATGCGTGTGGGTGAGAGCAATGTGAACTTAGGTATTTATACAGAATGTAAATTGAATCAGAAACGCATAAAAGACGAAGACCCTATATTTCTACACACGTGCATTCATAGTACATTTCCAAACTCCCTGCTTCCTGAGAATAATCCTCTTCTCCACCTCTTTGCCTTCCTTTCCCTCATTTGATCAATTTTTATCTTGCTTGTGAAAAGCCTTTACAAGTTGTTAATAACAGCATTTCTGCACCTCAGGGAATTCTTCTCTATAGAAATCAAGGCACATGTCCTCAGGCAGGAAGCAAGGTACCAGACTCATACATGCATGGCTAATTTTAGTGTTTTCATTTATGAGGTGCTGGGTTTGCAGATGTTGTTTTTAATATTTCAAAGTTCTTGCTGTTAGAACCTACTATCTTTGTCTTCAAATACAGTACAAAACAAACTATCATCTACTGGAGCAAGTGTCATTGATTTCCTAAGAATTCATATCTTTTCAAAAGTCATTATTACATTAAAGAATTTTGAATATTTGAATTCAGTAAAATAAAACTGAGTTAATTTTACTTCAGAAACTTTTTAGTTTGAATTAAGTATAGGTTTACAGTGATCATCAGTTTTGTATTCAACAAATTGTAAACTTGGTTTCATCTCAATGATTGCAATCCCTTCCATGTAACATCAGTGAGCCTACTTCCTCTCTGTGCTTCCTATTTCAGTCCACTCTCCTTCCCATCCTTTCTCAACTTTGTCCTTAGGTAAATGTTGCCCTTTTGTTCTTAAATGGTTGACCATTCCATGGTTGCTGTTGTTGTTATGTGCTGTCAAGTCGGTTCTGACCCAGGGCGACCCTGCATAGGGTTTTTGAGGAGGAGCTGGTGAGCTTGAACTGCCAACCTTGAAGTTCAAATGACTTTGCAGTCTGGTGCATTAACCCACAGCACTACATCAGGACTCCATTCTATGGTAAGCCTACCTTATTAATGTCGTTGTCCCCCCTATATACCTATCTACAGATTAGCTGGAAATTGTGCCACAAAGGTGAACTCCATTCCAGACCTGAAGAGTTACTGAGGGCCATCGCCTTGGGTTTCTCCAGTTTCTTTCTGACCAGTAAGCCCTGTCTTTTATTATTATTATTACTATTATTAATTTTGAGTTTTGTTTCACATTGTCTCCCACTCTATCTTGGACTTTCTAATGCATTCCCTTTCCACATTGAGCTATTTTTTAAGTGTTAAATATAAAGTATTTTATTAGTTACAAGTGATAAAAAGAGAATTTTTGAGTCAGCTGATAGAATTACAAGGAAATGTCTTCAAACCTTATATACACAGTAGAAAAGAGAATTTGTTGTTTTTGGTAAGTACTGTCCAATCAGTTTCAACTCATAGCAACCCTGTATAGGGTTTCTGAGGAATGGCTGGTGGATTTGAATCACTGACCTTGTGGTTACAAGTCCAGTGCTTATCCTCTATCACTTCACTAGGACTCCTGAGAATAAGCTACCTTCAAGTGAAGGCAGCTGGGATTTTTTGTAAAGACTTGGGCTTCATTTTGATTGGAATAGAAGCTTTGTGAACCCAAACTTCCAAGTGACATTTAAAAAAAAAAAGAAAAGAAAAGAAAAATGAATGGGATAGGGTTACATTTTCCACTGCCTAATAAATTGCCATACAGATCATTCTGATAATCAGGTGATAGGAATTGGAAGGGAATGCACCAGGAACCTCATTCATCATTAGTCTGCAGGGAACCGAATCAATGTGAAGTAGCCATATTGTCTCCAATAGTTAACTAGAGCAGGAGGGAAGGTATCTATTCAGGCAAGATCAAATTGCATGGATTTAAAGTCAACAGGGTTATTCTGTCATAAATGATTGGTAGGATGGGATCTTAGCTTGCAGTGCCTGAATCTTTTCTCACAATTTTTCTATGGACCAAAATTTAGATGAGTGTAGTCATCTATTTCCATGGGCAATATCAAGTTGTAATATTCAGGTTAATTTGCTGATGACTCAAAAAAGAAGAGAAATAGCTCCACATTCATCATCCAAAAAAACATTTCAAGATCTATCTTGAAGTACAATGCTGTCAGTTACAGGCTGCAAACTGCAAGGTCAGCAGTTCAAAACTACCAGCTGTTCCGTGGGAGAAAGATGAGGCTTTCTGCTCCCGTAAAGATTTATAGCCTCGGAAACCCTGTACAGGGTCACTATGAGTCGGAACCGACTC
>NW_006408574.1:15714237-15735358 GCF_000296735.1 Chrysochloris asiatica
GCTGTTCCGTGGGAGAAAGATGAGGCTTTCTGCTCCCGTAAAGATTTATAGCCTCGGAAACCCTGTACAGGGTCGCTATGAGTTGGAACCGACTCAATGGCACATAACAACAAGGAACTAGTTAATAAAGCTATTATTCAAATATATGTACCAACTATTAATGCCAAAGAGGAAAAAAACTAAAGAGCATGACCAATATTTACAGTCTGAAATAGACTAACTATGCAATCAAGATGCATTGATAACGAGTGGTGATTGAAAAGCAAAAGTAGGAAACAAACAAGGATTGGTAACTTGGTGATAGAAATAATGCTGGAGATCATGTGAAAGAATTTAGCAAGATCAATGAACTATTCATTGGAAATAATCTTATTTCAATAATATAATTGATGACTATACACACAGACCACATCAGATGAAATACATGGGAATCAAATCAACTATACATGAGGAAAGAGATAATAGAGAAGTTCAGAATCATGAGTCAGAACCTAGCCAGGGGCTGACTGAAGAACAGACAGTTGCTCATATTCACATTCCAATTGAAGTTGACATTTTTTTTTAAAAGTCCATGAGATCCAAATAATGATTTTGAGTATGTTGTTTGTTGAGTCAGTTCCAACTCATAGCAACCATGTATAGGATTTCCAAGGAGTGGCTGGTGAGTTTCAGCCACCAACCTTGTGGTTCAAACAAACTTTTCAGTCCATTGTTTTGTCTCACGGCACCACACCAATGACTCCAATTTTGAGTAGATCTCACCTGAATTTAGAGACCACCTCAAGGTTAGATTTGGCACACCAAACACTTATCACTGGAGACCAGAATAGCTGTGGAATGGCATCAAGAATATCATGAAGGAAGGAAGAGGGAAGGGAAGGGAAGGGGGAAGGGAAGGGAAGGGAAGGGGGAAGGGAAGGGAAGAGAAGGGGGAAGGGAAGGGGGAAGGGGGAAGGGGAAGAGGGAAGGGAAGGGAAGGGAAGGGAGGACCAAAATGAATGTTAAAAGAGACACTGAAACTTGGTCTTTCATGTAGAGTAGATAAATGGCATAATGAGCTAATTGAACTGCAAACCACAAGATAGCTAATAAAATCCACCAGCTACTCTGTTGGAGAAAGAGTAGGCTTTTCTGCCCCTTTAAAGATTAAAGTCTTGGTGAGCATGCTTACCATAGAATGGTCAGCCATTCAAGATCAAAAGGGCATCATTTACCTGGGGACAATGTTCAGAGGGCATAAGAAGGATGGTGGAATGGACATAGGACACATAGGGTGGAAAGGGAATAACTGTTGTTACATGGAGGGGATTGCAATCATTGAGATGAAACAAATTATTTAATTTGTTGGATGTAAATCTGATGATCTGATCTGTAAACTTTTACTCGATTCACAATGAAAAGGTTTTTTTTTTATTTTTAAAAAAAGGCTTATAGCCTTGGAAACCCTATTTGGGGGGGTGGTCACTGTGAATCAACTTGACTGGATGGCAGTGGGTTTGGATATTTTTGTTTAGACAAAAAAAAAAATGGAAGAAAGTGTAAAGGAAAAGAATTGAATATGAGATTTCAAAGGGCAGCTTAAGGAGACAACAGAGTATTCTAATTAAATGTGCAACAGTAGTAGGCAAAACCAAAGGGAAGAATGTGCTTAACATTTCTCAAACTGAAATAACTGAAGAACTGAAGAAAAAAAACATATCAAGTCTCAAGTTGCAATATTGAAGTGTTACAGACAAAATACTGAATCACGCAGGAAGCATCGAATGAAGATGGAAAGAATAAAGAGTCACTATACCAAAAAGACTTGGCAAATGTTCACCCATTTCAAGAGGCAGCATATATGACCAAGAATCGATAATATTGAAGGAAGAAATCGAAGCTGCACTGAAGGCACTGATGAAAAATAAAGCTCCAAAAATTTACAGAATACAGTATGAGATGTTTCAACAAATGGATACAATGCTAGAAATACTTACTCACCTATGCCAAGAAATTTAGAAGATAGCTATCAGACCCACTGACTAGAATGATCCATATTTGTATTGATTTCAAACAAGCAGATCCTACAGAATGTATAAATTATTGAACAGAGCATTAATATCACACAGGAGAGAATGGTTGCCGAAGACAATTCCAAACCATTATAGCAGTACATTGACACGGAACTGCCAGAAACACAAGTCAGCTTCAGAAGGGGATGTGAAACAAGGGATACCAGCTGATATCAGACAGATCTTGACAGAGAATACCAGAAAGTATTTTACTAACAATATAAAAGCATTAAACTGTGTGGATCATTTCAAACTGCAGTAACATTGTAACAATTAGGTATTTCAGAACACTTAATCAGGCTTATGGGGAATCTGTTCACAGATAAAAAGGCAGACATTTCAACAGGAAAAAGGGGCTATTGTGTGGTTTAAAATCAGAAAATGTATATATCAGGGTTTTAGCCTTTCATAACATTCAATCTGTATGCTGAACAAATAATTCAGGAAGTTGGACAATATGATGAAGAATACTGCATTAGGATTGAAGGAAGGCTCATTAACTATCTGCAATATGCAGCTGACACAATTCTACTTACTCAAAGTAAAGTGGTCTTGAATCACTTAGTAATGAGCATCAAAGACTATAGTCTTTACTATGGATCACACCTCAACATAATGAAAACAAAAATCCTCAGAACTGAACCAATAAGCAATAGCATGAGAAAAAGGGAAAAGATTGCAGTTGTCAAAGAATTCATTTGCCTTAGATCTAAAATCAGTGCCCAAGGAAGCAGCAGCCAAGAAATCAAATGAGGCATTGCACTGGGCAAATCTGCTGCAAAAGACCTCTTTAAAGCGTTAAAGATTAAAGATGTCATGAAGGTGTGCTTAACTCATGTCCTGGTATTTTCAATCACAGTGTATGCATATAAAAGTTGGTCAATGAATAAGAAACACTGAAGGACAATCTGGGCCTTTGAATTGTGGAGATGGTTAAAAACTATTAGATGTGCCACCAACTGCCAGGAAAACAAACTCATCTTCCTTGTAAAAAATATAGCTGAAATGCTCCATAGAAGGAAGTATTACAATACTTTGTCCTACATACAGTGTCTTACATACATATTTTAGGAGGGAGCTGTGCCTGGTGAAGGACATCACATTGGCCATGATAAAGTGGAGGGTCAGCAGAAGTGGAAGACCTCGAGAAGCTGGACTGACACAATGGCTGCCAACAATGGGCAGAAGCTTAGCAATAACGGCCCCAGACTGGACAACGTTTTGTTTTGTTGTACATAGGGCTGCCATGAGTTAGAACCTAGTTGACTGTCGCTAACAGTGACCTCGTCAGCATTGTGCCCATGAACTTCACTACATTCTTTGTACCATATACCAAACTAATTTTGTTACTTTTGAGGTATTGAGAAAGATGAATTCCAAAAACCAATACATCATTGTACAAATATCAGTTCTTTCATTGATTAATCAGTGTCATACCTAATTTCTTTTGGGCCTTAATACCCTCAAATTGAAGACAAAATACCTGCTTTACATCATTGAGATGAATTGGAAATAGGGGATGAAAATAACAATCAAACCTTTATAAACATTTTCTCTTTCTCAGAATGGAGTGACCAAACCTCCACTTCGCCCTAGCTTATTTTCAGTGTACTCTTGTCCCTGCTTAATTACTAATAATTCATCTGTTCACCCTCAAAAGGTCCCAGTTGGTAAGATAATTAAAATCCCATACTCCTTAGGCGACTTCCATTAATCTCAGTGAGTTATCTTGTGACTCTAGACATCAATTTTAATGTTCATACACAGCTCTTACTGTCTGAGTAGAATATAAGCCAAAAAACTGTTTACTCTTTTTTATATTGGAATTCCATATTTCACTTAAATGACTCCTTAGTACATATGAAACTACTATTATGGAGGGTGTTTTTGGTAAGTGTTTTTGAGTCAGGTCAGACTCATAGAAACCCTGAGTAGGGTTTCTGAGGAGTAGCTGATGGGTTTGAACCAACAACCTTGCAATTAGCAGTCCAGTGCTTATCCTACAGCATCATACCAAGACTGCACTATGGAGATATCATTACATTTATCCCATAGGCCAATGTCTATTTCTAGAGCGGTGTAATCTCAATACATTTGCAAGACATGAACCTGGAATACAAGCGTAAAATAGAGATTGTCAGGTTTCACCTATGACCTACTGATCCAGAACACCTATGATCTCACAATAGGCATTTGAAACAAGTGCCTGAAGCATTCTAATGAAAACCAGCATTTGGGAATTTTTTTGTCAGTTCAGGGAAATCCACAGGGGCAAAAAAAAAAAAAAAAAAAGAGTGGCATGATGCCCACCTCTCAGAAAATGAATCCAACACAGAGAAGGTGAAGGTTCAAAGACAGAGCAAGATTGGATCCTAAGCAACTTTAGTTGAATTCCTAAATTCAGTCATGTATCTCAGGATTCATGAATCTTATCTTTACTTGCTCTGTTTTAGGTCTGTTTTCTGTCATTTTTAAATAAATGTAGCCAAAGTCTTCCATTGTTTTTGTGTTGTTGTTAAGAACCATCTTCTTCTAACTCATAGCAACCTTGTATAGAATTTCCAAGTAGGAACTAGTGGGTTTTAACTGTCAACTTGGCAGTTAGCAGTCCAGTGCTTATCCTACAGTATCATGACAGGATCCCAAAAAGCCTTCCATAGAAACTGTTATTGCTATAGTGGTACATGCAAACTGAACAAGGTTATGTTGCATTTGAATAGCTAAAATGTCCTTTTATTGATCAGTGACATTCTGGTATTTATTTTCGATGATCATGCCATACTGTTTGTTAACTATTTCAGGTGTCAACCCTGATTAAATGCAGGTATTGCATTACCCTAACTATTGCTATCTCCTCTGGATATTAAATAAAATAACATATATGAGGTGTATTTATGGAAGGGAAATCATTCAGAGCTAGGTTAGATGAGCCATCCCTTGACTTGACTTGAGGTTATCACCACTGGGTATAGTAAGAACGAGTGCAGAATCTTTTCACAGGAGTTGTGGCAAAAAAGAAGAAGAAAGAAAGAAAAGAAAAAGCCTGTATTTTCTGTATATTGGCTGGACTAAGTGGTTGCCTTCTGAAAAGTGAGAGATGGACAAGATGAGCTAAAAAGGCCCCTTTCAGCCTAAAACTTGCAAGATTCTATGCTATTAGAAACATTTGAACTTAAAAAGCTGATCCTCTAAGAGCTGAGGATTGAGTTGTTTTGCAGCAGTGGATGAGATGATATTTAGCACCTGCTTTGCTGTGATAATTGGTCACAGCAAGAATTATTCATCCATTTGAATCATTATTTTAATTAACATGAAATGTACCAAATATATTTTTCCCCCTAAATGTGTGGAAACGTGTAGAAAAGTCCACACTGAACTATTACCATTGGTTACCTTAAGAGTTTGAGATTGCAAGTAGCGGGAGGTTGAGGCAGTGGAAGTTTATCAACTTCTTTTGTTGTTGTGAAGTGCCGTCGAGTCGGTTCCGACCCATAGCAACCCTGTACAGGGTTTCCGAGAAACAGCTGGTGAACTTGAACTACCGACCTTACAGTCTGGAGCATTAACCCACAGCGCCACACCAGGACTCAACTTCTTAAGATGCTCCCATATTTTAAGCTTAGGAGCTCTGGTAGTGTAGTGGTTAAGAGTCAGGCTGCCAACCACAAGGTCAGCAGTTCAAAACTACCAGCGGTTCCCTGGGAGAAAGATGAGGCGTTCTGCTCCCGTAAAGATTTACAGCCTCGGAAACCCTGTACCGGGTCACTATGAGTTGGAACCGACTCCACGGTACTTAACAAACAAAAAATTATTTTAAGCTTTCTACAAGAGGCAAGCACTTTTTCAATTAAAGTAATGAAGTAGGAAAGGAAATTTCAATTAAAACCGGGTAGACATCATTCTGTAACTGTCACTATAGCAGATAAGTACATAAAATATTTGATAAATATATATGTAAGTGGTCTACATTTTACGAATGGGATTTTTTTCTGAAATTGAAATATTTTCCATTTATAGAATACATGATTTTAGAAGTAAAACTGCAGTAAAAAATATTAAAACAGAAATGTCAATATATATTTTGTCTCTTTAAAACAAAATATGGTAATTTAATGTAACAGTACTAAAAATGTAACTGCTGTTATGATGCATGAACGAATTGAATGTTTGCATGAAACGTAAATTGTCAACATGTAAAGTACACCTCAGTTTCAAAGTTTTATAAACGCATCAACTTGTTCAAAAGAAGCAGAGACAATATACGTGTTTTGTAAAATGCATTTGAAAATCAGAATCTAGCAAGATTAGGTAGTTTGGTCATAATTATGTTGTTGTTGTTGTCGTCGTTAAGTGTAGTCGAGTCAGTTCCGACACATAGTGACCCTGTATAGGGATTTTCCATGGAACAGCTGGTGAGCTTAAACCACCGACCATGCAGTTCAAACAGCTTTGCAGTAAGGCGCATTAACCCACAGCGCCACATCCGGTCATAATTATAAGGAACTATTATTAAGGATAATTGTAAAACAGAGCAAATTTGGCATTTCTTATTGTGACTCTTGCTTATGCTCAAGCAATAAATTATTTAATATTTATTGAAGGGAGAATTCAATTTTTTCTCTAAAATGAGAAGAGTATTGATTTAGGTAAAATGTCAACAATTTGATTTACTATTTAAAATTGAGGTTTTATGATGGTGGTTAATTCATCAATGATACATGATTTCTTTAGAGGGTATTCAATGAGAAATTCTCCTTTTGCCATTGTCATTAATATTATGATGCACTTAGTGAAAAGAAGCATTCAATTGTTTCCTTTATCTTTCATTAATATAAATATATGATATGTGACTATACGTATATGCATGTTGATGTGTACATACAGTGAAATTATGGATTGAGATTTATCTATGTCAATAATAGCGTAGTGGTTACGAATCGGGCTGCGAACCTTAAGGTCAGCTGTTCGAAACTACCAGCTGCTCCGCGGGAGAAAGATGAGGCTTTCTACTCCCGTAAAGATTTACACCCTCGGAAACCCTGTACAGGGTCGCTATGGGTCGGAACCGACTCGACGGCACTTAACAACAACAATGTCAATAATAAAGATGGAGTCCTGGTGTGGTGCTGGATGATTAGCACTGGATTACTAACCAAAAAGTTGATGATTCAAATCTACCAGGTACTCCTGGGAACCCTATACAGGATTTCCAAGTTGAAACTAATTCAAAGACCCTCAGCAACAACAACAACAACAACAACAAAATTATAATAATACGTTATTCAACCATGAAATCAATGAAGAATAGGAAATACAGACACACAAAAATAGCATCATGATAAATGGAGAAAAGACTGAAGCTATTAGAGATTTCATTTTGCTTGGATCCATAATCAACCTCATGGAAATCAAAGGATGGATTTCATTAGGCAAGGCTGCTTCAAAAGACCACTTTAAAGTATTAAAGAGCAAAGATGTCGCTTTGAGGTCTAAGGTGCACCTGACCCATTATTTCAATCATCTTATATCCATGTGAAAATTGGACAATAAATAAGAAAGACTTTAGAAGAGTCAATGCATTTGAATATTGAAATTACCATGGACTGCCAGAAGAACTAACAAATCTGTCTCAGCAATACAGTCAGTGTGCTCTTTAGAAGCAATGGTGGTGAGATTTCGTCCTTGTTCTTTGGACATGTGCTCAGGAGGGATCAGCCCCTGGAAAAGGTTGTCTTGCTTGGTAAAGTGGAAGATAAGCAAATAAGAGGAAAACCTCCACAGTGGCACCCCACAGTGGCGGCGGCAGCAATGGGCTCAAGTCTAACAGCTGTGAGGACGTCACAGGATTTGGCAGTGTTTCATTCTGTTGTACGTAAGATCTCTATGACTTGGAACCAACCCCATGGCATCACAACAAAGCTTAAAGTGCCTAATGTTGTAAAGCTTAGATATTCATTAGCTCCTCTGCTATAAAACCTAAGACCTGCACACTGTTGTTTCTCATGAGGTTTGTGGAAATGGTACAAGGGGATTCCTTGTTATTATTGTTAGGTGGTGTAGCAACACAAACAGAATGCTTCAGAATGGGCACTGAAACAATATCTCCTATCACTTTCCCCCCCTGCTGCTCCTATCTAGGAAGGAGCCCACAGCCCCTTCCTCCTGCTATGCATATGGAAACTTCTTGTTTTCAAGCTTTAGTTATGCACATACTAGGAAAGGGCAGACAGTCCCCTCCTCCTGCTGTGCATATCAAAGACCCTAGTTGCTCTTGAACTTTAGAGAGGTCTTGTGCAGCAGATTTGCCTAATGGAATTCATCATTTGATTTCTTTATTGCTGCTTCCATGAGTTTTGATGGTGGAGCCTAACAAAATGAAGTACTTGACAACTTCCGTCTTTCCTCTATTTATCTTAACGTTACTGATTGGTCTAGTTGTGAGGATTTTTGCTTTTTTAATACATATGTTGTGATACAATCTATTCTGAAGGCTGGGTCCTTTGATCTTCATCAGTAAGTATTTTAAGTCCTTTTCATTTCCAACAAGTAAGGTTGTATCATTTGCATACTGCAGTTTGTTGATGAGTCTTCCTTGAATCCTGATACTACATTTACTCATGTTGTTGTTGTTGTTACGTGCCATGGAGTCGGTTCTGACCCATAGCGACCCTGTACAGGGTTTCCAAGGGTGTAAATCTTTACAGCAGTAGAAAGCCTCATCTTTCTCCCACGGAGCGGCTGGTAGTTTTGAACCGCTGACCTTAAGGTTCACAGCCCGATTCATAACCACTACGCTACCAGAGCACCTTAGAATCATTAATTTGAGGCTTGAATTTTTTCTTCAGTTCTTTTAGTTTGACATGTGTGTTATTCCCTTTTTATTTACTAATTCCAGGCCTTTGTCCATTTCATTATACCTTTCTTTATCTTCTTGCACCACTCTTTGAAATCTTCTTTTCAGTACTTGTCATCTCTATATTCAAGACCAAGTGTCATACCTTCATCTAAAATACTTTAGTTTTTTGGGTTTTTTTTTTCACATTTTTTTCTTGTATTTTTAATTACCTTTGTTTTATTCATGTAAAATGTCCTTGATGTCATCCCACAACTTGTTTTTTGATAATTTGTGAGGAACACCACTAGAACTATAAATTTCATTACAAGTATAATGAAATATGTTTTTTTAAATAGTCCAATTAATTAATTAATGTTAGAGGAAGCAAGATGATTTTGCTCAATTTTGTTTATTTTCAAATTAGATACTGTTACCTTTCCTGTAAGTATAAAGATTCAGGTTGATTTGAACATCATTTAAAAGCTCCCAGTATTGGAAACCATTGGCCCAAACATTTTAATGACACAGTATTGGAAATATGACATTAATATTTGTATAAAAGGTTAATAATCCTAAAAAATTCAGAAAATGAGAGACTGTTTCTATTTCTTCAAATAAATTGGATTTAACACATAACTTCTCTAGTACTTTAGTAAAGTACTTTACTAATAAGTTTCCTAATCAAGACATTTGGGTTCAGGCTGCTGTTGAGATTTAGTCTATAGATTAACTGCATGCAGAACAAATAAGGCATCCTCGATTATTCAGTATCTAAATGACTTCAGGCTAGTCAATGGGTTAGCAAAGAGTCAATGTTGATTTATGTCTAGAAATCCTTTAAAGATCTTAGATTCAGATAATCTAAGGGAAGATTAGCTGAATAAGATCAACAGAAAAAACAAAAACTGTGCCATTTAGCATTTATTGGTCCCAAATTATATGTCAAGCACAATGCTAAGTACTTCGCATACATTTTCTCTAATTCTTACAACAAATTGCTATTTGCAATATGAAAAAAAAAAAAAGAGAGAGAGAGAGAGAGAGAGAGACAGAGAGCCATGATATAAATTACTCCCGGTCACGCAGGTATAAAGCAATAGAGCTTGCCTTAAATTCAGACATGACAACTAATTTTCTAACCTATTATTATTCCCTCAAATATTTCCCAAGTCCTAAGCATTATCAACACTACTTTTTTTTTTTTTTAGCTAATACAAAAATAGAAAGATAAATCATCTTTTTGATTTTTTTTAATTCTATGTTTTGAAATGTTGAAAAAAGATTTTTTAAATCATGGCTGTGGTGGAGTCCTGGAGGATAAGCACTGGACTGCTAACCACAAAGTCGGTGGTTTAAAACCACCAGACACTCCTTTGAAACCTTAATACAAGGTCAACATGAGTCTGAACAGACTTGATGGCACTTAGAGACAATTCCAGGAGACATTTAATTTGATAAAGACCTTGGCATGTAGCCCTGAGCCCTCTGGCTCTGCTGGAGGTAGAGCAGTGCAGGTAGGTGTCTGCTGAGGTGTTGACTGTTTATCTGATTTTGCATCCTGCAAGATGTTTCTTTTTCAACTTCTGGTCTGTCATAGTGAATACTGACAAAAAATATGAAGGATAATTACATCATATGATCGAAAGACACAGGCTAGTTAGATGGCACTTTGGAGTCAGGAAAAAAATGTCGATAGTGGTACATAAGGTCTATGCTTTTCCTTATGCTTCTATCTGTCTGAATGTGTATTTCACTCATTAATTTGAGAGCATCATTCCTCTGGGGAATACTGTTGTTGTTGTTAAGTGCCATCGAGTCGGTTCCGACCCATAGCGACCCTGTATAGGGTTTCCGAGGGTGTAAATCTTTACGGGAGTAGAAAGCCTCATCTTTCTCCCGCGGAGCGGCTGGTAGTTTCGAACCGCTGACCTTACGGTTCGCAGCCCGATTCGTAACCACTACGCTACCAGAGAATACTAATCATGTTTTATTCTCATACAATAGCCCTAAAGTGAAATGAAGGGGATAAAGGAATACATCTCTCTTGCTTTCACAGATGCAGACACATCTTTACATTAGAAACCTGAAACATTTCTAGCATGCTCCCTTTCCATATTTTAGAAAGTGAATCAAAAAACATTTCAATCTCTTGAGAATTTGATAACTGCCAAAAAATAAAATATGTATTCACATATTGCTTTTATTTTTGTATATTTTATGAAAATGACTCATATTTATTCCCAAAATAGCTGTCAGTTATAGAAAACTTAAATTCTTATAAGTATTATATATTATGAATTAGTAGGTATGATCGCTTTGCCAATTACATTGTTGTCATTGTTGTTAAGTTCCTCTGAGTCATTTTTGACTCATAGGAATGCTGTATAGGGTTTATGGGGAGCAGCTGGTGGGTTTGAACAGCCAACCTGGTGCTT
Source organism: Chrysochloris asiatica (assembly GCF_000296735.1). Lineage (NCBI taxonomy): Eukaryota > Metazoa > Chordata > Mammalia > Afrosoricida > Chrysochloridae > Chrysochloris > Chrysochloris asiatica. The sequence continues at coordinate 15,725,559 of NW_006408574.1, forward strand.
CACAGTCCAGTGCTAATCCTACAGCATCACATGTTGTTGTTAAGTGCTATCGAGTTGGTTCTGACCTATAGCAACCCTGTATAGGGTTTCCAAGGAGTAGCTGGTGAGATTGAACCACAGACCTTTGCGGTCTGGTGCATTAACTCACAGCACCATACCAGGGCTGTGCTATGAATTTTAGTGAGGTCATTTAAATTGTTGGATTTCCACAGAATTTAAACATTAACCAACACTTTTACACACTATTATGTATAGTTATTTTAAAAAGAGGAATTACTTGTTAATTAATGATGGCAATAGCAGTAGCTTTATGAATTGGAAACCTTAAGTAATTGAATCACTAGTAAAGTTGATCGTAAAATTCCCAGTTCCAGCATCTATTCTCTCCTGAAGGGTACACATTATTCAGAAAACACTGTAGTTTAAAATACCAAGTACAATATAAATTTTTTAATGAAGAATATGGCAGGATTAGACAAGTTGACTATATGGATAAGTGCTTAATACATGACTTAAATGCTGAAAGCAAATCTGACAAGTTATTCATAAAGTTTGTCCGACCATGGAATGCTACACATGTAAGTATTTCTCTCTTCATGAACAAACACAATGATAAAGTTAGATGGTAAAAGAATCTGGATCAATTGTCCTGCCACTGAATTTTGCTACCAAAAAAAAGTCATGAAGATACTGTGCACAAAATTTATTCCAGAGCGCACTGAGAGAGTAAAAGACATCCGTGTGTTTCAGGAATGAAATGTATCAGTCCAAGGGTGCATAACTAAAGCGTGAATTATTTCATTGATGGTGAAGGAGATGGTGATTGGTGGTATTCACACTTTTCTTAAATCATTTGCTGACATTAAGTGAAGTGATTTTTTTTTTTTCTCTTAAAAGTTTTTATGCTTGAAATGTTGCTCCTGAGGAGAATAAAGAATTGTTCTCTTAAAAGAAAGCATATGGGCCATTAACAATAAAGCTATGTTCAAAATATAAATTCCTTTTCAGATATAAAATAATTTAAATTCAGATCTCAAAACATAAGTCCATGGATTCTGAGGTTACAGGCAAAGTCTTCAAACTGAGATAAAACCGTACCCACCCCACCCCCCAAAAAAAGGAAAAAGAAAAGGAGGTTTGATTTCAAAGTTTATATGATGTTTTCAGTGCTTATTTATTTTAATGGTTTTAGTTATGACTTGAGTTATTATGACTATTTCTATGAAGACATCATATGATATAGATAAAAATATATTCGATGTGTTTTTCTAACCAAACTATTTGTTGTGGTCTTAGACAAGATACCCCTGTCTTGAGGATATTAATAATCGCATTGAGGAGGCAGGAAAAAAATGATCATTAATTAGAATAAAAACCCAACACTATATGATTAAATGCTAAACTGTATGGTATTCAGACTGTATATGATATGAGACTTGAGAAAGAAAAGACTTAAGTGTCAGAATAATCTAAGAAGTATTGCCGGTAACTCCAGACTCCATGTATCACTGTGGTGGTGGCAGTGGCTGTGTGCCACCGAGTCAGTTCCGACACATAGCCATCCTGTATAGGGTTTCTGAGGCTATAAATCTTTATGGGAGCAGAAAGCCTTTTCTGTCTCCCACGGGGCAGCTGGTAGATTCTAACTGCTGACATTTCGGTTAGCAACGCAGCTCCAACGCAGCAGCAGGGCCCCTTATATATCACTATACATGTGTGCTGTTTGCTAGATGGGTCAACTTCGGCAAGTGATTCTACATCTCTGAGACATACATTCTTGATCTCTTGACTGGGTATATATGACAGATTTTATTTAAAGAGTCGATATGAGGGAACTTCAAGAAGTTCAAGAAAAAGAAATCCATTATCTTTTCATTCCATTTTCTCATGAACTCTTTGAAGCCTCCTCAAATATTGGTGTAAATCGGAATGGACACTAAATAATGCTGAATCGGTGATGACAATGTCTCTGGTACTGGTGGTTGTTGTAGCATATGGTTGGCAGTGTAGGGGATAGGGTGTAATGAAGAGAGGGTGGCAGAAGAATTAGCAATAGAAAGTAAAGAAGGCAATGTGATATTTTAAATAATATTTGAATCTTTAACTACAAAAATAAAAACAATTTGGCCTTGTCCAAATAGAAAGTGGAAACTATCAAATTTCAAAATAGAGGAAATCAATGCCTGATTCTTACAATGATAAGTATGTCTTCGGACAAAGTAACTCATTTTGATAATTGCTGTTTAGATCAGTTTTGTGCTTTATGAAATCCAGAACATTCTAATAGATGCAACTAATATTTATAGAGTGACATTCATCAGAATTATCATAAATATATTATAATGCTTCACTTGCATCATAAAAGAAGCATCTGTCAACATCTTCATGCCATTGAATATTGAATCAATGAATAAAAATGACAAATATAAACTAACTGTATATGAATTAAAGTAACACTTGTAAAACCATGACCCTAGAAGTCCATGTACAGTGACGTTTCACATTAAAGTCATTCAGCCTAAATAAATATTGCAAGTCTTGTGCATTTTCTTCTCAAATATAGTGAGTCTAAGTATGTTTGTTGTTATTAAGTACCATCAAGCCAGTTCTAACTCATGATAACCCTGCAGAGGGTTTCCAAAGAGAAGCTGGTAGATTTGAACCACCAACCTTACAGTTAAAAGTCCAGTCCTTAACCTACAACACCACACCAGGAATCGAAGTATATAATAATAAAAAAAAAATCTTATTAAAATTCCATACCCAGTTCTATTTTATCTTGTAGTTTTCCTTAGGTGCCATCAAGTTTTGATTCATAGCAACCTGCTGAGAAAGTAGAACTGCCCCATACAGTGTTCTAGTCTGTACTCTTCATGGGATACAAAGATCAGATATTCCAATAGAGTACTGTTGTTGTTGTTGTTATGTGCCGTGGAGTCGGTTCCAACTCATAGCGACCCGGTTCACGGTTTCTGAGGCTGTAAATCTTTACAGGACCCGAAAGCCTCATCTTTCTCCCATGGAACAGCTGGTAGTTTTGAACTTCTGGCCTTATGGTTCACAGCCCAATTCATAACCACTATGCTACCAGAGTACTGCTAGGAGGGTCTGAATCATCAGTTTTTGTTTAACAGCTGAACACGTATCCATTGTACTACCAGGGATAGTACTCCAAATCTACTGGGATAATCTGGTTCTCCCATGCAATTAAATTATTTCTATCCTTGCTCCCATCTCTTTGTGCTACTCCTCTGAGAAGCACACACAGCATGTGTGTCTGGTTCCCAGAACCTGTCAAAGAGATCTGGAACAATCTATAGCATTGTTCCTCTCCATTCATTGTCCTCTTGCCTAAATAGAGAGAAGGTTGGCAAAAGGATGGGGACAGGCTAAGAACCACCAAGCTTAATACAGTATAAATAGAATCATATTTCCAGTATTGATAACCATTTCTTATGTGAAGGCAGTAGATACAACTATGAAACTGTAAAAGTTCTAAGAACAATTTAAAATACCACATATATACTTTTCATTATATATGTTTATACACACACACATATAGACATATATATATCTGAAAATATCCATCTAAGATTTTAGTCTTAATTTGTCTCAGTCCTGACCATCTACTTCTGAAAATTATTTAATGACCACCTTGTAGAACACAACCAAACAATGCTTGATTCACTTGCTTTCAATACTTCATCATGAAAAATCATCTAGGACATCATGTTTGAAATAAGAAGTCCAATAAGGGCTAGGAGAACCCTTGTTGTTGTTAGGTGCCGTCCAGTCAGTACCCACTCATAGCGACGTATGCACAACAGAACGAAACATTGTCCAGTCTTGTGCCTATCTCACAATCAAAGCCCATTTCTACTGCCACTAGGCCAAACCATCTCATTGGGGGGCTTCCCTGTCACAGACCTTCCACTTTACCAACATGATGTCCTTCTCCAGAGTCTGGTCTCTCTTGATAACATGTCCGAAGTATAAGAGACAAAGTCTGGCTATCCTGGCTTCTAAGGAGCATTCTGGCTGTACTTCTTCCAAAACAGATTGATTTGTTCTTTTAGCAGTTCACAGTCCTTCCATATTTTCCTCCAACACCTTAACTCGAGTGCATCAATTCTTCCACTTCACCCCGTGTAAGATGTGTTGAAAGGTGCCCTGATAGCGTAGCAGTTATGAGTTGGGCTGCTAACCTCAAAGTCAGCAGTTTGAAACTACCAGCCTTTCTGTAGGAGAAAGATGAGGATTTCTGCTCCTGTTAAGATTTACAGCCTCAGAAACTCTGCACAGGGTTGCTGAGTCAGAACTGACTCCACGGCACATAACCACCACCCATGATGTATTGACCCAATACCCACAACGATGTGCATCAACAATGCTGAGTGCTATAAGGATGACACTTGTTAAGTTGTTAAGTGCTGTTCAGTCGGATCTGACTCATGGCGAGCCTGGATAGGGTTTCTGAGGAGTGGTGGGTGGCTTTGAACTGCTCACCCTGTGCTTCACCATCCAATGCTGATCCTACAGCACCACTGGGAATATTTTGCTCTCCTGTTGATAAGGTCTCCACAAGCAGGCATCGAATCGACAGCAGCTAACAACATCAACTATAGCATGTTAAGGTCACTGGGGCCATGAAGAGAAAAAGGTTTCTTTTTTGTCTAACATTTTATTTTGTTCTGTATTTTACTCAAGTGATTTCACTAGCAATACCACAATTATGAAAATAAATATTCGCTCAACTTCTACTTTGCAAGAAAGTTCAACTGCCCAATGCCTCTGGAATTGGTGTGCTTCTTCCTTTAAATGATTCCTTCACTAATGTCAGTAAAATGATGGGTGAGGTATATGTTTACAATTTGATTTTCTTCTCCTTCTTAAAAAAATAATTTTAAATTCTGCAGCTCTCTGATAAGGAAAAGAAATTGGCATTCACTGAGTATGACTAAATGTTTTCTAATATATTGATATCTCAGAGTCAGATCTATCCCTTAAAAGCACTGTGGCACAATAAATGCTTTGTCTTAGGAATCAGGCAGAGAACATGACAGCAGAGAGCTAGCTGAGACAGACCATTTTAATTTTTATTGATAATATGATCACAGGTGCATTTTTAATTAGCTTACCACATTGCTTTCCCCATCAACTGTCACTAGTAATTTCACACGACAAGCATGTTGCCCTTATGACATTATAGAATACAATTTAGACTCATTTAGGATGCTTGTAGATTGACAAGTGGCTTCACCTTTTGTGAGAATACAAGTAACGGAGTCAATGGACTTAGAAAATGAGATGCCAATCATCTTTGTAATCTAGAGGGGAGGAATAGCATGTGTAACATAATCAAGTTCTCTGCATTAGTTTAGTGGTTATTGCTAAAATCACTGTGGCCTCCGGAAATGAGACAAAGGAAGGAAGTTGTGAGTGTTGATTAGGAGAAGGGAAGAGAAACATGAGGATTTTGTCTTTTCCTCCTATTATAGTGATAACCCACCACCCTTCTGTCCGCTCGTCATACGTTCATACTGCTTGCTGTCTTGTCCTGGTGTGGCACTGTGGGTTCATGTGCTGGATTGCAAAGTCTGTTTGAACCACAAGGTCGGTGGTTCAAGCTCACCAGCCACTTCTTGGAAACCCTATACAGGGTCACTATGGGTTGGAACAGACTCAATGACACTTAACAATAACAACAACATAATGCTGGAGGAAATCCTGGTGTATAAGATAAGCTAACTACAAAGTTGGCAGTTCAAGCCTACCATCTTCTCCTCAGAGACCTTATATAGGGTCGCAATGAGTCGGAAGTGACTCAATGGCACTTAAAAACAACAAATGATGCTGGAACAAATACCACTAGTATTCCAAGCACTAGCAGGGTCACCCATGATGGGCAGGTTTCAGCAGAGTGTCCAGTCTAATAAGAAAGACCTAGTGATCTGCTTCTAAAACCTAGTTAACAGAAATGAGATGGATCCCAATGGGATATGGTCTGCTATGATGCTGAAAGCTGAACCCCATAGGTTGGAAGGCAGTGGCAATAAGCAGGGACTGTAACACCAAGTGCCAACACATGTTAAATTATATGTTTTACAAACCCTGTAAGTGATTTATAGAATGCAAAGAATTTTCATTAGTAAAAAGCAGAATGCCCATTTTGATTGTTGTTGTTGTAAACGCCATCATGTTGGTTCTGACTCATAGCAAGCCTGTATAGGGTTTCTGAGGAACTGACCTTGTAGTCTAGTGAGTTATTCCACAGCGCCACACCAGGTCTCCATTTTGATGGTGGTGGTTATGTGCCGTGGAGTCGGTTCTGACTCATAGTGACCCTGTATAGAGTTTCTGAGGTTGTAAATCTTTACAAGACCAGAAAGCCTCATCTTTCTCCCTTGGAGCTATTGGTAGTTTTGACTGACTTTGAGGCTAGCAGCCTGATTCCTAATCACTACTCTACCAGAGCTTCTCCATTTTGATTGTTGTTGTTGTTAAGTACCGTGGAGTGGAGTCCGTTCCAACTCATAGTGACCCTCCACAGGGTTTCCAAGGCTGTAAATCTTTATGGGAGCAGAACGCCTTGTCTTTCTCCCGTGGAACCTCTGATAGTTTCGAACTGCCAACTTTGAGGTTAGCAGCCCGATTCGTAACCACTACTCTACCAGAGCTTCTCCATTTTGATAGAGGGTGGTTACTATTCAGTAAGCACTTACAGATACTACTTCATCTAATCCTCATGAAACCCTATGAGAAATACACTGGGACTAGTCTGATTTTTAGATGTGAAACTGACACATAGGTGGTTATATCATCTGCTGTGTCTCAGAGTTAAGGTAAGAACATGTTCCAGAGATGACAGTCTTGGCCACTAAACGCTACTGTTTCTCTCTGTTAGGTCCCTATAGATCTATTTTTTAACTTTGTAGAAGAACTTCGAAAATCCTAGCTGTCAAGTCAATTCCAACTCATAGAAAACCTTTGTTGGTGGCGGTGGTGGTGGTCGTTGTATGCCTTTGAGTCAATTCCAATTCATAGCAAAACCAGTATAGGATTTCAGAGAGTCTTAATCTTTTTAAGAATAGAAAACTTCATCTTTCTCCCATGAAGGGCAGGTGGATTCAAACTGCCAACATTGCAGTTAGGAGCCCAAAGAGTAACCCACTACACCAGCAGGGCCCCTTGGCGACCTGATGTTGTTGTTGTTATGTGCCATCAAGTTGGTTCTGACGCATAGCGACCCTGCATAGGTTTTCCAAGGAGCAGCTGGTGGACTTGAGCCACAGACCTTGCAGTTCAATCTGACCTTGTAGTCCAGTGCATCAACCCACAGCACCACACAAGCAACCCTATGTTGTTGTTGTTGTTATGTGCCGTGGAGTCGGCTCCGACTCATAAAGACCCTGTACAGGATTTCTGAGGCTGTAAATCTTTATGGAAGTAGTGGTAGCTCTGGTAGCGTAGTGGTTACGAATCGGGCTGTAAACCGCAAGGTCAGCAATTCGAAACTGCCAGCTATTCCTCTGGAGAAAGATGAGACTTTCTGCTCCTGTAAAGATTTACAGCCTCGGAAACCCTGTACAGGGTCACTATGAGTCAGAACCAATCCACGGCCCATGACAACAACTGCTGTATTATTTTATTTTTCCGATAAAGGAGCTCTGGTAGCGTAGTGGTTACGAATTGGGCTGCGAACCTTAAGGTCAGCGGTTCGAAACTACCAGCCGCTCCGCTGGAGAAAGATGAAGCTTTCTACTCCCGTAAGGATTTACACCCTCGGAAACCCTGTACAGGGTCGCTATGGGTCGGAACCGACTCGAAGGCAATTAACAAAAGAGCTGCTAATGGACCCAAATGGCATCAGTTAGCATCAGTTAGTAGCTGAGCACTTAAACCACTGTACCACCAGGACTCCTAAAGGAACTGTTGGTAACAGAACACAGCAGGGGTATATGGTGAAGGAGAAATGTGAAATATTAAAGGAAGGGAAATAAAAAATCAAAGCTATCAAAGTCAGTGGGTTTCTCTGCGTTAAATAATTTTGAGAGTCTGAATTATACATACAAATGCATAATGTTTTTTAACTGTAGATATCATATTGTTCCCAAAGTGCATTTCAGATAAGCTGTTTGCCTGTTGCAGTCTTGAAAGATGAAGGGATGTTAAAATGTGTCAAATACTTGTCATTTTAGGATCTCTCTCCCTACTTTAAAAATAATCTATGCTACATTATCAGAACACTTTTATATCTCCTGAAAACAAATATTTTGGGTAAAAAATGAAAAACTGAAGCATAATCCATTAACTTAGATTGAAATCTTTCATATGCTTAACAAAGGCATAAAATAGCATATTTTGAGATAGAAATAGATTTTATATGTTTGGTACCATATTCAGAAGATAGATTTTAGATTAAAAATAACATATGCAAATGCTAAACAATTATGAATTTATCAGCACTGTGGTGTTGTGGGTTAATGCACTGGACAGTAAAGTTGGTTTGAATTGCAAGGTAGATGGTTCAAGCTCACCAACCACTCATTGGGAACCCATAGGGTCACTATATTTTGGAACCCATTCAATGGCACTTAACAACAACAATATTTATTTGTGCCCATTTTAAATGAACTAATAATTTGAGACACATGCATTTCTTTAGATTAAATTTGACGGTCTTTGCTTCAATGATCATTCAGTAGCACTCACATGGCCAAATTTTCTTGTTTCCCACTCCACAATTTCCATTGCTCCTAAGCAGATAATTTAGTCTCTTACATCAAAATGGAAGGAGCTCTGGTAGCGTACTGGTTACGATTCGGGCTGCGAACCTTAAGGTCAGCGGTTCGAAACTACCAGCTGTTCCGCGGGAGAAAGATGAGGCTTTCTACTCCCGTAAAGATTTACACCCTCGGAAACCCTGTACAGGGTCGCTATGGGTCGGAACCGACTCGACGGCACTTAACAACAACAACAACAACAACAACATCAAAATGGGGGGAAAAATCATCAAATGAGAATTGGCTCAATTCTTGGTCAGATCCCCCACATGATCCCATAAACGCAGTACATCCTTTCTCAAATTTTCTTCTAATCTTCTCTGAAGTGATTGAATTCTAGTACAAACTTTATTGCCCCAACTTTACTCTAGGCACATTTGATCCCTGCCTCTCTGCTCACTCTCATTCTTTGGGTTATCCCAACTCTCTGTTCTAGATGTCTCCTTTGCTTTTTTCTATGGGCTCATTCACATCAGCGAATTAAATAATGAATCATTGCTGTTAACTGCCACACAGTCAGTTCTGACTCATAGCAACCTTGTAGAGGGTTTCTGAGGCTGTAAATCATTGCTGGAGCAGAATGCCTCATCTTTCTCCTGCACAGCAGCTGGTGGGCTTCAACCACAAGCCTCATGGTTCTCAGTCCAGTGATTATCCTACAGAGCCACTGTGCTCCCCTATTAATTGTTGTGGAGTCCTGGTGCTGCACTGTGGGTTAATGTGCTGGATTGCAAAGTCATTTGGATCACCAAATCAGTGGTTCAACCTCCTTGGAAACCCTATACAGGGTTGTTATGGGTTGGAACTGACTTGACAGTGCTTAACAACAACAGCAATTTCTGTATCTAAAAAGTGTTGTTGTTGTTAGGTGGCATCGAGTTGGTACTGACCCATAGTGACCTTATGTACCACAGAATGAAACACTGCCTGATCCTGGGCCAACCTCACTATTGTTGCAACACTTGAGTCCATTGATGCTGCCACTTGGCCAATCCATCTCATTGGGGGGTCATCTTG
>NW_006408574.1:15735753-15742661 GCF_000296735.1 Chrysochloris asiatica
TCTTTGACAACTTCAATCTTTCTCCATTGATAAGAATGTTATTTATTGGTCCAGTGGTGAGGATTTTTGTTTTCTTGACATTGAGATGTAATCCATACCAAAGGCTGTGCTCTGATCTTCATCAGTAAATGTTTTAAGTCTTCTTCACTTTCAGCAAGCAAGGTTGTTAATGAGTCTTCCTTCAATTCTGATGCCACATTTTTCTTCATATAACCCAACTTCTCGGATTATTTGCTCAGCATACAGGCTGATTAAGTATGGTGAATGAATACAACTTTGTTGCACACCTTTCTTAATTTTAAAACATTCAGTGTTCCCAGGTTCTGTTCGAACAACTGCCTCTTGGTCCATGTACAGATTCCTCATAAGCACAATTAAGTGTTCTGGAATATTCATACTTGGCAATGTTGTCCATAGCATGTTATGATCCACACAATCGAAAGGGTAGGAATAGTAATAATGTACAGTTTATGTAGATGTAACAGTAATTTATGCTCCCCCCAACCTATATCCCCACTCCAGTGTGTGTATATACACACACACACTTGCTTACAGTGGACATTCTGTACAATAACAGGCTGTGGGCCCAGGTCTTGGGTCACATTTTCTGTGTCTGTTTCAGCTCCTCTTCTTCATTGTAGCAAACAAATTCAATTTCTTGTGGCAGTGTTTTGTAATTTGTCAAATGGATACAAGTACCTTTATGTATCTTGTTGTTGTTAAGTGCCGTTGAGTTGATTCCAACCCATAGCGACCCTATATAGGATTTCCAAGGAGCACCTGGTGAGCTTGAACCACCTACCTTGCAGTTCAAATGACTTTGCAGTCTGATGTGTTAGCTCACAGTGCCATACAAGGACGCCTTACATATTTAGAGTAGTAGTAAATTGATATAGAAGATTCAGCACAATTCTAAACACATAAGCATCTCTCAACATGTTACCTATATATATTGTCCATGAGAACATTTTGGTTTAGCTACATACTCATTTCTGAATTTCAGCCAGACAATTCTCATTCAGGTTATCCATTTTCTCCTCTGTAAAATGAACAGGTTAATAGATACATATGTGTGTGTGTGTATATATATATATACATACATATACATGAAATTTTCATTGTGAATTGAGTGAAAGATTTTAGGCAGATCATCAGTTTTACATTCAATAAATCATACAACTTGTTTCATTAAAATGATTATAATCCCCTCCATGTACCTTCGGCTAACAGTATTTCTCTCTATTCATTTTAGCTGTATTTAAAAAAAACAACAACACTCAGGCATATATAATAATTTAAACCACCAAAGGGCACATTCTGCAAATCTGCCTCCTGTCTGCCAGCTCTCAGTCCCTCTCTTCCCATAAATCTAGAGTCCTCAGCTGCTCCCTCTCTCCAATGTCCCCATCTCTGCCTCCATCTCTGATGTCACTACTTCTCTGGATAGGGTCCTGCATTCTGCCTGTGCTCTTCTCCCTTGATGGTCCTAGGGTCCTCTGTTTCTGGACTGTAAGATTAACTATTTCCCTGTTTTTGTTACAAAACTTCTACCTTTACAGCTGTGACAGTCGCAATTAGTCAGGATAACAATTACTCACTATTGAATCATAAGAATCTTATCCCCATCTCGTTTCACCAGACCCATCTAGACAAGATGAAAACTATTCAGTGGGGATTCTACCTTCCCCCACACACTTAAACTAAACTCCCTCTTGAAACCTTATAAACCAGTCACTTTGTGCCTTTATTGCCCCCTCATGTTGGGTAACCAATGTTTAAGTTCCCTGTACCTATCTACCCTGTTTACTTGATGTGAAGAGTCCTTCCCTCTCTGTTGATATTTTGAGTTACTACCTCATGAGTATAGGTCAAGTTCATCAAATTGTAGCAATTTGCCCTCATTTCCTTTATCAAAATCTTTTTTTATTGTCGTCTAGTGGAGTTATTGTCCTCTAGTGGAAAATACCCAAGCCATGGTATTTTCAGTCAACTCATATGCATGCGAAAGCTGGACAGTGAATAAGGAAGACTGTAGAATAATTGATGCTTTTGAGTTATGGTGTTGGAGAAGAATATTGAAAGTGCCATGAGCTTCCAAAAGAGAGAACAGATCTGTGTTGGAAGAAGTGCAGCCAGAGTGCTCCTTGGAGGCCAAGATGGCCAAACTTGGTCTCTCATACTTCAGACATATTGTCAGGAGAGACCAGTCGCTGGAGAAGGATATCATGTTTGGTAAGGTGGAGGTTTAGAGAAACAGAGAAAGACCCCCAACGAGATGGACTGGCCAAGTGGCAGCATAGATGGACTCAAACGTGGCAACAGTAGTGAGGTTGGCCTGGGTTCAGGCAGTGTTTCATTCTGTTGTGCATAATAAGGTCACTATGGGTTGGTACTGACTCGATGGCACCTAACAACAACAAAACAGTGGACTTCTGATTATCAAGCCATTAAGGCTAGGTCAAATGGGTACAGTCTGCAAGTTTGGGTGTTCTTTTGTGAGTCCCCTCACTTTATATCAGCTGGATGCATCACTCTCAGCTCTAGCCCTCTGTGGCTATGTCCTTATCCATCAGTTCAGGTGTCCCCAGGTGTCTCCACACTTTGGACCAACCAGCCCTTCCTCTTCTCACTCTCATCTCCAGGTCAACGGGAGTCTATGAAATGTGGTTGGACTCAGCCCATTTTTCATTGCTGTCTTTCCCCCTCTTCCACTCACCAGTAGAACCAGTGTGGTCACCAAGCTTATATGTCTGCTCATGTGTTGCCTTTGAGTTTCCATCTTAGATGGGGGTTTGTCCTGAAGGAATTTAATTGCTTGCCTTGATGGCTTCCTGGTGAAAAACTTGCTTATTCTCGTAGTAACCAATCATACTGCCATTTTTGTTTTGGGTTTTTCCTGTTGAATTTTCTTTACAGATGTATCTTCTGTCACTCGAGCTGTTCCAGGCTGGTCTGCTTGTCCTTTCTAGTGGGAATGTCCCACCTCAGAAGTTTCTGGATGAGGTTCAGGATTCCACCTAAGGTCCTATACACTGCTAAGGCTCCGTAAGAAGCCTATTTCACTGGACAAGTTCTAGAACCCCTTTTAGATATTCTAATCGGTTATAGGCTGAAGATGGTCTTACAAGCTTTCTGTAATCATGTTTCCCAACATTCCTTTCTATTCCACTTAAGTGTCTATTTTACAATAGTAGGCAAGAGAAGCCAATATTTAAAAGACAAACAAGCATCTTAGTATTATTTACTCTCTTCAGACTATGCCTTGATCCCTGTATCACAGAGCCCTGTTTTTCCAAGGTTATGCATGCCTCACTATTTACCTTTGTTGCATTTAGCCCATGCAAACCTGTCTCAGTGTTCCCCTATCTACCTTGTTCTGCCACCTCTCCCACTTCTTGTGTACTGCCCTCTCCAACACTCAAACTATGAAATGTCCGCCCCCTACCCTGTACTCTACTGTCACCTCCATCCACCTCCCCCAAGCTCCCTAATCCCAGCCCCAATGGTAACCAACAAAGAATTTTTTTTTTTGCCTTTAGTATGAGTATTTTTTTTAAGCTTTTACTATAATGGTCTGATGCAATATTTATCATTTTGTGACTGACAAATTTCACTCAGCATAATGTCTTCAAGGTTCATCCATGTTATGTGGTGGCTTACAGCTTTCTTGTTATTCTTCAAAGTAGTATAATATTCCATTGTGTGTATGTAACAAAGTTTGTTTGTCCATTCTTCCATTGATGGGCACTTAGGCTGTTTTCATCTTTTTGCTATTGTGAATAGTGCTGCTATGAACATTGGTGTGCATATATTTGCTCATGTTACGGCTCATATTTCTTGTTGATATATACCAAGTAGAGGAATTGCTGGATCATATGACATTTCTTTCTTCAAATTTCTGAGGAAGCACCATACTGTTCTCCAGAGTGGTTGGACCATTTTGCATTCCCATCCTCACCAGCATTTTTTGTCCTCGGAAATTTTTAACTCTGCTATTATTGCTGATGTGAGATGATATCTAATTGTTGTTTTGATTTGCATCTCTCTAATGGCCAGATACAAGCATTCATTGACAGAGAACTTTCAGAGTTTCAAGCTGGATTCAAAAGAGGACGCAGAACGAGGAATAACATTGCTGATATCTGATGGATCTTTGCTAAAAGCAGAGAATACAAGGAAGATGTTTACCTGTGCTTTATTGACTACGCAAAGGCTTTTGATTGTGTGGATCATGACAAGCTATGGTCAACATTACAAAGTATGAGTATTCCTGAACATTTAGTTGTTCTCATAAGGAATCTGTACCTGGACCAAAAGACAGTTGTTTGAACAGAACATGGGAACACTGAATGGTTTAATATTAAGAAAGATGTGTGACAGGGTAGTAGTCTTCGTATGTTTGTTGACTGCGCTGAATGTCTTCCTTGGTGAAGTGTCTGTTCATGTCCTGTGCCTATTTTTTAATTGGCTCACTTGTCTTTTTCTTATAGAGGTGTTGTAGTTTCCTATAGATTTTAGAAATTAGTCCCTTGTCTGACATGTCATTGTAAAACATTTTTTTCTATTCTGTGGGCTCCCTTTTTACTCTTTTGGTGAAATCCTTTGATGCACAAAAATTTCTAATTTTTAGAATGTACCAATCACCTATTTTGTCTTCTTTTGTTTGTGTAGTTTTCAAAATGTTTGGTAGTATGTGTGTGCCCTGGTTTAGAGACCTTAAGTTTGTCCTTATTTTTTCATTGATGACCTTTATAACTCTGGAATTCACATTTAGGTCTTTAATTCATACTGAGCTGTTTTTTTGTATATGGTGTGAGGTAAAGGTCTTGTTCCAGTTTTTTGCATATTGATGTATAGTTCTGCCAGCACCATCTGTTGAAGAGACTAAGTCTTCCCCACTCAATGTACTTTGCCTCTTTGTCAAAGATCAATTGGCTATATGTGACTGGGTTAATTTCTAGATTCTTGATTCTGTTCCATTGATCTATGTATCTCATTGAAACATCATTTTGACCACTGTAGCCATGTAGTAAATTTTGAAATCAGGAAGTGAGAAGCCTTCAATTTTGTTCTTCTTCTTAAGCAGTGCTTTGCTTATCTTGGGTCTCTTTCCTTTTCATATAAAGTTTATAATTGTTTTTCTATCTTTCTAAAGACTGACATTAGAATCTGGATTGGGATTGCATTATATGTGTAGATTGCTTTGGGGAGTATTGACATTTTCACAATGTTAAGTCTTCCTATCCAGGATCATGATATATTCTTCCATTTTTGTAAGTCTCTTTTGGTTTCTTTGGTAGTGTTATGTAGTTTTCTTTGTCTAGGCCCTTTGTTTCTCTGGTTACATTTATTCCTAAATAATCCGTCCTTTGGGTGGCTATTGTAAATTATATTGCTTTCCTAATTTCCTTTTTACTGTTGTCATTATTAGTATAGAGGAATCCATCTGATTTTTGTATGTTGATCTTGTACCATGCCACTTTGCTGAATCTTCCAATGACTTCCAGTAGTATTTTTCTGCTGAGTCTTTGAGGTTTTCTATGTGTAGGATCATATCATCTGCAAATAGAGAGAGTTTTACTTCCTCTTTGCCAATTTGGCTGGCTTTAAATTCCCTATCTTGCCTCATAGCTCTTGCTAAGACTTCCGGAACAATATTGAATAGGAGTTCTGACAAAGGGCATCCTTGTCTTGTAACTGTTCACAAGAGGAAGACCTTCAGTTTTTCTCTGTTGAGAGTGATATTAGCTGTTGGTTTTGTATCTATGTTCTTGATTATGTTGAGGAATTTCCCTTCAATTCCTACTTTGTTGAGTGTTTTTATCAGGAATGGATGTTGGATTTTGTCAAATGCCTTTTCTGCATCAATTGATATGATCATATGGTTCTTTTCCTTCTTATTATTTATATGGTGGACTACACTGATTGTTTTTCTAATATTGAACCATCCTTGAATCCTTGATATGAATCCCACTTGGTCATGATGTATTATTTCTTTTTTATGTGTTCTTGAATTCTGTTGGCCAGTATTTTGTGGAGATTTTTTTGAACCTATGTTCATGAGAGATATTGTTCTGTAATTTTCTTTCTTAGTGATGTTCTTCCCTGGTTTTGGTATGAGGGTTATGCTTGCTTCATAGAATGTATTAGTGACTTTTCCATCCTCTTCTATATTCTGGAATAATTTGAGTAGAATTGGTGGCAGCTCTCCTATGAATGTTTGGTAAATCTTTGTTCTTCGTGTCTTCCTGTGCTAAGTTTTTGTTTTTTTGTGTTCCTCCTTGTCAGTTTCTTCATAGCTTTAATGTTTCCAATTTCTTCTTGAATTTTCATTTTCTTGGTTGAGAAGTATTCATTTTCTTTGAGGTTGCCTTATATTCTATTAACTTTTCCCTCCATTTAAGACAGTCTATTTTATCCTGTAATCTACCTGGCCTTCTCACCACCTGGATCTCTGTTCCTATGGGTTTACCTTCTTTCACATTGTAATTGTTTTGACCATAGACATCTCAGATCCTCTGAAATAATTTTTATAGTTCTGTCCTGTTCTCGACTCTTCCATTTGTTGATTGAGTTCCGGATGTTGCTGCCATGTATGTCAATCTCTGGTTGTTGTCTGTTCTTGTTGGTTCTCAGTCTACAGAACTCTCTTTAAGATGTTTTGCAGTATAGGGTTGGCTTTGGCAAAATCCTTTATATTCTGTTTATCCTGGAATGTTTTTATTATACCATTTGTTTGTCAGCTTTGCTGGGTAGAGGATTCTTGGTTGGCAGTTTTTAATTTTTTCTTTTTTATTTCAAGGTTTTATATGTTGTTGTTGTTGTCAGGTGCCATTGAGTCAGAACCGACTCATAGTGACCCCATGCACAGCAGAATGAAACAATGTCCGATCCTGGGCCAACCTCAC
>NW_006408574.1:15744001-15750264 GCF_000296735.1 Chrysochloris asiatica
CGGGAGTAGAAAGCCTCATCTTTCTCCCGCGGAGCAGCTGGTAGTTTCGAACCGCTGACCTTAAGGTTCGCAGCCCGATTCATAACCACTACGCTACCAGGGCTCCTAAAGGAAAATAGGTGACCAAAAAACAAAACAGCAACAGCAAAAAAGACAGATTGGATACTATTGTCTACAATCACAGAAAAGAGAGAAGAGGGAAAAAAATCTGTAGCAAAATTTGAGTATGACTTTAATGTCCCTCTCTCAGCTTCTTGTCTTCAAGGCCACCTCCTGAGAAATTTCAAGATGTCACTGTTGGTCATTATGATGTAACCCAGGATTTAATTTTTGGCCTGTTTCCTTTTTAGTCTGTTTCTCTCTCACTCCAGAACCCCCATTTAGGCCTTTTTACTAGTGATACACAGTTCAGGGCCAGCTGTGGCCATTTTGTGCTGCTGTTTGGTTTTAAGTAGAAACTGTTCCTTTAAATTTTGTACATGCATCCAGGGGTGGGGGGGGTGTACACATGCTCAGGCACCCTGCTAGTTACGAGGTGCACAGACAGTGAGAGACTGATGAACAAATGCAAATAAAAGTAAAAGAAGAAGAAATTTAAAAAAGAATGTCCACACTTTTATCTCCAAGATCAGTCAGGATTCAGGCATCTGTGGTGGCTCTGATCCTTTCCTCTCTTGGTCTCACTCGAGATGGCCACTGTGGGAACCACTGAGACCAGAGGATATGAAAGCACTAGATTACTTGCTTCCACTGTAAATTCCAGTGGCTGTAAGCCTTCAAACTTTCTAAATATTCTTTTATATGTGTTTCAGAGTTTTGGGACCATCCCCTGAACCTGATTCATCTGTATTCTATGTTCTTGCTGATGGAGCTCCTCACTGCACTTCTCCCAGATCCTCTATCATGCCCCGCCTCCCAAACAGGTTAACATTAAAGATTCTTTCAGCACTACCATTCTCAATTTCTATAACTTAAATAAAATCTCTTAGGCTTAGATCATAGGTTGCAGTTCTACCCTTTGGTGGTGTTGGTGTTGGTGTTGGTAAGTGCCGAGTCGGGTCCAACTCATGGTGACCCTATATAAGGTTTCTGAGGAGTAGCTGCTGAGTTTGAACTACTGAACCTCTAAACTTGTGGTTCACTGTCCAGTGCTTATCATACAGCACTACACCAGGAGCCCCACTGGAAGGGATATTTAAAGTATCTCAGGGTGTTGTTGTTAAGTGCCATCCAGTCAGTTCTGACCCATAGTAACACTGTATAGGATTTCTGTGGAGCCCCTAGTGAGTTTGAATCACCAACCTTACAGTTCAAACTGACCTTAAGGTCCAGCTCATTATCCTGCAGCACCACACCAAGACTCCAAGGTAGTGTCTGAATAAACAAAGCTTTCCAGTTGCCGTGGAGATACTGCTGAGGAGTAGAGTCACTGTTTTAGCAGTAAAGTTCTAGGATTTTATATTAAAAATAAAAGTAGGTATTCCACAGAAGATATGTGATTTTATTGCCTAAGATCCCTCCTGTATTGTGCAATCTCATAACCCAAGTGTGAATGTTGACATAAATGATGTATTGCACAAGTACAGGCTTCACAGATAGAGCTGTGACTTCTAAAGAGCCCTAAAGATAGAAAGTAAATCTATGCTGTAATTTAAATCCAGGTTATAAACTTGGACTCCACCTGGGGTTTAGCTTAGATTTGATACATTATCATATATCAGCTCAAAGAACTTTCTCCAGAGCCTTTCATTCTCACTTCATTGACATTTCAGTAAACAGTATTTAAAAAGTGGATACGAAATCCTCCTCATTTGGCCTTTAGTGGCAGGTGGAGTAACTGATAAATAAATAAGAGAAACTTTACACAACTTAGTAAACTATAGGGTGAATTCTTTTGATGCCATAGAATTTTACATAAATATTTATTCAGACAGATTTAAATATCTCATTATTCAATTCAGAAACATTATGCTACTGATAACAGAAATAAGACACAGTACAAACAGAATATATACACTGACACAACAAAGGCAGTGATTAATTGCAAGATTGGAAATTCTGTATGGTAAAACCACAGAAGAATTAGAGCACTAGAACATATGTATACATGTCATTTGAAAGTCTTCTTTACAAAGCATCCACCACCATATGAAAACAATATCCTTAGATCTATGTGATACTATAAGTAACTTACACCATTTTCTCTCTCTCTTTCATTCTCTGTTTCTTTGCTTCCCTGTGAGTTTTAGACAATAAGATAGATAGGTATCACTTAAGAATTTGGGAGCTAGATCCTTTCTTTCTCAAGAGACTCTAGTAAATCAATAACGAGATTAGTCCAGAAGACAAAAATGTTCCTTTCTCTTCTAAGATAACTCTGACACTTTGATGCTAGAGTACTTTCCCAAATATCATGAAAACAAACACATTGTGCAATAATCAATACATACGCTGTTGTTGTCAAGTACTGTCAAGTCAGTTCCAACTCACAGCAGCAACCCTGTGTAGAGTTTCCAAGGAGCAGCTAGTGAATTTGAACTGCCGACCTTGAAATTCCAACCAATGTTGCAGTTGAGTGAGTATCCTACAGTGCCACACCAGGACTCCAATATATATGCTATCATCCCCCTCTTAATAGATGAAGATGCAAGTTCTGAAAATTGGGTAACTTGCTGAAGTTTATGCATGTTGTAAACAGAGATGAGAAATCATGGCTTCAGATTTCTAGTTCAACATTTCATACATTTGCAGGCACTAGACAAAGTTTAAAAATAAAATGTTGGTTCAAAAGAATTTCAGCGAATGGAAATCTACCACTAATAGAATCTTGACTATTTTCCTTACTGCATGCTAGTGAGTTCTATTGCTATGAATATAATAACAACATATTTATCTTCAAACAGCTACAGCTATTGTTATTGCTAGGTGACATTGAGTCAGTTCTGACTCTCAGTAACCATATATATAACAACAAAACTGGACTTGGTCATGTGCCATCTTAACAATTGTTGCTGTGTATGAATCCATTGTAGCCACTATGTCAGAAAATCTCATTAAGGGTCTCCCTGTTTGTCACTGACCCTCTACTTTACCAAGGAAGCACTAGTGGCACTGTAAGATCAGCATTAGACTACTAACCATAAGGTTGTCTCTTCAAGCACACGAACTACTCTTTGGGAGATAGATGAGGCTGGCTGTTCCTGTAAGGACTGACAGTCTTCGAATCTCTTCATAGGATCACTATGGGTTGGAAGTGACTCCATGGGAATGGGTTTGAATTTTTGCCTTCTACTTTGTAAGGTGCTCTGGTAGCGTAATGGTTATGAATCGGGCTGCAAACCTTAAGGTCAGCAATTTGAAACTACCAGCTGTTCCATGGGAGAAAGATGAGGCTTTCTACTCCCATAAAGATTTACAGCCTCAGAAACCCTGTACAGGGTCGCTATGAGTCAGAACCGTCTCCACAGCACACAATAACAACAACTTTCCAAGCATTATGTCCATCTCTTGTGATTGCTTCCTTCTGATGATATGAGGATAATATGTGTTAAGTGATTCCCACACATAGCAACCCTGTGTAGGGTTTCTGAGGAACAACTGATGGGTTTAAACTTCCTATTATATGGTACATAGTCCAGTGCTGATACTACAGCGCCATACCAGGAAGATAATATAAGCTAGATAAAGTCTTTCTAACGTTCTTTCTAAGTTGTACTTCCTCCAAGACAGACTTCTCATTCTTCTAGCAATCCTAGTCCAAGGTATAGTCACTATTTTTCAACAAGATCACAATTGTAATTCATCACTTCTTCAGTCTTCTTTCTTCACTGTCCAGCTTTCACTTGCATATGAGGTGACTGAAAAGGCTGTATCTTGGTTCAGCTGTGACTTAATCATCAAAGAGGCATGTGTGCTTTTTAACACTTTAAAAAGTCTTTTGCAGGAGATCTGCTATTCTAACAGGCATTGGTTAGTTAGGACATTGGTTTTTTTTTTTTTTTTTTTTTTAGTAAAGTTGGTCTCTTTTTAAAAATGGTCCTCATTTAGGTATCATTTGTCAGTGAATCAGATTTGTGATAACAAACACTGCACACAACAGGCACTCAGAAAAATGGCCTGGCCTTTATCACATAGTATAAGACCTTCCTAGTTAAAGAGAGCTGAAAGAGTAATTTTAAATACACCACTAACACTGGTAGTGTTAATATGTTTGAGTGTATAGAATTTCCATGACCACAAGCAATGAATGATGTGCTTCTTATATTTGACACTATCTCATAAATAAAAGATAAGAGGGTAATGAATTATAGTTTGTAAACACTAGAATCAAATAATAACTACTGATTGCTAATAAAGTGCAATAAATATGGATCCATACCAAGCAGAAGTGATGCTGTAGCAATAAACATTTATGAGGGGACTGTACATTAATAATAATTCTTGGCCTCCTGTCCCTTGAATATGAATTCTTTCATGCATAGCTTCTGCTAAGGAGAGATTTACACAGTTATCCTTTGAATGGGGTGTCAAAAAAACCAAGAAGCATCCCAGACTCTCTTTTTCTCTATCTTTCATCAGTTGCTTTCCTATTTTTGATAGTTTTGGAAAACTCTGCCTTTCATTCAGTAGCTATTTTATGAAAGAAATAAAACATTAAATATGACTGTATAAAATTAAAGTGTAACCTTCTCTTCCAGCTGTGATAAAGCTAGTGATCTCAGAGTTGCTCTCCTGGTATAAAAAACAATAAAACTTGACAAAACATATGAAGCAAATATTTCAGACCATGGACACTGCACAGTACAGGACCATGATTTGGAAAAAATTGCCAAGTGGTCAAATACTATTTTCTTGAATTTCTGCCGGGGAGCATTTTAATGATAGCAGGGTAGGGGTAGAAATTCTGCAGCGCAGCAGTACCCCACTGAAGGGGTGGTATGAAGTTCAGTCAAGCAGAGGTGCTAGACTTGGCTGGCCTGGGTTTTGGATCCGTGGGACCGTGCAGATGGCACTCCTGATGTTTGTGTGAGGGTTCACTCAGGACCCTTGGGCTGTGTGTAAACAAATCTGTACTACAAGAAACATAAAAAGCTTTCCTCAGGCAGAAGTAAAAGTACTCCAGATGGATATATGAATCTATAAGAAGAAATACAGAATTCTGGAAACGTTTAGTATGTGGGTACAAATAGAAGAATAGCTTTTCTCTTCTCTTGAATTATTTAAAAGGAGCTCAGATAGTGCTGCAGAATAAATATTGGACTATTAAACTACAAGGTCAAGAGTTCAAACCCACCAATCTCTCTGTAAGAGAAAGTTGAGACTCTTCTCCCATAATGATTTACAGCTTCAAAACCACAGGGTCACAATGACTCAGAATCAACTCAAAAGCAGTGTGTTGCTTGGTTGGTTGGATTATTTTAAATACATGAATATTTAAAACAAAACAATAAGGTGGTTTTCAGTGATTAAAATATTTGGTCACAGCTCAAAGGATGATGGTAAATAAAAAGTTATTTAGTTTCTTACTACTTGAAACGTATGTGAAGACATTCAATATTAATTCCATGTTTGTTGTTGTTAAGGGCTGTTGAGTTTGTTCCCACTCACAGTGACCCTGTATAAGTTTTCTAAGGAGCAGCTGGTGAGTTTGAACTACCAACCTATGGTCCAGTGCTTACCCTATAGTGCCACACCAGGATTCCTAAGTTAGCGTGATTCACAGCGGAGGCAGTTGTTCAAACAGGTGAAGGAAGTGCTGCCTAGTTTAAGATCAGAAAAGACTGGCATCATCTTTCCACCATATTTATTCAATTTGTATGTTGAACAAATCATGTGAGAAGTTGGACTATATGAAGAAGAACATGACATCAGGATTGAAGGAAGACTCAATAACCTGGGATATGTATATGACACATATTATATTATATATGACATATATTATAATCTAATAACTATTGTTCATATGTGTATTATTATATCATGTCTTACTATTAAGTTGTGACTCACAGTGACTCTGTATAGGATTTTTGAGTGCCTAGTAGGTTTGATCTCCTGATCCAGTGATTAGCAGTCTGTTGCTTATCCACAGCGCCACAATAGTACTCCAAAAAACCATATTATGTGCTAACTACATAGATAAAACAAAATAAACAAATCATTTGTCTTGCAGAAATCTATCATTCATTCTCCAGCATCATTTCTATCACCAAGTCCAAATTTTCCAACACTGGAACCTCCTCTTTGCTCCCTACTTTTGCATTCCA
>NW_006408574.1:15752246-15765866 GCF_000296735.1 Chrysochloris asiatica
TCGTCTCTCCTACTTTGGACATATTGTCCGGAGGAAACAATCGTTGGAGAAGGATGTCATGCTGGGTAAGGTGGAGGGTCAGAGAAAAAGAAGAAGACCTCTAATCAGGTGGATTGGCCAGGTGACATCACTGATGGACTCAAGTGTGGCAGGGGTAGTGAGGTTGGCCCAGGATCGGACATTGTTTCGTTCTGCTGTACTTAGGGTCGCTATGAGTAGGTTCTGACTCGATGGCACCTGACAACAACAACAACAACATATATAAAATTAATTTACAAAATATAAACCATTATTATATATTATATTTTGGCTTCAACATAATATATGTTGTTGTTAAGTGCTATGCAGGTGGTTCCAACTCATAGCTATCCTGTATAGGGTTTCCAAGGAGCAAATAATGAGTTTGAATCACCCATTTTGTGATTCAAACTGGCATTGTGGTCTAGTGCTTTATCCCACAGCTCCACATCAGAATATAACACTGTAATGATCAGTTCCTGTTGTTTTCAGGTGCCTTTGAGTCAGTTCCAACTCATGGTGACCCTACGCACAAAAGAACTAAAGGCTAGCAGGTGCTGGGCCATCCTCACAACTGTTGTTACATTTGAGCCTACTGTTATTATCACTGTGTCAATCCATCTTATTGGAGGTCTTCCTAATTTTCACTGACTCTCCATTTTACCAAGCATCATGTCCTTTTCTAGGAACCTATCCCTCCTGCCAACATGTCCAAAGAAAGAGATGCAGTCTAGTCATCCTGGCTTCTTAGGAGCCCTCTGGTTGCTTTTTCTAAGACAGATTTATTTATTCTTCTGGCAGTCCCTGGTACTTTGAATATTCTTTGCCAACACCATAATTGAAATGTATGGTTTCATCATGATCTTCCTTGTTCATTGTCAAACTTTCCCTATGGATCAGACAACTGAAAATACCATAACATGGGTCAGGTGCACCTTAGTCCTCAAACTGATCTTCTTGCTCTATAACACTTTAAAGAGGTCTTGTGCAGCAGATTTTCTTAATGCAATACATCTTTTTATTTCTTTTCTGCTGTTTCCATGAATATTGATTGTGGATCTAAGCAAAATGAAGTCTTTGACAGCTTTAATCTTTTCTACATTACTCATTATATTATTTATTGGTTCAGATTGAGGGCTTTTGTTTTCTTTACGTTGAGGTGAAATCCATACTGAATCTATAATCTTCATCAGTATGTATTTTATGTTTTCTTTGCTACCAGCAAGTAAGGTTGTGTTATCTGCATATTGCAGGTTGGTAATTATCTGGAGCATAATGTGGTGTATCACTGTAGGATAGGTACTGTGTTGGGAACAACTGAGCCAAAGGTCTACAGTATGGGAACAGTTTAACTGAGGGTTACAGCTGACCTCTTGGTTGTCGCAAAGCATGACCTTGAATTGTGGACCACCAAAGGTGTTCCTTGTCAGATGTGGCTCATGACATCAGGCTGCACCCAGGCTTAGCTGCCCCTTGAGTCTTCAAAGTGGGTTCAAGGGAAAAGGAATCTGCAAAGCAGGTCCTTGTACACAGCCATGACTTTTAGCTCAGTCTGCACAAAGATTTAGTTGCTCTAATCTGTGTTCTGGCTAGCTACTACAAATTACAGTTTTTCTGATAAAGTTCCACTTACTGCATGCACTATCAGTGCAAGATGTTCTTGTACTCCTTACCCTGGCCCAAGCACCTCCCCTTGAGATGTGTAGCAAAGATCAAACTTGCTGCACTTGGTCTGAGTCACAGTATCTCCATCAGAGTGTTGTGCCCCACCTGGTTTCAACTTTACTTAATTCTTTTGTGTCTTCTGTCTTCCTTTGAGTCTAATCTCCTGTCACCCTGGTGGTGTTGGTTATATGCCGTGGAGTCAGAACCAAGTCATTGCAACCCTGTACAGGGTTTCCGAGGCTGTAAATCTTTACAGGAGCAGAAAGCCTCATCGTTCTCCCATGGAACAGCTGGTAGTTTCAAACTGCTGACCTTAAGGTTTGCAGCCTGATTCATAACCACTATGCTATCCATTTTCCCTACTCAGGTTTAATCTGTCTGCGCAGGTTTAATCGTGGGGAATAGCCGATGTCAGACATGGTAGTGCTAGGCTGTTAACTACAAGGTCTACGATTCAAACCACCAGCTGCTCCTTGGAAACCATATACAGAAGGTCCTGAGGGCTTTACTTCATTCACATCATCACAGTCAACTCTACTTTAAGGAAGCAGCTCCCCACTAGTCACATTTTGAGAGTTTTCCAAACTGAGGCGCTTGTCTTCAAGCATGCTATCTGACAGTATTCTGGTGGTCTTCATCATGTTTCAATATTCAGTATTCTAATGCTGTCTGAGCGTATTCCACTGCTCTTCATAAGGGTTTCAGTGAATAAATACTCGGATGTAGTCCTTCTCTCCTTCCTAGTGTGTCTTAGTCTGGGAGCTCAGCTGTCCAGCATGAGTGACCCTGCTGATATTTAAAACACTGGTGGTATACCTTCCAGAGTCACAACACACAAGCCACCCTAGTACGACTAATGAACAGATGTGTGGTGGAATTTAATTTACTTCATAACTTTATATACATTCTTATGAATGTATTCTCAAATGCATATGGAAAGGAAAACACAGTACGTTGTTGCTGTTATGTGCCATGGAGTTGGTTTCAACTCATTGACCCTACTTATAACATCACTGCATAATCCTCACAATTGGTATGTTTGAGCCCATTGCTGCTGCCACTGTGCCAATCCATCTCATCGGGGCCTTCCTCTTTTTTCATTGACCCTCTACTTTACCATGCATAATGTGTTTCTCCAGGGTCTGGCCTGTCTTGATACTATGTCCACGTCTATAGTCACCTTTTATGTTATATAAATAAAGGTATTTGCAATGAAGAAGTCATTGATCTTGCAAAATTCTACCATGGTGATCTCCAGGATCATTTCTATCACCAAGGTCATATTTTCCAACCACTGATCCTTCCTCTTTATTTCCAACCTTTGTATTACAATCACCAGTAATTATCAATACTTTTTTTTTCTTTTTAAATACAGAACTTTATTTAGAAACTGTTTAAAGTAGGGGAAAAAAAACCCAAAAATCCTGTCAAGAAAGACCAAGTGGATAATGGGTTCCCAATAACCTGGAATTTCAGGGCAACAAAAGTCTAAAAAGCCAAGAAAGAGAAACTGTTATTTAAACAATGGCTAATTACCTGTGGGTTTTTTTGTTTGTTTGTTTGTTTGTTTTTTTTAGCATTGTTAATCACTGAACGTGTTTTCCTCTGAATTCCACACAGAGCATACACTTCATAACAATTTTATCATAAAATACCCTGCTTTATACACACATTATAAGACAAGCTACCACCAGAAACAAATCTATACAAACACATCATGGGCTGAACAATCTCAGTAGTGGGTGAAACACATTTTGTAGAATTCTGCCAAAAAAAAAAAGGACTGAATAGGCCATGGGCAAAAATATAAATGATGAAGAGTTAAGGAATGAAATAATTTTTAAAAAATAATTAAATCAAACATGGTACTGCATTTTCTGCAAAAGAAAATTAACATTTAGCTACACACTAACAAATTTTATCTTCCCAGAGATTCGTGCACTGGCAAAGCATTCTGATAAAACTGGAGAACTGGGGACAGCAAGTACCAAAACCACCTGAGCCTGCAGAGCCCAAGGTGGTGAGGGCCTTCACTGGCTACTCCCTCTGCCAGAGGTCCAGGAAGAATTTGCAGCAGCAGCAGCTGTCTGCTGTCCTTCCACTCTAAGCAGAAAGTTTTAAGGTACCAACAGAGAGGAGTCCCCAGTGGGCAAGGGGAGCAGAGAGGAGACATGTGCTAAATGTATACTTCAAAGGCAGTAATGGGACATATCCCCATTCAATTCCCACAGATGTAGGCAAGTCCCCAAGAGTAGGTGTTAGATTGAAAAGCTGGACACATCATATTTCAAAACACACACACAATACATAGAAATTTGTGGAATAATTGAGAAAATCATGAAGAGAAATGCTCACTGAAAATCAAGCTCTTCACCTCAAACATCTCAGGGCTGAAATACACACTTCTCTTCTACCAGGCAACAATGCCTCTTGATTTTGTTTTTAGCAGGGATGCAATTGGTCAGTGACACTAAATGACTTTACAGAGAAACCTTTTCCTATTGGGCCAATGTCTAGGCCTCCATGGAGTCAAGCAGCCCTAACAAGGCCTAACAAGAGCAGGTTCCAAAAAAAAGGTTCCAAGGTCTGGCCCTTCCTTCCCCAACAATATCAAACACACAAAATCTCCTGTCATGTTACAACAAAATATGGAAGCATACTTTAAATACTCTTAAGGCATTTATTTATTAAAAATTCTCTGCCAAGATTTCACATTAGCTTAAACATTCATTCAGTCTTTCTATTTCTCTATGGACACTTTTCCAGCAACCACATGGTGACCCCCATGGTCAGTCAGCCTCTGTGTTCTCTAGGTGAGCCCACTCAATGCTAATACTGTTCTGCCACATGATAAAAGCTCCAAACTCAAACTCATAGAGAAAGGAGTGAGATTTCTGCAAAGTGCATTTTAAGAAGTACTTTTTGCTTATGAAAATAAACCAGTGAGTCCTCTAAGAATCATAAAAGGGAGGATTTTACCCATGATTGGGAGTGATGGATTCAGATGGTGCTCTGCTGTTCCAGGCTGCTAATACTCTTCTTGTTCTTCCTGTGAGCCCCCTTCACCAGGTATCACAAAGCCTTCATCTGTGGCATAGAGAATTTACTCTGCAATAAAGGGTCAGTTTCCCCCTCATTCTCCTGGCAAATTAATTCAATGTTCCTTCGCTTTCCAAAGTAGAAATCTCTCTCCTTCTCTAGGTATTCAATAGTAATCTTCAATACGTTGAACTACTCCATCAATTCAGATGCTTCATCATCCCCATTGCCCACAGAGGATTCCTTCTCACCACACCCGAGCCAGCCTTAGAAGTTGCAGTAGTTCTCGGTGTTGAAATGGGCCTCTGCAAAGCTGCACTGCTAGTGCTGAGAGGTTTCTTTGGTTTCTTCAGAACTGGAGCAACAAGGGAAGGAGCCACTGCCGTTTCTTGACCTTGTCTGACAGCTACAGGGTCATAGTCTTTTCCATCATAATTTGCATCAAAAAACTTCTTGAACCACTGAACAAATTCAAAATTGTCTTGAACTTTCCCTTTTACTAATTTGTCCACTGGAATTATTTTGTCAACACCTATTCTCTTAAAACCTGCTTGCAGAATTTTGAAGTTCTGGATATAGTCATGTTCTAGCTTAGCTTGGGATTTTGCTTTCTTCAAGGCATGGATCCAGGGAGCAGCATGTCCATAAACTGACAGTAAGCAGCCCCCAAGCACAACTGTTTGATCTGTGGCAGAGACTCATTGGTCCAAGCCAGCATGTCATGTTGGCTTAGGTTGTCACTGGTGACTGACGTCGAATATACGTTCACTGCCATCTTTGGCTGCCGCTGACCAACTTCCAGTGCCAGTACTCGGCTCAGGTTCTGTCTTCGTCTTGTTCAAACTACCCTCAATTATCAGTACATCTTGATTGAATGTTTGATCAATTTCAGACTGAAGATGTTGGTTGTGTTTTTGTTGTTAAGTGACATTGAATTGGTTCTAACTCATAGCAACCCTATATAGGGTTTCCAAGGATTAGCTGGTAGGTTTGAATTACCAACCTTGTGGTTTGAAGTCCAGGGCTGGTCCTACAGCACCACAGCAGGAGTCAAGATGTTGGTCGAATTCTTCAAATTCATCTCCATTGGCTTTAGCAGTTAATGTGTAAATTTTGAAAACAGTGGCATTAACTGGTCTTCCTTATAGGTATATGGGTATTATCCTATCACAGACAGCATTATGCTTCAAAATAGATCCTGAAATGTTCTTTTTGATAATGAATGCAATGCTATTCCACTTAAATTTGTTGTTCCTGGCATAGTAAACCACGTGATTGTCTGATTCAGAATGGCCAATACAAGTCCATTTCAGTTCACTAATGCCTAGGATAGCGATCTTTATAGGTTCCATTTCATTTTGACAACTTCTACTTTTCCTAGATTCATACTTAGTACATCCCATGCTTCAATTATTAATGGATATTTGCATTTGTTTCTTCTCATTTTCAGTTGTGTCCCATCAGCAAATGAAAAGTCTTGAAAACTTACTCCATTCACATCATCGCGGTAACTCTACTTTGAGGAGGCAGCTCTTTCCTAGTGATACGGTGAGTGCCTTCCAATGTGAGGGGCTCATTTTCTAGGTCATATCTGTCAATACTCAAGTGCTGCTACCCATGCATAATGTTTTCATCTTCTGGTACTATCTCTGACAAAGTTCTGCTGCTATTCCTAAGGTTTGCAGTGGTTAAACCTTCAGTAGTAGTCTGTCTCTCCTTCTTCCTAGTCTATCTTGGTCTGTAAGCACAGTAGAAAAATGTCTAACATGGGTGACCCTGCTAATACTTAAAATACTTGTGGCATAACTCTAGCATAACGTCAACATGCAAGCCACCACAGTATGACAAGCTTACAGATGAGTGGTGGGTTAAAGCACATCGAACAATAAAAAAATTTTTCAAATAGAACAGAGTTGGAGGATTACCTCCATCTGACTTCAAGACTTATTATAAGGTTACATTAATCAATCCGTGTGTTATTGGCAAAGGATAGAGGAATAGATGAAAGGAATAGATTGTTGTTGTTTTTATTGTTGTTAGGTACCATCAAGTCAATTCCAACTCATGCTTTTGGGGCTTAAATATCAAGACCAATGCTCCAAAGTAATAGATGTTGTTGTTATAGTTAAGTGCCATCAAGTCGGTTCTGACCCAAACGGCCCTGTACAGGGTTTCCAAGGAGCAACTGATGAGCTTGAACCACTGAACTTGTGATTCAAAGCAACTTTGAAGTCCAGCGCCTTAACCCACAGTGTCATACCATAGGAGAGTCTATAAACAGACTCACATGTATACAGTTACTAAAATTTTGGCAAAGGCAATGAGGTAAACTGATGAAGAAATGAAAGTCTTTTAAATTTATGGTCCTGGAACAATTAGATACACATGAGGAAAATATGCACCCTAATCTCCTTCCTACACACCATGTTGAAGACTAATTTAAGATGAATCAGAGATGTAAATGAGAAAGATTTTATAAGAAAATGTGGAAGAATATCTTCCTAACCATCAGATAGCAAAAAAACCCACAAAACCCGCCCCCCCAACAAAGATGCCTTCAAAAATCACTATGACTACATATAAATTTATAAAATTATAAAAGAAAATAAATTGATTTTAAAAATACTAGCTTAAAAAACGAAAAAGCAAAGAACTGGGGGAAAAAAAAGAAAAACTGAAGAGACTGTGGAACAACTGGAAATCTCATACATGTTGGGAGTGTGAAAACATACAATGATTTTGAGTAACTATTTGGTACTTTCATCTGAATTTAAATATTCATACAGTCTATGAGTCAGCAATCTCATTCCTCTATATTTAACCTAGAAAAAAGAAAACATATGTTCACAAAATATTATACAAGAATGTTTATGACAGTTTTCTTCATAACAGCCCCAAACTGAAACAACCCAAATGTCCAGTCACAGGAGGTAGATAAACAAATTGTGGTATATTCTAGTAAGAGATATAAAAAGAATGTAATTTATGACATACCATGCAAACAGAAGGGGGAGTGTGAGTGAGAGTTGAGCTCCTGGCTTCACAAGGAGGAGAAAAGAATCTGCAATCAGCATCAGCCTTTTGCTCGTTCCTGAGAAATTGAGGTCAGACATGTCTCCAGCTTCCTAACTTTTTCAACTAAATCTGACATTATTCATCCCTTCACAGCACTCCCTGCTTAATCATTTATTGCAGTGGTCATGCAGAGCTCAGACACCATATTCACAGATATGAGATATATTAGGGGAGTTAACAGGTTACTATTCAGGATTAGAAATGCTCACATCACAGTTCTTTCTGTCAGGACAGCCTGTTCTCAGCCATGCCCACAGCAGGCCTCTCTCTGGCCCCAGGTCCTTGGCCTGGCATCTGCCCTGCTTGGACAATATTACAAAACTCTTTTTAGCACTGCTAATAAATGCCCAAAGGGCACTCCATTCTGCTATAAGCCTCTGCTGGAAGGCACTCAGTTTTAGATCTGTGTGTGAGTCAGGAAACCTAGCTTCCTAATTAAATGTCTGGAGACACTCCACTCAACAAGCAAGCCTCCTGCCCAAAGACAATGAGCTTTACTTGCTCTGTTGTTTGGGAAGTCCAGCACTTTGGTGCTCTGGCTCTGTTTTCTGCTACAGCTGCTCCTTTGCCCCTTCACTGCTTTTCCTCTGATATCACAGTTTTCTATCTCTGGATCAAATAGGTCGAATACATTGGTACCTCAGGGTCAAAAGGGCAAATGCCACTCCTGGCTCTTTCTTCCGGATGGTAATGAGATCCCCTCCCTACTTCTGAGATGACTCATTTTATGTCTAAGTTAGAGTTCTAACTTTATATCACCATTACTCCTGTGAGCAATCACTCACAAGTGAATCATATAATCCTATCAGCATCTTTCCTCAGTTTCCCTCATCAGGAAAATGTCATTAGGTAGGAGTAATAAAGACTATGGTTAGAGAGGCATATTAAATAATTCACTGTATTGCATACTATATCATGCATGTGCCCACAAACCAACTGCATTGAAGGAAAGAAGCTACTTGGAAAGGAAGAGACAATGTAGGATTCCATTTATATCACATTCTGGAATGTTGTTGTTAAGTGCCATGGAGTCAATTCTGACCCATAGTGACCCTGTGTTGGCAAAGAATATTGCATAGATAATGGTCTACCAGAAGAATGAACAAATCTGTCTTGGAAGAAATACAGTCAACCTGGTCCTAAAAATGAGGATGATGAAACTCCATCTCACATTCTTTGGACATGATATCAGGAGATATCAGTCCCAGGGAAAGGACACTGTGCTTGGTAAAGTAGAGGATCAGCAAACAATGATGAAGGCCCTAAACGAGATGAATTGACTGTGGTAATAGACTTAAAAATAGTTAACAACTGTGAGGATAATGAAGTACAAGGCAGTGTTGTACATGGAGTTCCTGTGATTTGAAACCAACTTGATAGCGATTAACAACAATACCCACAGTAACATTGTTATTTTTGTTACATTTCTCAGTGATATCAACATTAGCTTTTTTATATACTGGGTTTTGCTTCTGGTGTCTGTAGAAAGTAGATCCCC
Source organism: Chrysochloris asiatica (assembly GCF_000296735.1). Classification (NCBI taxonomy): domain Eukaryota; kingdom Metazoa; phylum Chordata; class Mammalia; order Afrosoricida; family Chrysochloridae; genus Chrysochloris; species Chrysochloris asiatica. The sequence continues at coordinate 15,761,542 of NW_006408574.1, forward strand.
TTTTGTTTTTCTCCTTATTTGAGATTTGAAGCACAACACACACCTATGATGATGATTTTGGATGAGATGTGTCAATGGGGTGCGGGTTTGGGCTCACATAGACAATCAGTGACCAAAAGTGATGGAAGCTGAACTCACTTTTAATGGTATACTATAAGTACATCACTGCCATGGTCGCTACAGAATAGAAGTGCTTACAGAGATATCATAACTTAGTCCAGAGGTCACATACTACTTTTATTTATAGCTCATTGATTATAATTATGCAGCTATGTAACCCTTGCTTAATTATATGGAAGCTGAGCATATTTTTGCTGAGTGCTTTGTCTCCACCACAATTATGGTTAATTCAACTTCTGTGTTAATTACTGCACATGAATCAATAGTGCTACAACAGCATCAAACCTAAGAATCCTTTAGCAGGCCAACTATATAATTGAACGCTAGATCTCATGTTGTCTAAGGTTTCTCATAAAAATTTTCAGGACTCTGCTACATAGACAAGCTTTATTTGTTGGTCAAGGTATTATGTTGGAGAATTTGAACTATGTGTATTTATAGATCTAGGATATGTTTCAAAATTCTATCACCCATTATATATTTCTTAAAACTGAACATCAGAAATATAGAGTTCAAAGGCTTCCCATTATACATAGTAGATCTTTCATATGCCTTATGGTCACCTACAAGTCCCTTAATTATACAATCCTTATCTACTCCAGTTTAAATTCATCCTAAATTATACACCCTGCAGCCATTCATTGTGCTTCAGCTGAGTTTTTTCTCTTTATTTTCAATCCTGTTTTCTCTCTGAGATTCTATCTCTCTCCTACTCAGTTTACGAGGTTCTCACTTCAAGCCTAGACCTATCTATCATTCTCAATGCCTCACCTTTAATCTGATAACCTCAAGGAGAAAGCATTATCTCCTCACCATCCACCACTGTCTTTTCTCATTTGGAATTTAAATGCAGGCTATATAATGACTTATGCTTACTTCTCTCTCAAGTATCATCCCAACTAGAAAATGAAATCCACAAACACAGACTCCAGTAGGAGATGTACTCCAGGACCTGGAACATATTAAGCACATTGTAGACCCTTGAATGAATGAATAAATATGTTGTTGCTGTTAAGGGTTGTGGAGTTGGTTCTGGCTAGTAGCAATTTGGGCTAATGCTCTGGACTGCAAGGTTTGTTTGAACTGAAGATGGGTGGTTCAAGCTCACCAGCTAAAACCTATACAAGGTCGCTATAAGTCAACTTGATGGTGCTTAACAACAATGATAACATAGTGTTTCCAAGGAGTGGCTGGTGGGTTTGAACAGCTGACATTGTGATTAGCAATCCAGTGTTTATCCTACAGTACCACACCAGGATCCCAAATAGGTATTGTTTTTTTGTTTTGTTTATAACTTTTTTTTTATTGTGAATTGAGTGAAAGTTTATAGACAAGGTAATCAGTTTTACATTCAACAAATCATATACTTTGTTTCATCACAATGATTACAATTCCTTCTGTGGAACAAGTCATTTACTTTCTCCCTGTGGTTCCTGTTTTCCTTCCGCCCACCTTCCCACCCTTCTCCCCATTGTCCTTAGGGACATGCTGTCGCTTTGACTTTGAATGATTGACCTTTCAGTCATTCATAGCAAGCATATCTTACTAGTGTTGTTGTTCCCACTATATACCTATCTACTGCTTGGCTGATCTGTTTTGGAAGAAGTGCAGCCAGAGTGCTCCTTGGAGGCCAAGATGGCTAAGCTTCGTCTCTCCTACTTTGGACATATTGTCCGGAGGAAACAATCGTTGGAGAAGGATGTCATGCTGGGTAGGGTGGAGGGTCAGAGAAGAAGAGGAAGACCCCCAACGAGATGGATCAGCCAGGTGGCATCATTGATGGACTCAGGTGTGGTGGCGGTAGTAAGGTTGGCCCAGGACCGAACATTGTTTCGTTCTGCTGTGCATGGGGTCGCTATGAGTCGGTTCCGACTCAATGGCACCTGACAACAACAACAACTGCTTGGCTGAAAAAGGGTGTTTTCCTTTATAAACCTGAAGGGTGTTTGAAGGTCAGTCCCAGGTTCCCCTAGTCTCTCTCTGACCAGTAAGCTCATTGTTTTTATTGTTAATAATTTGAGTTTTGTTCCATACAGTCTGCCACTCTCTATCCAGGAGCTTCTAATGGGACCCTGTTCAGAGCAGTTGGTAGAGGTAGCTGGGAACCATCTAGTTCTTCTGGTCTCAGTGTGGTGGAGACTGATGTCCACATGACCCACAGGTCCATTGGACAAGTTGATAACAAGCATCTTCAATTCTCATCACCCTTTCTTCCACACATGGAGAGACTAACAGTGGCAATAGGTATTGTTTGTTGTTAAGTGCCATCGAGTCCATTGTGACTCATAGTAACCTGGTATAGTGTGTCCTAAGAACAGTTGGTGGATTTGAATCATCGACCTCTGGGTTTGAATCAATGATCTTTGGGTAATAGTCCAGTGCCTATCTATAGTAACATACCAGGACTCCACCAAATAAGTAGTGCTGTTGTTGTTAAGTACTGTGGACTGGATTTTGACTCAGAATGACCTTGTATAGGATTTCTGAGGTGTGACTCTGTATAGCATTTCTAAGACTTTAAATCTTTGCGGGGGAGCCTAAAGCCTCATCGTTCCCCCTTGGAGCAGTTGCTGGGCTTGAACCATATTGAGCCACTGTGCTTCCTAAATAGGTATTGCCATTGTTTGTTGTTTAAGTGGCAGTGAGTCGATTGCAACTCAAAGTGACATTTTACAGGGTTTCCAAAGAGCAGCTGGTGGGTGTGAACCACTGACCTTGTGGTTTGCAGCCTAGTGAAACACTAAGAGTCCCAAATATGTATATGCACATGAAATAAATGAAAAATTATAGGCTCTGAGGAAATGAAGTATAATCAAACAGTAAACTCAAGAATTTATTTAAGTCCTATATTATTCTATAATTGTATGACACTTTAGAAATCCAAAATATCACTAGATTTGATTAGCCTTGGTTTCTATAATCTCTTTGAGGTTGGTGTTGTTCTTAGGTGCTGAGTAGTTGGTTCAAACTCATGGTGACCCTGTGTTCATGAAAACAAAACAATGCCAGGCCCTGCACTGTCCATACAAGTATTGCTGTATTGTTGTTCATTGTTGCAGCCATCAGGTCAGAGCAGCATCAGTTATTTTATTTTATATATCAAGAAATTAGTTTCTTAGAAATTTGTGACTTAACCTAAATCAAATGAATAGATTTTGGAAATTGTGGCAATGATTGTTAGCTTCAAAAAGGAGAAAAAAAAAATCTGTGTTTCTTTTTCCTTTTCCTTCAGACAAAGCTGGATTTACTTCCCAGATTCTTTTGCATTTGAATGATTTCTCGAAATCTGAGTGAATGTGGAATTGGCAATCTTCTTCTCCAGTTATCACTCACAGACCTTCTCAGATTCCAACCTCCATCCTGGCCACCTTCAGTGGACTTGGTCCAAACCAGTAGAGATCTTGGAAGTCCTGGGTTGGCTTTGATAGGACTACAGAATATAACATAATTCACCTTGATAGATATCCCTGTGAATTAAGAACATGCATTTCATAATATGTAGGTCAGGAAATACATTTCTATCATGTCTAAAGCATTCTATAACAAAAGGTTTCTTGGGAAGCGTGTTTAATGTTACTCTAATTCATACAGTTAAAATTGTAGCCCATTTTCAGGTTGTCCTCTTCCTAGATGGTTGTTTCCTTACTCCGTATCTGAATCTACCCTTACACTGACACATAAACATGCATACACACACCTTACACAGGTCAGTATACTGTATCAGCCTGAAAATGAGTTGCACAGAACCATCAGAACAGGCAGTGCAATTGACCAAGGGTGCCAGCTGTATTCTCATGAGAACACACACTCATGGACAGTTCCCAGCCAATGACGTAGTGTGGCAGAGATACTTGAAAAGCATCCTGGAAGAGTCAGTGGCTCCTTTATTAGACTAGGCATCAGTTCATGACACTGCACAGAAACTTTGATGCCTCTTCTTATCGTGGGTTTAGACTTATATCACATTGGATGGCTCTCCTGGACTTTTCTGACTCCCTATCTGCTTTCACATAGGTATTTCACTTAATAAAGTTCTTGTGTATTTGCTCCTCAGAGGTCCTAGACCTCCTCAAAGACACATTCAATACTGAAGAAACTGGTTTTCACTGATAGTATAGTCAATAGGAAGGAGCTCTGGTAGCGTAGTGGTTACGAATCGGGCTGCGAACCTTAAGGTCAGCGGTTCGAAACTACCAGCCGCTCCG
>NW_006408574.1:15765966-15779810 GCF_000296735.1 Chrysochloris asiatica
CCTTGGAAACCCTGTACAGGGTCGCTATGGGTCGGACCCAACTCGATGGCACTTAACAACAACAACAACAACAATAGTCAATAGGAGACCCATTTGTCAATTGTACGTTTCCCAGTGTGACATTTAGCTCATTTCATATATTTGTGTGATTTCTTAGTAATATTAATCTACTCTAGAATTAATGTATTTTATTTTTCTTTTGCCAAATGGATCAGATTCATTGCTAAAGATGTACTCTAAGCCGTCAGAAAGATGCTCAGTTTGGCCTTAACTTACACTAAACATTAAGATAAATTTGGTGTCAGATTTAAGAATGTCTAAATTTGCAGCTGTTCTTATTTTATAAGGTGATAAAGTATTTCAGTGAACTTCCTACTAAAAATGGTTCAAAAACCATGGGACACGTCCGTTGCCCAGACAATGAGCACATTCTGATTTCTATGGCAGGTGGAAAGAGCAGGCTCCCACTAGATATCTATGCAGAAATAGAGAAAAACAAATTACCCTGAAGAAAGATTGTTTTTGTACTCAAGTTAAAATTGTTTCTGGTAATTTAGTTATAATAGTGCATAGCCTTTTAAAGTTTTCTTAGGATTCCAAGAAACAACCAATTTTCAGGATAAACCTATTTAATTTTCTTTCAATATAGGATTTAGAAAACAACAGCAGACTAAACTAAGTGCTTAATTACCACCAAATACCTTGCTCTTCAGTCTGAACTATTTTCTCATCTCTAAGTGAGGTGACCACCATTCACTGTCAGTCTGTCGCACTGTGGTGGCTTGTGTATTACAATGATATTGGAAGCGGTGCTACAGGCACCTTAAATACCAGCAGAGTCATCATGGTGAACAGGTTTCAACAGAGATTTCAGACTAAGGCAGACTAGGAAGAAAGAGAGGCAGGCTAATTCTGAATGCTGGCTGTTGTTGTTGGTAAGTGCCGTCGAGTTGGTTCCAACCCATGGCAAACCTGTATAGGGTTTCCAAGGAGCCACTGGTGAGATTGAACTGCCAGCTTTGAAGTTCAAATGGATTTGCAGTTTGGTGCATTAAACCACAGAGCCATACCGTGACTCCTCTGAATGCTTAGCCATTGAAAATCTTATGAATAGCAGGTAAATAAAACCATTCTGAATAACAATAGAATATTGTCTGATATAGTGCCAAGACAAGTCCCTCAGGTGGGAAGGCACTCAAAATATGATTGGGGAAGAGCTGTTTCCACACAGCAATTGATCGTGATAAAATGGATGGAGTAAAGCTTTCTTCAGGACCTTCATTTACTGATGGAGCACAACTGAAAATAAGGAGAAACAGTTGCAAACATCCATTAATAATCAGATAATGGAAAGTACAAAGTATGAATCTAGACAAATTGGAAGTTATCACAAATGAAATACAATGCATAAAGTTTCATTTTCTAGGCATCACAGAGCTGAAACTTCCTGGTACTAGCCATTTTAAATCAGACAATCATATGGTTTATTATCCTGGGAACAACATTCATCATCAAAAAGAATAGCTCAAGATCTTAAATTGTAACACTGTCTGTGACAGGATAATATCCATATGCCTTCACAGAGGACCACTTAATACCACTATTATTCATCTTTATGCCTGCCCACTAGAGCCAATGACAATCAATTCAAAGAATTCTACCACCTTCTTCAATTTGAAACTGATCAAACATGCCATCAAGAAGTATTGATCATTACTGATGATTGGAATATGAAGAGAAAGGTTCAGTAGTTGAAAAAAATGGCTTTGGTGGTAGAAATGATGCTGGAGAGTATATGGTAGAAATTTCAAGATCAATGACTTATTCATTACAAATAACTTTTTATAAATGTTTATAAAGTGGACCTAATCACATGGAATAGGAATCAAATTAATTACATCTGTGTGAAGAGACTAGGAAAAATCTCAACATCACTAGCCAAAACAAAGTCAGAACCAACTATGGAACAGGCTATCAATTGCTCGTATGCAATTTCAGGTTGAAGTAGAAGAAAAGTGCAACAAGTCTATAAGAGTCAAATGAAACCTTGAATATATTCCTTCTGAATTCAGAGACAAACTCAAGAACAGATTTGATGTATTAGACACTAATGAATGAAGACCAGAATCACTGTGGGATAACATCAAGAACATCCTGTAGGAATAAAGCAAAACGTCATTAAAAGAAATGATAGAAACAAAAAATTAAAACATATAATACAAGAAAGTCTGAAACGTGCCCTCCAGTGTAGAGATGTGATAGCATCTGGAAGAGATGATGAAGTGAAAGAACTGAACTCAGAATTTCAAAGGGCACTTCGAGAAGACAAAATCAAGTGTTATAATAAAATGTGCAATGCCCAGGTGTTAGAAAACCAAAATGGAAGAACATGCTCAACATTTCTCAAGTTGAAAGAACTAAAGAAAAATTGAACTTTGACTTGCAATATTGAATGATTTCTATGGGCAAAATATTGAATGCTGCAGAAAGAATCAAAATAAGATGGAAGGGATGCACAGTCACTGTACCATAAAGAAATGGTCAATATGCAATCATTTCAAGAAGTAGCATATGATCAAAAGCCAATGACACTGAAGGAAGAAGTCCAAGCTACACTGAAGGCATTGGCAAAGAACAAGACTCAAGGAATTGACAAAGTACAAATTGAAATCTTTCAACAAACTAATGAAGCAATGGAGGTGCTCACTCATCTATGCCAAGAAATTTGGAAGACAGCTAACTGGCCAATCGATTGAAAGAGGTCCATATTTATGCCCATTCAAAAAAGAGGTGACCAATGGAATGAGGAAATCATCAAACAATATCATAAATATCACATTTAAGTATAATGTTGCTGAAGATAATTCAAACATGTTTGCAACAGGACTTCAATAGAGAACTGCCAGAAATTCAAGCCAAATTCAGAAGAGGATGTGGAACTAGGGGTATCATTGCTGATGTCTAATGTATCTTGGATGAAAGCAGAGAGTATTAAAATGATGTGTACTTTTCTCTACGGACTACGTAAAGGCTTTTGACTTTGCAAATCATAACAAGCTATGGATAACATTGCAAATAATGTTTTCATGTATTCCAGAATACTTCATTGTGCTCATGAGGAAACTCTACAAAGAATGTTGTTGTTGTTAAGTGCCATCGAGCTGATTCCAACCCATAGCGACCCTGTATAGGGTTTCTGAGGAGCAGCTGGTGAGATTGAACCACTGACCTTGTAGTTCAAATGGCTTTGAAGTCTGGTGCATTAACCCACAGTGCCACACCAGGACTCCCTACATAGAATGTTGTTGTTGTTGTTGTTGTTAAGTGCCGTCGAGTCGGTTCCGACCCATAGCGACCCTGTACAGGGTTTCCGAGGGCATAAATCCTTACGGGAGTAGAAAGCCTCATCTTTCTCCCGCGGAGCAGCTGATAGTTTTGAACCGCTGACCTTAAGGTTCGCAGCCCGATTCGTAACCACTACTCTACCAGAGCCCTACATAGAATAAGAGTCAGTAATTATAAAAGAACAAGGGGGTAATGAATGGTTTAAAATCAAGGTGTGAGCCATGGTTTTATTTTTTTACCATACTTATTTGATCTGCATACTAAGCAAATAATCTAAGAAGCTGGATTATATGAAGAAAATGGGCATCAGGATTGGAGGAAAATCCATACAGCAACCTGTGATATGCAGATGATACTACCTTGCTTGCTGAAAGTGCTTATTAAGATTAAAGGCAACATCCTTCAGTATAGGTTGCATCTCTGTTAAAAAAAAAAAAAAAAAATCCTCACAACTAGACCGATCAGTAAGTAACATTATGAAACATGGAGAAAACAACAACATTATCAAAGATTTCATTTTAATTGAATCCATAATCAACACTTATGGAAACAGTAGTCAAGAAATCAGATAATGTAATGCATTAGGCAAATCTGTTGCACAAAACCTCTTTAAAGTATTTAAGAGAAAAGATGACTGTTTCAGGAATAAGGTGCACCTAAGGAGCTCTGGTAGCGTAGTGGTTACGAATCGGGCTGCGAACCTTAAGGTCAGCGGTTCGAAACTACCAGCCGCTCCGCGGGAGAAAGATGAGGCTTTCTACTCCCGTAAGGATTTACACCCTCGGAAACCCTGTACAGGGTCGCTATGGGTCGGAACCGACTCGACGGCACTTAACAACAACGACAAATACAGGGTCGCTATGGGTCGGAACCGACTCAAAGGCACTTAACAACAACAACAAAAAAGACAACTTCCAGTGTGGTGCTGTGGGCTAATGCATGGGATTACAAAGTCAGTTTGAACCACAATGGTGGCGGTTCAAGGTCATTAGTTGCTGCTCAGAAACCTAAACAGTGCTGCTATGGGTCGGAACTGATCGATAGTACATAAAACAACAACAACAATCCAAGTAATGGACTCCTGGTGTGGTGTTGTAGGATAAGCATTAGACTGCAAACCACAAGGACAGTAGTTCAAACCCACCAGCTGCTCCTCAGAAAACCCTGTAGAGGTTCACTATGGATCAGAATTGACTCGACAGCACTTTAACAGCAACCACAACCCAAGCCATGGTATTTTCAATATCCTCACATTCATGTGAAAATTAGAGAATGAATAAGAGAATGAAGACTATAGGAGAACTGAGGCATTTGCATTATGGTGATGGAAAAGAATATTGAAAGTACTATGGAATGCCAGAGAACAAACAAATCTGTGTTGGAACAAATATAGCCAGAACACTCCTTGGAAGCCAGGATGGTGTGACATCCACCATCACACTTCATATATGCTGTCAAGAGAGATCAGTCCCTAGAGTAAAGTGGAGGGTCAGTGAAAAAAAGGAAGTCCCCAAAGACTGTCACAGCAGCAATGGGCTCAAGTGTGACAAAAATTGTGAGTATGATGCCAGTCAAGGCAATGTTTCCTTCTGTTTAGCATAGGGTTGCTATGAATTGGAACCAACTCAATGGCACCTAACAGCAACTACAAGTGAGGTGAGGTGGTAGAACGGATGTGAGATGGGAGTTTCTTACTAATTTAATGATATATGTTGTCATTGATATTCACTTGTAATTTGTAGAATACTTAGAATTTTAACTTAAAGGGTGAATTTCCATGGAAGAACTGTTCATTACCTAGCAAAAAAAGATAGTCTTAAGAACTAGGTTATCGTATTCCTTGGAGGTTAGTTCTAATGAGATGGGTCCCATCAATCTTTAGAACATTGCTTCTAAGACCACTCAGCCCTATGATTCAGAGATTCTGTCCCTTATATAGGTGTCTTGATGTGAAAGAAATGGGAAGTCTCATATTTAGATAATGTCTAGTAGAAGATAACATGGAGATGAACATGTCAGATTGTTTCTAGATATCCTTTCTCAACATATTTCTTTCTTTTTCTTTAATTATCATTGGAAAGCTCAATTTAAGATGACTTAGACTAACTTAGATAGAAGTTGATGAAATCGATGTATTTCAGCTGTACAGCACATTAACAAGTTATCTGCAACAATGAAAGTTACATGACTTTGACTATGACTTTAACTACCAGTAATATTTGGAAACCTTTCTTACTTGAATTCTGGGGATGTGGGGAGTGAGATGGACAAAACAGTTACAGAGATCAGATAAGTTGAAACCAAGGCTGACTGACAAAGATTAAGAATTGGAAAATAAAATATGATTACAGCTTAATAACATAGCATGCTGAGCAACCTAACAACTCTACTTTTGGAAATACATTTAAAGAATGCACTGAAAATTTTTGCATACATATCTTTGTATTATTGATAATATATATGTATATATAAGGTTACGTAGTGTCTGTAAAGATTGTTTTGCTAAGAAAACAATCCTGGAAACTGGATAACTTGAAGAAGAACGTAATATCAGGATGAAAAGAAGGCTCACTAACAACCTGCAGACAGTATGTAATTAACACAGCTTGCTTGCTGAAAGGGAAGAGGACTTGAAGAATTGCATAGTGAAGATCAAAGAATATAGTCTTCGGTATATTGGTGGGTGCATGTATGGAGTCATTGTGTGGCACTGTGAGATAATTACTGGACTGCTAGCCACACGGTCAGCAGTTCAAACCTACTATGTTGCTATTGTTAAATGTCAAGTAGGTCTGATTCATAGAGACCCTGTATAGCCTCCTGAAGAATGGCTGGTGGGTTGAACTGTGGGCCTTGTGGTTAGAATCCTGTGCTTATGCTACAGAACCACATGATGACTATATATGTATATATATATACACATGGGATATTATATAAATGTTTTCTTTCTGAGATATATATATATATATATTTGTTGTTGTTCAGTACCATCAAGTTAGTGCCTTTTAGCAACCTTATACACAACAGAACGAAATACTGCGTGGCCTGGGCCATCCTCAGAATCATTATTCTGCTTGAGTCCATTGCTGCTGCCACTGGGCCGATCCATTTAGCGTTTTTTTTTGCTTTTTTTTTTGGTGCTGGTGGGGGTCTTCCTACGTACACACACACACACACACACACATTTTTTTCCAAACTTAAAATTAGGTGGTGTCTGTAAAGTTTTGCCATTGTAGGGTCAACATAGGAGGGCAAAGTGCAAGTCCGGCAGTTCAAACCCACCAGCTGCTCCTCAAAAGCCCTGTACAGGGTTACTATGAGTCGAAATCGATGCACAGCAACCCTGTTTATGGTTATTTATACATTGCTGTTGTTAAGTACCACCGGGTCATCCCTACTCATAGAGACCCCATATAGGGGTTGGCGGTTTTAAATCTTCAGGAGAGCAGAAAGCCTCATCTTTCTTGCTAGAAGTGGTTATTGAGCCCAAACCACAATAGTGCTTATTGTATGGAGCCACAATATGTATATAAAATATTTACATAATGCATATGTCTGATAAGAGAGTAAGAGCTAAATGGATTATAATGCAGCCAAATAATTAAATTTTGGGGACTCATTTAAATAACAATTTTTAAAAATCTGAATGACATTAGAAAAATGATCATATTAGTTGATACAAATTAGAATAAAAAATTGTTTAAAATAGAAAAAGATATACAGTATCCACTGTGTATTTCTATACACAGACATATGTAAGTGGAGAAATTGGCATTACAATTGGTTTATCGGATTATTTTGTGGTTATTGTTAAATCCCTTTGAGTCAGTTCCTACCCATAGTGACCTTGTTTAGGGTTTCCAAATAACAGCGGGTCAGCTTGAATTGTGACCTTGAAGTTCAAATTGGCCTTGCGGTTTTTGTTGTTGTTGTTAGATGCCATGGAGTCTAACGACTCATAAAGACCCTATGCACAGCAGAACGAAACACTGGCAGATCTTGGGCCAACCTCACAATTGTTGAGCTCATTGATGCTGCCACTTGGCTAATTCATCTCACTTGGGGTCTTCCTCTTTTTCTCTGACCCTCCACCTTACCAGACATGATATCCTTCTCCAGCGACTGGTCCCTCCTGACAATATGTCCAAAGTATGAGAGACGAAGTTTGGCTATCCTGGCCTCCAAGGAGCACTCAATATTCTCTAACACCATAACTCAAAAGCATCAGTTCTTCCACAGTCTTCCTTAATCACTGTCCAGCTTTCGCATGCGTATGAGGTTATTGGAAACGCTATGGCTTGAGTCAGGTGCACCTTAGTCCTCAAACTGACATCTTTATTTTTCAACACTTTAAAAAGGTCTTGTGCAGCAGATTTATCTAATGCAATACTTTGATTTCTTGACTGCTGCTTCTATGAGTACTGATGGTTGATCCAAGAAGAATGAAGTCCTAGACAACTTTAATCTTTTCTCCATTGATAAGAATGTTGTTTATTGGTCCAGTGGTGAGGATTTTTGTTTTCTTTACATTGAGATGCAATCCATACCTAAGGCTGTGCTCTTTGATCTTCATCAGTAAGTATTTTAAATCCTCTTGACTTTCAGCAAGCAAGGTTGTATCATCTGCATATCACAGTGCCACACCAGGAGAATTTTAGTGATTTTTATTATCATATATTTTCTTTAATTTTCTGAATTGTATATAATAACATGTAAGGCATGATAATAAGAGCAGAACATAATGATGTCTTAAGGGGTAAAATTTTATCTACAAATAATCTGGATAAGGAATCAAGGTAAAATGAATCAAGATAAAATAAATTATACTTTCTCACCCATGGAAAGGAAAATATAGAAAGTGAGACCAAGATGATGACTAAAGAAGAAAAATAATGAATCCTTTATATTTCACAGGAATTTACTGCAATTAATCCTATAATTTAGTTGAGGTGAGAAACATACATTTTTTTGTTTTATCATTAGTAAAGGCAACTGGATTATTTCTGTTTTAAAAGTGAATGGCTCATTGTCATAATGTAAATATCAATAATCTTAGTGTGTACAAACATCCTAAATGATCCAGATGTGGATTGGAAAGCTGTTTATGAAATGTTTTTTAGATATAGACACATTGCTCATGTTGCTATGGTAACTAAAAAATCCTGACGTGCTTTCATAAACCAAAGTCTATTTGAGTTTTTCCATTTTTGTCTAGGGTAGCTCCATAGTCTGAAAAAATTTAAAACTCATTTGGTTAGGTGGAAACAACTCCAAAATTCCAGAATCTTTTTTATTATAGTTATAGCCTATTGTCTACAAACATGGAAAGACTCAATATTTAATCAGTTAAACACTCATGTATTTTAACTTAAGCTTAATTATTTATAAGAAAGTTCAGCAAGCTCACACTTAAATATCTGTACTAGTGTGAGTGGTAGATCTTTCCCTAGCTCTAAACTTGTTCTGCATATCCTTCTCTCTATTTCTACACACACACACTCACAATTTTTGCCAAACTTAAAATTAGGTAGCGTCTGCAAAGATTGTTTGCTAAGCAAATAATCCAAGAAGCTGAACTCTATGAAGAGTGCAATATCAGGATTGGAGGAAGACTTATTAACAACCTGTAGATGATAAGTAGATGACACAACCTCACTGGTTGAAAGGGAAGAAGATTTAAAACATTTACTCATGAAGATCAAAGACAACAAGCCTTCACTACGGATTGCACCTCAACATAAAGAAATCTTCAAATCTGGACAATAGCAACATCATGATAAATACGATGTTGTAATGATTTCATTACAGGGATATGTAATTAACACCCCTGGAAGCAACAGTCAACAAATAAAATGACATATCATATTGGGCATAAGACTTCTTCAAAGTACTCAGTAGCAAAGATATCACCTTTAGGATTTAGATATCTGTAAGTGAAGCTATGGTATTTTCTATCACCTCACAGGCACATGAAAACTGGACAATGAATTGTTTTTATTTTTGTTGTTGTTGTTAAGTGCCCTTGAGTCTGCTCTGACTTATAATTACCCTGTATAGGGTTTCCAAGGAGTGGCTGATGAGCTTGAACCACTGACCTTGCAGTTCAAACTGACCTTGCAATCCAGTGCATTAACCCACAGTGCCACACAAGGATTTCTGGACAATGAATAAGGAAGATAAAAAAAAAAAAGAATTGATAGCTTTGAATTATGCTGTTGGTGTTGAATAGTGAATATATTATAGACTTCCAGAAGAACAAATAAGGCTTTCATGGCAGAAGTAGATGGAATGCTTCTTAGACGCAAAAATGAGGAGACATCATGTCATGTACTTCGGGCACGCTATCAGGGGAGGCCAGTACCTAGAGAAGGTCACGTTGTTAGATGCTGTCAAGTTGGTTCCCACTCATAGTGAGCCTGTAGAAGGTTTTTCAGCAGCGTTTAGTAGATTTGAACTGCCAGCAGTGCAGTTAGCAGTCCAGTGCTTACCCTGTAAGAGGTCACAGTGCTTGCTAAAATGGTGTGACAAAGAGGGGAACCCTCAATCAGATGAATTTGCACAATAACTACAATAATGGACTCAAACATAGCAAATATTATGAGGATGGTGCTGGGGCAGGTAGTGTGTCATTCTGCTGTCCATGAGACCACCAAGTCAGACCCAGTAGATGTCATCTAACAACTGTGTATTATGTTGGTGGTTTGGAACTCCATATATACGTTCCTGTATTAGCCATGCTCCAATTGCTCCTAGCAGTGATTAAAAGTAAATGGGCTAGAATAAAAAAGCCAGAAGATAGATCAGTCTTCCGATGCACCATTCCTTCATCTTCTCTTTCCTGCCCAATGAATTCCTGCTGTTGTCCGCTAACTGTTGAGTTGACTCCACCTCATGGTACATGTACAGAGTAGAACTGTCATTTCAGTCCTGTCTTCCGACCTTTTAGCTAGTAGTCAAGTGTTTAATCCTCTTCACCACCCAGCTGCCCAAATGTTGCTGTTAGGTGCTGTCAAGTCAATTCAGACTAAAACACAATCGTGCATAATGTTTCTAAGAAGCAGCTGGTAGGTTTGAAACACCAAGCATGCATTTAGTAGCTTTATTCCACAGCGCCACATCAGGATCAGGACTGTGTCTGTTATTTCAAATAATGAGAATAAAGTAAAATTCTTGTATATTTTAGAGGAAAAATGTGGGCCCAATACATCAGAATCTTTCCTTCATATATTACTTCATACTTCAATCACCAAAATTGCCGATACATAAATCTAATTATGTTATTTATGCTATTTCGCTACTTACATTTGATGACTCATTATTTTCTAAAATCCAAATTAGGTTAATTCTCTCTCTCTCTTTTTTTTTAATGTTTTATTGTGAATTATATGATAGTTTACATGGGAGAACTTTTAGTTTTACATTCATTCCATCTTATATCATCTCACTTCCATGGTTCCAATCCCCTCCATGCATCATCAACCACCCAAAGGGTATATCCCAGAAACTGGCCCCCTACACTTCCCCCTCCTCCCCCCAGTTTTCAGCCCACAGTCCCTTTCCCTCTCTGGGTCCAAGGTCCCCAGTCGCTTCATCACTCCACATCATCATCTTTGTCTCTATCTCAGGCATCTCTGTTTCTCTGGGTAGGGTCCCGCTCTCGGCTCGGTTCTTCTCCGTTGATGGTCCCAGAGTGCTCCGCTCCTATCCTGGAGAATTAATCACTCCCTTCCTTGTTACAAAACTTCCACCTTTGCATTTCCAACCCTCATAATCCATCCTGATAAGCATTATTCACTACAGTATCATGAGTTACCCATCTGTATCTCCTTTCATCAGCTCCACCCAGACAGATTGAATAGTACCTACTGGAGATTCTGCCTTCTGCCATGCTCCCTAGCACTAGGTTCCCTCTTGAAAGCTTGTAAGCCAGTCACTTCTTGCCTTTATAGTCCCCTCTCCCTATTTGAGTATCCAATGTCCAAGCTGCCCTTCTCCGTCCACTCCGTGTGTATGGGGGTGTGAGGTTAATTCTCTCTTGATTCAACTTTTTCTCCCATCATTTTCCAAACTCTAAAAGATACTTTGAGGTTCTCACTCTTAAGTCAAAGTACTTGCTGATCCTTTAACTAAAAAACATTCATTCAGCATCAGGCTTCCTGCTCTCACCACCCTGCTTTTACCTGATTGGTTTTTGTGGTTTAGGACTCACCTGGATGTAGCTACTTGTGTGAATCCTTCTCTGAATGGCCATAAGGCACCCCTCCTCTATATTCTTAAGGTATCTATGTTCAGTTATTTCTGCATTTTTAACAGTTGATTGAAATTCCCTTTTTGATATAATTTGTTGTCTGGTTTCTCAAATGATTAGTCAGTTTGATCTTAAATCTATGTTAGATTCCCTGCCTTCTCTTATTTATATATTTCTGTTGTTGTTAAGTGCTGTTAAGTTGGTTCTGACTCATAGTGAGCTTGTATAGGGTTTCTGAAGAGCAGCTGGTGAGTTTTGAACCACTAACCTTGTGGTCCAGTGCTTCTCCTATAGCACTACACTACACCAGGACTCCTATATTGTTGTTAAGTGTCGTCTAGTCAGTTCCAACTCGTAACGACCCTGCATAGGGTTTCTGACGAGCTTCTGGTAAGATTGAACCTCCGACCTTGTAGTTCAAACTGACCTTGCAGTCCCTTGCATTAACCCACAGCGTCACACCAGGACTCCATTTGTATATTGGTGGTTACGTGCAGTAGAAATCAGTTCCGACTCACAGCGAGCCTGTATAGGATTTCTGAGGCTGTGAATCCTTACGGGAGCAGAAAGCCTCATCTTTCTCCCGCGGAACATCTGGTAGTTTCCAACTGCTTAAGGTCGTTGTGGTGGTTGTTAGGTGCCATCGAGTTGAGGTTAGCAGCCCGATTTGTAACCACTACGCTATCAGAGTTCCTTAAGCACCCAATAAGCACTGACAAAAAAATGGAAAGCAGAATAGGGAGAAGCCAAGAAATGTTTTTTCTGCCTTCTCTGCTTTCGGTGACAGGTGATTGTTGTAACTCCGCTGTGTCTGCATCTTCCACCAGGGCGCCTTTATCACCCTGGTCTCTCTTCTTGTTGAACGCATCTTCAGTTTGGCTCCCGAGGGGTACCATAGCTTCCTGTTCCCATTAACCCCTGTTGGGTGTCTCAGATTCTTTGCTTTATACCAGTTCCCTATATTAAATTAATTTTTATTGAAAATGTCTAGAAGAATAGCTCTTTACCCTGACTGAATCTTCTCCCTGACAGATGCAACTGTAAATATGTGAAGATAGAGAATAGCCTATCATTTGTCTTAATGAGCACAGAAACTGGTAAACATTGGGGAATCAATAAATGTGTGTTGAATTAAATTAAAGAATGTTTTGTAAAGCATAATTTTTGAATAAGGAAATGAACCCTTAAGAGGAATATGACATTCTTTGATATTTGAAATAAGACTGTTTATATCTTCCAATTAAGCTATTTCATTTTTATTTCAAAATATTCAATATCCATGATAATAAATGTTTGATCCCTTAATTTTAATGATACTAAAATTAAGGTAAGCACTGTAAGCTACCCTCAAGGTTCGTGGTTCAAACCCATTAGCTGCTCCTCAGAAACCTTATATAGGGTCACTATGAGTCAGAACTTGGAGTCCTAGTGTGGCGCTGTGGGTTAATGCGCCAGACTGCAAAGCAAGGTCTGAGGTTCAAGTTCCCCAGTTGCTACTCTGAAACCCTATACAGGGTCACTATGGGTCGGAATGGACTTGAAAGCAGTTAAAAACAACAACATGAGTCAGAACTAATTTGATGACACTTAAAACAACAATATGCATTAAATATTTTAAACATTGTTTTAAAATTAAAAACAATGACCAGGTATCCCTTCTCACTGGCTTTGCACATCCAGTTGAGTGGCACCAACTGGATCGTTGTCTCTTGAGCCAATAAAATAAAATAATCACAAATAGTCTTTATATCTGAAAAACCCTAAATGCTTCATATTTTTATTAATTTTACTCAATTAGAAAAACTGCTTAGAACAAGAAAGAAGTGTTTAATCATTGCGTGGTTCTAATTTTCTCCATTTTATTTTTCTAATTAAAGACGGACGATGAAACAGCAGGGCCTCTGGGACACGCTAGGACAGCAACATTTCTGCCAAAATTAATAAAGGGGAGCAACATACCCAAATCAGACTCCCGTTGAACAGACTCTAGGAACATAGGCCAAGGCAAACGGTTCTCAGAAGAAATGTGTGTGCTTTGGAGATAGCTTCTTGTTTAACTGTTTCTAAGACTGATCCAGCTTCACTCAATTAAAAAACTACATCTTGAAAAATATTTATGAGTGTGTAATAGATGAGGCTACATTCCAAAGGCCCTCATCTTCTGTGGCTTAGGGTGTGTGTGCCATCACTGCAAAGGCCTTGACAAATTGATAACCTACAGTTCAAAGCTTTTGGTATGAAAAAAAAAAAA
>NW_006408574.1:15781085-15783387 GCF_000296735.1 Chrysochloris asiatica
TCTCTCTCTTTGTCTCCTTCTGTGTATTCTTGATATATTGCAATCGCCGTCAGGTATCTCCTCCTCGTGAACCGAACCCCTATGTGGAGGCAGGTCCCTGGCAATACATTAATAATTACATTTAATACCAAAGATCTCTTTTGTTAATCCAGATAGTTCTATAATATTGGTCAAAATATTCACTGACATTTGACAAAAAAATCTGACTATTTTCAAACAATGACCAATATAATCATATTTGCCCTTGAGGCTATAGAATCTCTGTTTCCACTGTTCATCTGAATCCTTCTCTATTAGAAGTAAGGTCCAGTCTAGAAAAGTTGGATAATAAATATGATCTAAATGAAATTGCTATACACCACAGCAGACGAGGAAAATTTTTGAAAATAATTCTAAGTCTAGCTTCTGTGGAACCAGAGATGTGGGTTTTTCTCATCACATCACCTTAACAGGAGAATGTGCCGTGGATGTACTGAATGTATGATCCTCCATCTGATTAAAATTGATCCAAGAGTATCTAGGAAAGACATGATTACATGATGAAAACCCATCTGATTCCACTACACAGGCACAGTAGAACTGTCCCATAGAGCATCTAAGGTTGTAAATATTTCCAAAAGCTGACGGCCTCACCTTTCTCCCATAGCTGGTGGTTTGAACTGCCAAGCTTTCTGTTGGCAGCAAAACTACCATGCCAAAAGACTCCTTCAATGAAATACAAAAGCTATTGCTTCCGTTAAAGTTCTGGTGTGGTGCTGCGGGTTAATGTGCTGGACTGCAAGGTCAGTGGTTCAAGCTTACCAGCTGCTCCTCAGGAACCTTATACAGGGTTGGCTATGAGTTGGAACCGGCTCAATAGCATTTAACAAGTAACAACATTGCTTCAATTAGTATGCAAGCTTCCTTCTGAAAAACATGCAGGTAAAAATCAACGGTGATTGAGCAGGTGATTATTTCTATTTTTCTGAGACATGGATGAGAGGGCAAAAGGTAATTTGTAAAAGATTTCTTTGCAAGAGAAAAAACTTATTTAAAGAAAGAAACGATTCCCCTGAAAAGGATGAAAGGTTATCTTCAGATAAAACGATAGTCCTGTAATCAAGACAACAGTTAGTTTTTAGTAAGTTGTCACTTCTTCTTTTGTTGTCATTATTGTTAGGTGCCATAGAGTAGGTACCAACTCACAGTGACCCTATGCACAACAGAATGAAACACTGCCCTGTCCTGGGCCAACCTCACAATTGTTGCCATGCTTGAGCCCATTGATGCTACCACTTTCCCAATCCATCTCACTGGGGGTCTTCCCCTTTTTGTCTGACCCTCCACTTTACCAAACATGATATCCTTCTCCAGTGACTGGTCCCTCCTGACAGTATGTCTGAAGTATCCGAGATGAAGTTTGGCCATCTTGGCTTCCAAGGAGCACTCTGGATGCACTTCCAACACAGATCTATTCGTTCTTTTGGTAGCCCATGGTACTTTCAATATTCTGTTCCAACACCATAAGTCAAAAGCATCAATTCTTCTATGGTCTTCCTTATTCACTGTCCAGCTTTCACAAGTATATGAGGTTATTGAAAATACCATGGCTTGGGTCAGGCACACCTTAGTCCTCAAGGTGACATCTTTGCTCTTCAATACTTTAAAAAGGTCTTGAGCAGCAGATTTGCCTAATACACTACATTGTCTGATTTCTTGACTGCTGCTTCCGTGAGTGTTGATAGTTGATCCAAGAAGAATGAAATCTTTGGCAACTTCAATCTTTTCTCCATTGATAAGAATGCTGTTTATTGGTCCAGTGGTGAGGATTTTTGTTTTCTTTATATTGAGATGCAATCTATACTGAAGACTAAGGTCTTTGATTTTCATCAGTAAGTATTTTATGTCCTCTTCACTTTCAGCAAAGCAAAGTTGTATCATTTGCATATCACAGGTTGTTAATAAGTCTTCCTCCAATCTGGTTGCCACGTTTTCCTTCATACAACCCAGCTTCTCTAATTGTTTGCTCAATATATAGTTTGAATAAGTATGGTGAATGAATACAATCCTGTCGCACACCTTTCTTAATTTTAAAACATTCAGTGTTCCCATGTTGTGTTCGAACAACTGCCTCTTGGACCATGTACAGATTCCTCATGAGCACAATTAAGTGTTCCAGAATACTCATACTTCTCAATGTTGTCTGTAGCTTGTCATAATCCACACAACCGAAAGCCTTTGTGTAGTCAATACAGCACAGGTAAACACTTTGTGGTATATTCTGCTTTCAGCCAAGATCCATCAGACATCAGCAGTGATAGTC
>NW_006408574.1:15783916-15785330 GCF_000296735.1 Chrysochloris asiatica
TAGACATCATCCCTTAGTGTCCACAGGGAACTAATTCCAGGATCTGTACAAATGCCCAAATCTGTGGTTGTTCAAGTGTCATATATAAAATAGCATAACATTTACACATAATCTCCACGCATCCTACCATCTATGTTAGATCATCTCTAGATTACTGGAGTCAGTAGTTCAAACAGAACAAGGGGACACTGCATGGCTTAAAATCAGGAAAGGTGTGTTTCAGGACTATATTCTTTCATCAGAGTGTTTCAATATATATGCTGAGTAAATCATTTGAGAAATGGGACTATATGAAGAAGAACACAACATTAGGATTGGAGGAAGGCTCATAACAACCTATGATATGCAGGTTACAGTTGCTGAAAGCAAACAGGACTTAAAACATTTACTGATGAAGATCAAAGAATACTGTCTTCATTATTAATTGCAATTCAACATTTATGATCCTCACAACTGGACCAGTAAACACTATCATGATAAATGGAGAAAAGACTGACACTGTGAAGGATTTAATTTTGCTTGGATCAACAATCAGTGTTCATGGAAACATCTATTAAGAAATCAAAAGTCTTATTGCATTGAAGAGGCGTGCTGCAAATCACCTTTTTAAAGTGTTACAGTGTAAAGATGTCACTTTGAGGACAAAGGTGCACCTGACCCAAGCCGTTTATTGTCAATCACCTCACATGGTTATGAAAGCTGGACAATGAATACGGAAGACCAAAGAAGAATTGATGCAATTGAACTGTGGTGTTGCTAGAGAACATTGAAAGGACCATCGGTTGACAGAAGAATAAACGAATCTGTCTTGGAAGAATTACATCCAGAACGTCCCTCACAAGCAAAGATGACAAGACTTCATCTCAGGTACTTTGTACATATTATCAGGAAGGACCAGTTCCTAGAAAATGACAACATGTTTGCTAAGCAGAGGTTCAACTAAAAAGCGGAAGACATCCGACGATATCAAAGAAACAGTGGCTGTAAGGATGTTCTCAAACACAACAATTGTGAGGATGATGCAAGACCTGACACTTTTGTTTTGTTGTGCACAGAGTTGCTGTGACGTTGAACTGACTCAAAAACATATAACAACAACTAGATTACTTATAATACCTTATACAATGTCAATGCTTAGTACATAGCATTTCTTAGTGCTCCCTGTTAGCATTTGAGAGATTGATTGGACCAATTCGTTGTGTGTTTTTTGTTTTGTATTTTTACCCACAAATATTTTCTCTCATGATTGGTTGAATCCATGAACACAGAATCCCTGGATTCAGAGTGCTGACTCTATCAGCTTCCATTGTTTCTCCATTCCAGGTGACCAGATGCAACACTGAGGACTCTAGTGGTTCTGAATTATAAATACTGGACTGTAAATCGCAAGGTCATCGGTTCACAGCATTAGGAT
>NW_006408574.1:15785975-15803964 GCF_000296735.1 Chrysochloris asiatica
TTGAAGTTAGCAATCCAGTACTTATCCTACAGAGCCATACTAGGACTCCTTTATATAGCGCTACTGACAATTAATTGTTGTGGTTGTTAAGTGTCATGGAGTCAATTCTGACTCATAGAGACCCTGTATAGGATTTTCAAGGAGTGGATGGTAGGTTTCAACAGCCAACCTTGCAGTTAGTAGTCCAATGCTTTTCCTACAGATCCACACCAAGACTCGAATGCCTCATTTTCTCCTGAAGAACTGATGGTTTGTTTGAACTGCCAGTATTGTGATTAGCAGTCCAGTACAAAGTCGCCATGAGTCAGAACCAATTCAGTGGCACTTAACAACAATTTATCCTACAGCACCACACCAGGACACCAAAGTCTCATTTTCTCCTGCAGTGAAGCTAGCAGGTTTGAACTGCCAACATTGTGGCTAGCAGTCTAATGGTAATTCCTACACCACCACCAAGACTTAACATTTAATTAGAGCTCTAATAAATCATACAGCATGGACTGACCTTCCAACCATTAAAATAACAAAATAGTATATGCCTGATTTATTTCCTATTAAATAGTATCAGTAAATGGGCACAGTCTTTCTAAGACCTATAGCTCTACATAAAATCTAAGTAGGCTTTCAAACAACTATAAAACACATTGATGACTTTTACAGATAAAAATATTTCGGTGCTGAAGTATCTCACATCATGTAATAAATTTAAGGTTGACTGTTCATGTTAATACCTTCACCTTTCTCTTTTTTTCCATATGTAGTGAAATTGGTTATTTTCTCATGCATTAGGATATGTTTGACTATATCAGAACACTTGACAGTAAAACAGGACATTTTAATTCAAAATCTTTACTGAGAACACATATCTTTGCTATAAGTAATCTAGTATCATTCACTGAAATTATGCTTTTTCTTTAAAATGAAAATAAATATGCATAAATATTGCATTTAAGCTCTAAGCAGTTAGTAATGAACATGATAGATATTTTAAAAACAATCAAGAGAAAGTTTAATATACAGTCTTACTCCTGGGAGGCAAAAAGTTAAGATTTCTTCTGAATAGGGTTTTTGTTGTTGGTAAGTGCTGTTGAGTCAGTTCTGATGCATAGCAACCCTGTATAGGGTTTCCAAGGAGCAAGTGGTGAGCTTGAACCACTGACCTTGTAGTTCAAAAGGCTTTGCAGTCTGACGCATTAACCCACAGTGCCACACCAGGACTCTACCCTTTTCTCTCAAAAAATTAAATGCAAGCACACACACAGGCATACACACTCACACAGAACCAAGATGTTTAACCAAAAGATAATATCAAAATTCCATAAAATAGTATATATAACCTAGAATTAAGCTCAACAATGTGAGCGTGGTCACGGTTTCTGAGAGGACAAAATGAACTCATCCATTTTCAGAATTAAACATTCCCACCTGGTTATTCAGAGCCATGTAGCACATCAGTCAGAATGCTTGACTGAAAATTGAATAGTCGGAGGTTTGAACCTGCCAGTTACTCCACTGGAAAAAGCTATGGCAGTCTGCTTCTGTACAGATAGACAGTCCTGGAAACCCTATGGGATCAGTTCTAGTCTGCCCTACAGGGTTACTATGAGTCCGGCTTGGTGTTAGGTAACATTGCAGCCTGTCTCTCCCAAGTAAAAGGCAGTGTGAATGAATATGTAAGGCAGACAAGAATGGGGCAAGTCTTGTGAATATGGCTGATGAGATGGGAGCCACACGGCTACCAATTTCAATTCCAGAAGTGGACTGTGGACCACTGTGTTTCATAAACAAACCACCTTCATTGGGTGTCTTGTTTACAGGGTCAAGCCTGTAATAAGCCATCCAAATCAACATGCCTCTACTTTGAGTTCAGTAATATTCTTTGAACCCCGAAAATGCTTCTACACCCCAAATACATCTTAGTCTGTCATTGACAGATGGGCAGAAATAATCTCAACGGAAACTCAATGTCTGGATGAGAAACAATTCAAACCTCGACTTGCCATATTGAAAAATTCTGTGAGAAATACGTTGAACAATACAAGAAGTGATAACGTGGATTTACAACCTAAACAAAATGGAGTCAGCTTAGTCATTAAGTCTCAAATGAGGACCCTGCAAATGGGGAAGGTTATAAATGAGCTAAGATGGCCTCATGGTCCTAGAAGAACAGGATAAGGAGAATAGGATGTGCTTAAACCCACCTGGATAATCATCTCAGAAATCAAGCTGCTGAGACCAAAAGTAAAATGTTTGAGGAAGTTTATTGCCTTATTGTTTCCTTATCCCAAACAATGGTCTTTTGATGTTAAGACAGATTAAGTATAACTTACCCTATATTATGTGCCTGTTCTCCATAATGGGGAGGATGGTCTTGAGAGATTATTCTCTCTGTCCTCCACCCTGCTGGCTTTCTTTTAATAAAGCTTGGATTGGATCTTGGCAACAGAAGCATCAAAAGAAGATAGAAGGAATACACGGTGTCAGTGTACCAAAAATTATTGATCTATGTTCAACCTGCATAACATTTAATCAGGAACTGATGGTACTAAAGGAAGAAGTCCAAGTTGAACTAAGGCAACAGTGAAAAACAAGTCTCCAGGATACCTGGCCAATATACAGGAAAAGATTCCTATTTATGCACGTACTAAAGAAAAGTTACACAACAGAATGTGGATAACAGTACCATTAATATCACACATAAGTAAAATTCTGCTGAAGATAACTATGAAACAATTATAGCAGTATATCGACAGGGAGTTGCCAGAAATTCAAACTGGATTCAAAACAGGACATGAAACGAGAGATATCATTGCTGATGTCAGGTGGATCTTGGCTGAAAGTAGAGAATATTAGAAAAAAATGTTGACTTGTGTTTATTGACTATGCAAAGATAATAGACTGTATGGGTCATAACAAACTATGGATAACATTGAAAACAATGGGAATTCCAGAAAACAATTAAGTGCTCATGTGGAATTTGTAGATAAGCCAAAAGGCAGTCATTTCAACAGAATAAGGGGTACTGTGTGGTTTAAAATCAGGAGAGGTATGTGTATTAGTGTTCCATCCTTTCACCAAATTTATTCAGTTTGTATGCTAAGCACATAATCTAAGAAGTTGGACTATATGAAGAATTTGGCATCAAGATTTTAAGAAGGCTCATTAACAACCAGTGATATGCAGATGATACAACCTTGCTTACTCAAAGAGAAAAGGATGTGAAGTACTTACTGAAGAAAATTAAAGAATACTGCCTTCAGTATGGATTACAACTCAATAGAAAGACAAGGAAAATCCTCACAATTAGACAAACAAAATTACCATCCTAAAAGAAGAGATTGAAGTTGCCAAAGAATTAATTTTCCTTGGATCCATGATGATCAATATTTATGGAAGCAGCCATTAAGACATCAAATATGTGCAAATCCGTTTCAAAAGACCTTTTGTAAATATTAAACAACAAAGATATCACTGTAAAGTGTGCCTGGCCCAATCCATAGATTTGTTCATTGCATGTGAAAGCTGGACAATGAATATGGAAGAATGAAGAATTGATTCATTTGAATAATGGTGTTGGTGAAGAATACTAAAAGTACCATGTACTTCCAGAAGCAAAAACAAACCTGTTTTGGAAGAATTAAAGCCAGAATGCTCCCTAGAAACAAGTACTTTGGACACATTATCAGGAAGGAACAGTCTCTGGAAAAGGCCATTGTGTTTGGTAAACTAGAGGGTCAGTGAAACCAAGAAAGGGGTTGATGACAAAATGCATTGACACAGTGACTGCAATAATGGACTCGAACATAGTAACATTCTGAGGCTGCTGCAGGGCAAGGCAGTGATATTCTGTTGTGCACTTCAGCTCCGTGAGTCACAGATAACAGCACCTAACAACAACAACAAGGGGGAAGTGAGTGGTAATTACTGCTGTCTTAGGTGTCTTCAAGTTGATTCCAACCCATGGAAACACATGAGTATACTATAAATAGTGAGTTACTTCAATTTTAATATTCTAACTGACATCCAAAAATTTTAAATGTATGCCTGCCTTAGCTCCTTGGAGTCCTGGCGTGGCACTGTGGGTTAATGTGCTAGACTGCAAAGTCAGTTTGAACTGCAAGGTTGGTGGTTCAAGCTCACCAGCTGCTCCTTGGAAATCCTCTACAGGGTCGCTATGGGTCGGAATCGACTCGACGGCACGTGACAACAACACATCCAAGGCTGATGACAAGAATGAGCATGGACGTGAAATGATTCCATCTAATAGACAAGTGACAGTGGACTATGTGGCAATTCATTTTCAAATCAGCCATGGCTCTGCCTATGAAATAATGCACGACAGACTTGGGTTTTGAAAACTTTGTGCGAGATGGATACCAAAACAGCTCATGGACGAGCATAACAGAATCGTTTGGACATTTGCAAACAAAATTTGGACCAATACTCCAAGGAAGGTAAAAGTTTTTTAGTTTTTTAAGTCGTGACTGGTTAACAAGATATAGATTTGTTACTACCAGCCTGAGAGTAAATGGCAGAGGATTGAATGCAAACATCTTCAATTGCCAACCAAGAAAAAATTCAA
Source organism: Chrysochloris asiatica (assembly GCF_000296735.1). NCBI lineage: Eukaryota > Metazoa > Chordata > Mammalia > Afrosoricida > Chrysochloridae > Chrysochloris > Chrysochloris asiatica. The sequence continues at coordinate 15,790,558 of NW_006408574.1, forward strand.
GAATCAACCATCAGCAAAAAAAATTGGTGCTTATAGTTTTCTGGTATTTTCAAGGGCCAGTATTGGAAACCTATTAGGAAAAATGTTAAAAAATTAACAGTGTTCATTACAGTGAGGTGCTCAGGGAAGAGCTGAAACTTAAACTTCAGATTAATCTCAGAGGACTGCTATCCAAGGGCATTCTGATCTTGTACGAAAATGCTCATCCACACACCTGTGTCCACACTGTTGACACTCTGTAAAAACATCCTTTTGAGTCACTAAGGCATCCTCCCTATAGTCCTGATTTTGCTCCACTAGACTTTCACCTGTTTGGTCCCCTGAAAGTAGTCCGTGAAGGAAGAAGATTCACCTCTGATGAAGAAGTGAAGACAGCGGTGCATTCGTGGCTCACAGCTCAGCCTAAAACATTTTTTTATCAAGGGAATATGAAAGCTTGTTGACAGATGGATGATTATGTAGAAAAATGATACATCTGTCTTTTATAGAAGTTGATTAACATAGATTCTACAGCCAGAGTGCAGATAATTTTGGTTCAACCATGTATATGAAGCCGCATGACTCATTCCCTAATAATAAGTTGGATATTCTACAGTTGTAATATAAAAATGATTGTTCTGCCATTTTTATGTACTGATGCCTGACATTGTTGTTTTGTATTGTTGTTGTTGTTAAGTGCCATCGAGTCGGTTCCGACCCATAGCGACCCTGTATAGGGTTTCCGAGGGTGTAAATCTTTATGGGAGTAGAAAGCCTCATCTTTCTCCCGCGGTGCAGCTGGTAGTTTCGAACCACTGACCTTAAGGTTCGCAGCCCGATTCGTAACCACTACGCTTTAGTAACTGAGAAATAGAAAAAAAATAAAAGAAAAATTTAAAATTATCAAAATTTAAATAATTTTATGAGGAAATCAAAGGATGCCCCCAGCAAATTGACATCAGAAAATAACTCTGTTAAACTTCTACTTTTGGAACACAAAACTCCAAATAATTAGGTGAACAGCTGCAATTGAGGAATTAATTTTTTATAGTCACATACAAGTTCTCCACTGTTCTATTTAAGCTCCATGCTTGGCCTTCATGGTTCCTGGGATACATTTTATGATATTCCACATCTAATTTTAAAATTAAAATTGCTTTTGCCTCTTAGTCTCTGCACTACTGCATCTTATCATTTAGTTTGTTCCAAAGTAGGGGAAATTACTCAAATAAAAATACAGGAAAGGTTAATTCTACAATCAATCTTAATAAATCCATACTAAATCTGCTATCTATTTATTTACTTTTACTTCCATCTATACCAAGCCATGGTATTTTCAATAACCTCATATGCATGTGAAAGCTGGACAGTGAATAAGGAAGACTGTAGAAGAATTGATGCTTTTGAGTTATAGTATTGGAGGAGAATATTGAAAGTACCATGGGCTGCCAAAAGAACCAATAGATCCATTTTGAAAGAAGTGCAGCTACAGTGCTCCTTGGAGGTCATGATAACCAAACTTTGTCTCTCATACTTTGGACATACTGTCAGGGGGGACCAGTCACAGGAGAAGGATATCATGTTTGGTAAGGTGGGGGGGTCAGAGAAAAAAAGGAAGACCCCCAATGAGATGGATTGGCCAAGTGGCAACATCGATGGACTCAAGTGTGGCAACAATTGCGAGGTTGGCCCAGGATTGGGCAGTGTTTTGTTCTGCTGTGCATAATGGAACAGAATTGAGAATCCAAAAATTAACCCATCTACATACAGCCAACTGATTTTCGACAAAGTGCCTAGGTATATTGCATGGGGAAGAGATGGTCTCTTCAAAAGATGGTGCTATGGGTCAGTACCGACTTGATGGCACCTAACAACAACAACAACAACAACAACAATACTTGGTGTGGTGCTGTGGAATAAAGCACTGTACTGCAAGTCCAGTTTGAACCACAAGGTCAATGGTTCAGACTCACCAGCCACTCTTTGGAAGCCCTATACAGGTGGCTATTAGTCAGAACTGACTCTATGGCCCTTAATAACAACACACTTACTTAGTTTGGAGTCTTGGTCTAACACTGTAAGATAAGAACTGAAATGATAAACTCAAGGTCAGCAGTTCAAACCCACCAGCTGCTCCTGGACACCCTTATACAGAGTCACTATGAGTTAGAACTGATTCCATGGATCTTAACAATAACACTTAACTAAGCAAAAGGGACGTAAAATGAAGGAGCAGTTATAGACTATTCAGCTGATATCTGCTGATAAGAAAATGATCCATAGCTTTCAAAAGAGAGTTAGTTATAGAAGTCTCCAGCTGGTGCAGATGTGACCAACTACAGATAAAGTCGAACAGCAGTTGTATAAGACCATGCTACAAACAAGATTCCTAAATACTCAAATTTATAAGACCATGTTACAAACAAGACGCCAACTATATGGGGAATATCATTTATACAATTATCAATTTGTCTCAAGAATTGCTTTCTCTTAGGTCTCTGGGAATTCTACTACTTCTATCTGTTTGATATACACTAGCAAATAGACTTATATATCGATTCAGGAAAAATTAAAGAGCAATATGTTGTCCAATCACTCTATCAACTAAAATCATGGCTATAATGTAAAAGAAACCAAATAACATAAAATAAATACAATAAACAGTCTCACTTGAAATAAACTAAATTCTTGCACTGAAATTAAACTACAGTAAAATTAAACTATACTGAAGGACTAGACAAAAGCAGCTAATTAGGTTACATGTTGACGCAACAATTCATTATTACAATGTCACACACTGAATTCTACAATAACGGAGTATCTTTTCATTCAGCCTCATTGTGCTGAGAAAAGAAGGATTCCTACATCAAAGTCTCTGCCTATCTCCTACCCAACTTACTATATAATTTTTAAAACAGACATGAAACTTCATTAGGACACTCTTCTGTTTATAGAGATTAGGAGACGGATATGGAAATAGTGATGCCTAATGTTAAAACATAGTTTACGTGAACACAGATAGGAATATGTAAAAAATACTTTGTAGGCTGAGCAAACAGCCTCAGGAAAATCATTGAGATAAGAAAAACCTAGAGTTGAATATGGCTGACCTCTGTAACAGCTCATTTTCAAACTTTCAATTTTTTTTACCATTGTACTTTTAAATAAACTTCATAAAATTGTTTCCTACCCCCATAAAAGGGTGTCCTAGTGTGGTGCTGTGAGTTAATGCACTAGACTGTAAAGCCGTTTGAACTGCAAAGTTGGCAGTTCAAGCACACCAGCTGCTCCTTGGAAACCCTATACAGGGTTGCTATGGGTTGGAACCAAGTCACCGGCACTTCACAACAACAACATTCCCATAAGAACATTTAAATCAGAAGTCCTGGTGTGGTACTGTAGGATCAGCACTGGAATGCTAACCTCAAGTTCAGTGGATCAATTCCTCTAGCTGCTCCGAAACCCTATACAGAGTCGCTATTAGTTTGAATTGACTGGACAATACATAGGAACAACAACAGGATTGTGAGTCCTGATGTGGCACTGCAGGATAAGCACTGGCCTGGCAACAGCAAGGTTGGCAGTTCAAATCTACCAGTCACTCCTTTGAAACCCTAGAAAGCGTCACTGATCACTGTGATTGAAACCAAGTGGATGGCATTAACAATAATACTAGGGTAAGTCAAAAGGGATTACTACACAGTCATAGAAACCTTCATTAAACAAAAATATTCAAATGTGAAGCTATTGTTTCTTGACATATCCTCCACTTTGGAAAGGAGGCTTCCATCTCTCTAACTCTTCCCCCAAAGAATTCTGCACTCTTTAATTTATACCATGTAAAAATAGTAGTTTGGGCATTCTGGAGGGACTCAAACTGTATTCCTTTGAAATGTTCTTTAAGTTTGGGGAACAAAAAGAAATCTGAAGGGGCAAGATCAGATTTGTAGGGTGGATGGGATAAGGCTTCCCAAAGAAATTCTCACAGGACAGCCTTTGCTAGTCTCAAAGAATGAACAGATGCATTGATGTGATGGGGAGAAAAAAAACATAAAGAAAATCCTCAACTCAACTTTCCTGGTCTTTTACTCCCCAGTGAAGTTTTCCATTTCCTTAAAACTTTGTTTTAATAAGCCCCCATGATTGTCTTGTGTCTTTCAAGAAAATATATCAAGAATACCTCTCTAGAATCTCAAGAAACAAACATCACAACCTTTTGAGCTGACTTCTATCCTGTGAGTTTAGCAGGCTCAGCAGATCCCCTCACAAGCCACTTTTGTGTGTGTGTGTTGTGTGTTTGGGGGTGTACTTAAGTTTTTATTATATTTGCAACACAAATGGGAAGAGTACTGTTGGATTGTGGGGACGCAGCCAATGCCACAAAACTAAATGTGGATGAATTGCTGAATGCAGAACCAATTTGATCAGTAAACTTTCATCCCACTCATAATAAACAGTTTAAACAGCTTCTCAAATTAAAAAGCACAAGGAAGAAGACTTAGGTAACCAACCTGAGTCAAGATAAAATAATGTGTTTTTTAGGTATTGATTTTTTTGTGTGTGGACTCACCTACGGTACAAGTGGAAATGCTGAAAATGTTAAACTAGAATCTCCAGTGTCCTTTTCTTAAGTTGCTATCATTTTGGGTTTGTTTGTTTTTTGACGCATTTATTGTCGGTTGAGTGATAGTTTACATGAGAAGCTATTGTTTTAATCGGATCTTTTATTTATTTATTTTTAACATTTCATTGTGAATTGATTGAAAGTTCAGAGCAGATCACCAGTTTCACATTCAATGATTCATACACGTTTGTTTCATGTCATTGATTATGAACCACTCAATGTAATCTTACTTATCTCATTTCCTTGTTTCCCTTCCTGCTTCTTTCCTAATCCTTCTCAAATTTCTTGTTGGGTAGATGCTGCCCCTTTGATTTCAAATGGTTGTATACATCAATAGTTGTATATACATCAATAGTATAATTGGTCCCCTTACAGAACTACCAATTGTTTGACTAGAAATTGAGCCATGTCCAGACCTGGGTCATCTTTTTCAATATACCCTAATAAAACTAAGACAAGTATATGACTAAAAACCCTGTCTATAGCCATCAACTGCAGAGACATGTGTAGGGATGGTTTCTTTGGAATAAATATGTGCATGTGAGAACTGGAACCCTAGTGCCAATAAATTTTGACTTACCCTTACGCTATTAAACACAAAGCAAAACAACAAATGCCTTGACTTGTGGCTGGATACTTCCATTAACTAACAAGAATTCTGTTCACAGAAGCTCAGCAAAGAAGATTTTTATTAAAAATACAAGATAATAAGAGCAATATACAAAAATCAGTTGGATTCCTCTATACCAAAAATGACAGCGATGAAAAGGACACTAGGAAAGCAAAACCATTTACAATAGCCAACCAAAGGATGAAATATCTAGGAATAAATATAACCAGAGAAACAAAGGACTTATACAAAGAAACCTACAGAACACTACTACAAGAAAGCAAAAGAGACTTACAAAAATGGAAGAATGTACCATGCTCCTGGATAGGATGACTTAACATTGTGAAAATGTCAATACTACCCAAAGCAATTTATACATATAATGCAATCCCAATCCAGATTCCATCGGCATTCTTCAAAGAGATGGAAAAAACAACTACAAACTTTATATGGGAAGGAAAGAGACCCAGGAAAACAAAGCACTGCTTAATAAGAAGAATAGGATTGGAAACCTCTCACTCCCCGACGTCAAAATTTAATACGTGGCTATAGTGGTCATAACAGCTTGGTACTGGTATAATGAAAGATAAATTGATCAATAGAACAGAATCGAGAATTCAGAAATTAACCCATCCACATACAGCCAACTGATTTTTGACAAAGTACCTAAATACATGGCATGGGGAGGTGATAGTTGCTTCAACAGATGGTGCTGGCAGAAGTGAAAAGCGATATGAAAAAGATTGAAACAAGCCCTGCACCTCACACTTTATACAAAAACCAACTCAGCATGGATTAAAGACCTAAATGTGAATCCCAGAATTATGAAGGTCATCAATGAAAAAAATCAGGACAAATGTGAGGGCACTAATTCAGGGAATACATAGACTACCAAACATTTTGAAAACTACACAAACAAAAGTAGACAAAATAGGTGAGTGGGACATATTAAAAATTAAAAACTTATGTGCATCAAAAGACTTCACCAGAAGAGTAAAAAGGGAACCCACAGAAGGGAAAAAAAATTTTTTTTTGCAATGACACATCAGACAAAGGACTCATTTCTAAAATATATAGGAAACTGCAACACCTCTACAAGAAAAAGACAAATAACCCAATTAAAAAGGGTGCACAGGACATGAACAGACACCAAGGAGGAGACCCAGGCAGCTAACAAACATATGAAGAAATGTTCACAATCACTAGCCATTAGAGAGATGCAAATCCAAACAACAATGAGATATCATCTCACACCAGCAAAGATCAAAAAAGCAGGGGAAATTAAATGCTGGTGAGGATGTGGAGAGACTGGGACGCTCCTGCATTGCTGGTGGGATTGCAAAATGGTCCAACCTCTCTGGAAAGCAATATGGCACTTTCTCAGAAGGTTGGAAATAGAAATACCTTATGATCCAGCAATCCCTCTACTTGGTATTTACCCACAAGAAAAACGAGCCATAACACGAGAAGATATATGCACACCAATGTTCATAGCAGCACTATTTACAATAGCAAAAAGATGGAGACAGCCTAAGTGCCCATCAACTTAAGAATGGATAAACAAACTGGTACATACACACAATGGGATATTATGCTACCTTGAAGAATAACAAGGAAGCTGCAAGCCACCGCATAACATGGTTGAACCCTGAGGACATTATGTTGAGTGCAATTAGTCAGTCACAAAAGGAAAATACTGCATAAGAACACTACTGTAAAAGACTAAGAAAAAGAACCCATACTCAAGTGGGGAGGGGGGGGATTCTTTGCTGGTTACTGGGATGTGGGCAGTGGGGTGAGGGGAGGGAGGGGAAGGTGGAGCATGGGGTAGGGAATAGACGCAGGATAGTTGGGTGCTAGTTGTTGTTGTTAAGTGCCGTTGAGTCGATTCAGGGGGGCAATACACAAGAAGGGGGAGGGGAATAGAGGAACTAAGTGGATGGGAGAACAATTAGGCAGGTTTGCATGGGCTAAGTGGGACAGAGGTAAAGAATGATGTACGCACAACCTTGGAACAACAGGGCTCTTGGAACAACAGGGATTGAGACGTGGTTGGAATGGGGGAGATAGGGGGAAATAATGTTAAGATGCTTGGCTGTCTTTTGAATCTTGGTTTCCCTGGCATACCATTATAAAATAGTCACTAGAAAGGGAGAGAAAGGAATAGCAAGAAATAGCACCATGGAAAGCTTGTAAGTCTGACTTCTGCCTATAACTGATTGGAATACCAAAAGTGGGGCTACAATGTGCCCAGTGAAGGAGGCTTCCTGTGTAGCCTCTGCATTACATAAGACCATAGGTAGAATTCTGAACCACATCCAGAATCTTCTGAGGTGGGAAATTTCCACTTGAAAGGACAAGCAGACCAGCCTGGAGTGGCTAGAAGAACAGAAGGTACTTCTTGAAAGACCGACAGGAAAAACATAAAACAATAATGGCAGTCTGACTGATTACTACAAGAACAAGCAAGTTGTTCGCCCAGGAGACATCAAGGCAAGTTGTTGGGTCCCCTCAGGGCAAACCCCCTTCCAAGACTAAGACTCAATAGGAATACACACTCTTATTTGTGACCGCATTCATCACCGATAAGGGGAAGTGAGGGGAAAACAGCAATGAAGCTGTGAGCTAAGCCCTACAATGTTCATTAGACTCCTATGAACCCGGGTGGAGACCTGGTTGGCCAGCAGTGTGACAAGACCTGGGGACTCTTGGGCCCAGAGTCAGTGACAAAGCCATAGAGGACTAGAGTGGAAAGTGAAGCATCCAGTTGATAAGAAGAGAGGGCATATGCATAAGAACACCCACACTTGTAGATAGTACCCACTTGACCTGGCTTCAAAGACTGGATGATCAGAGCTCAACTAGAAGAAGAATGAAGAGGAAAAAAAGAGAAATCTGATATAATTTGATGAACTTGACCTACACCTATGGATGCAGTAGCTCAAAAGAGGGAACAAATCTTTACAGCAAGGATCATTCCCACCCCCTTCATACACAGAGTAGACAGGGATGGGCAACTTGGACACTGGCCACCCAAAATGGGTGGGCTACAAAGGCAAGTCCTGGTATGGTGCTGTGGGCTAATGCATCCGATTACAAAGTCCTTTGAACTGCAAGGTCAGTGGTTCAAGTTTACCAGTTGCTCCTTGGAAGCTCTATACAGGGTCACTATGGGTTGGAATCAACTCGATGGCACTTAACAACAACAACAACAAAGGCAAGAAATGACTGGCTTACAAGCTTTCAAGAGGAAGCCTAGAAACAGAGGGCATGGAAGAAGGTAGAATCTCCACTGAGTAGTATCCAATCTGTCTGGGAGGGGCTGATGAAAGGATATGAAGATAGGTCTTGTGATACAATAATGAATAATTGTTATCAGGACTGATTTTGAGGGTTGGAAATGTAAAGGTAGACACTTTGTAGCAAAAGGAGGGGAGTGATTGACTTTGCAGCCTAGGAGCGGAGGTCCCTGGGACCATCAAGGGGGAAGAGCAGAGAGCAGGACCCTACCTAGAGAAAGCAGTGATGCCAGAGATGGAGGCAGAGATGGATGACGTGGAGAGATGGAGCAGCTGGGGACTTAAGATCCAGAGAGGGAGAGGGGCTGTGTGCTGAAAACCCAGGGGCAGGTTCTCAGGCTATACCCTTTGATTGATTCATGATGCATGGAGGAGACTGTAATCATGGCAATGAAATGATATCAGATAGAATGAATAGAAATCTAATGTTCTCCCATGTAAACTATCACATAATTCATAATAAAACATTAAAAAACAAAACAAACAAACAAAATAATACAAGATTAAATAATCATTGAAAAATATCAAAAGACATTTTGAGGGGAATTTATATTGCCAAAATTTCCAATGAATATTTAAGAAAAGCTAGACAAAAAAGAGAGAAAGCTAGTAATGACAAATCTTAAGATATTTGACCCTAATTTTGAAAATACAGAATCCTGGTATTTAGTTGTGAGTTAATACAAGGGAATGCAAAGTAGTTTGAACCTCAAGGTGGGTGGCTCTAGCTCTCCATCCGCTCCTCGGAAACCCTATACAGTGTCGCTGTGGGTCTGAACCAAATAGATGACACTTAACAACAACAATTTGAAAACAGGAGCTCTGGTAATATAATGGTTACAAAGTTTGGCTTCTGACCTCAAGGCCAGCAGTGCAAAACTACCAACTGCTCAGTGGAAAAAAGATGAGGCTTTCTGCTCCCTTAAAGATTTACATTCTTGGAAACCCTATACAGGGTCACTATGCATCAGAACTGACTTCATGAGCAAAACCACCACAAACAATTTTGAAAAGAAGTCAAAACATATTGGGTAATTGTTGTTGTTGTTAAGTGAGGTCAAATTGTGTCTGACTCATAGTGGTCCTGTATATTTTCTTAGGAGCGGCTGGTGGGTGTGAACTGTCGACCTTGAATTAAGCAGTTCAGTGTTACCCTTAGTGCCACAACAGGACTCCATATTGGGCTACAGAAAACATTTCTGGAAACATTACCAGAAAAAGAATCCTTAAATTAAAATACTTTTGAACAATTCTAATAAACATTAACCATTTTTGTCTCTGCAGAAATATACCTTACAAGTGATACTGGTGAATTTACTGCAAAGTCAACTTGAACTGCAAGGTTGATGGTTCAAGCTCACCAGCCACTCCTTGGAAACCCTATACAGTGTTGCTAGAGGTCAGAACCAACTTGACAGTACTTAACAACACCACCAATGTTGGATGGAGTCCTAGTGTGCAGCTATAGGATAAAGCACTGGGACACAAGGTCTGTTTGAGCTGCAAGGTTGGTGGTGAAACTCACCAGCTGATCCTTGTAAACCCTATACAGGATCACTGTGAGTCGGAACCAACTTGACAGCACTTAATAACAACACTACAACAATCGTTTATAATTTATGTTTTATAGTCAGTGTACCTATACCTATCTCTTTGTTTTTCCCTCTTTCTTAGTTATTTTTTTATAAAGGTTGATACTTCTATAATTATGAATTTGATTTCCTGGGAAGGAATTCCAGGTCAATGACTGTTCATAGAACATTAATATTTTTCTTTCTTGGTCTTGATCCTGCATTTTCACTGGGTGGCCCTCTAGGATCAGCATTCTGTTTGTAATGATGAATGATAAAGTGTAAATGTATGTGTGTGTGTATAATGAGTTTGCCATGAATTGGAGTTGACTTGATGACGACTAACAACAGTAAATACATACCGATAGATAGATATTACAAAATAGATCATTAAAGGATGTCTACATAAGGATAAAAACTTGAAATTTATCCTTAGACTGATAAGGCTATGTGGAGATACAGAAGTTTGTAAAGATCAGAACGGGTTGATCATAGTATAATTATTTAGAAATTGGCAGAATAGAATCAGGGGGTCCAATTTGGGGATTGTTATATATAAATATATGGACTAGAATGGTGTTACATTTGGAAAACAGATGGAATGAATTTTTTAAAATTGCTTAAGAAGTAGTGGTAGTCACTAAACACCATTATTTTTATCTAAAATGGGTGCGTTTTAGAAAATATTTCTTTAGAACATCGAGAATACTTTTTCAATGATGGAAGACTTTATTCCTATTGTACCACATTTTTAGGTGACTATAATTTATGGATAGAGATTAATGGATATAGACGCTTAATAATTTCAGCCACATTACCCAATGCATAATGAGTTCATGAAGCAACTTCAATTCACATACAATATGGCATTGTAGAATTTGTCAGTGAAGGCTCACATTCCATAAAGTGACATCTTTACTTTTTAACACTTTAAAGACACCTTTTAAAGCAGATCTGCCTAATATAACACGCCATTTGATATTTTGAATGTTGCTCCCATGAGCATTCATTGTGGGTACAAACAAAATGAAGTTTTGAACAATTTCAGTATTTCTCCATTTGTCATGATACTATTTTCAGAAAGACTAGAAGAATTGATACATTTGAGTTATGGTGTTGGAGGAGAATATTAAAAGTGCCATGAGCTGCCAAAAGAACCAATAGATCCGTTTTGGAAGAAGTGCAGCCAGAGGTGCTCCTGAGAGACCAAGATGGTCAAACTTCATCTCTCATACTTTGGACATATTGTCAGGAGGGACCAGTCACTGGAGAAGGATATCATGTTTGGTAAGGTGGAGGGTCAGAGGAAAAGAGGAAGACCCCCAGCAAGATGGATTGGCCAAGTGGCAGCATCACTGGGCTCAAGCATGGCAGCAATTGTGAAGTTGGCCCAGGATCGGGCAGTGTTTTATTCTGCTGTGCATAAGGTCGCTATGACTTGGTACTGACTCGATGGCACCTAATAACAACAACATTTACAGTTTCACTTGTGAGGAATTTTCTAGTCTGTATGTTGAGGTATATTCCATACTAAAGGTTGTACTCTTTGATCTTTTATCACTAAGTGCTTCAAATTCTCTTTATGAGTTGGGTAAAGGTTGTGCTATCTACATATCATCGGTGCTAATAATTATTCGTCTAATCCTTACAACAAGTTCTTCTTCATATAATTCACCTTCTCAGATTATTTGCTCACCCTAGAGATTGAATAAATAAGGAGAAAGCACACAATCCTGCTGCAAACCTTTTCTGATTTTAACCCATTCAGTATCCCTTTGTTCTGTAAAAACGATTGCCTCTTGATCTATGCATAGGTTCCTCATGAGAATATTTAAATGTTTGGAAATACCAGTTCTTCCCAATGTTATCCATAGTTTATGATCCACAAAGTTGAATGTCTTTTCATAATAAAGCAGCAGTAAATGTTTTTCTAGTATTCTCCATTTCAGGCAAATTCCTTCTGGTATCACCAATAATATCCCTCATTCCACTTCCTCTTCTGAATGTGGCTTGAATTTTTGGCTGTTCTGTGTCGATGTATTACTGTAAACATTTAAAAATTATCTTCAGCAAAGATTTACTTGCATGTGATATTCATGATATTGTTCCATGATTTCCATTTTTCATTGGCTCACCTTTCCTTGAAATAGTTACAACTATGAATCTCTTTGTAATAATTGAACAGGCAGCTGCTTTCCAAATTTCTTCATATATACAAGTGAGTACCTCCAGTTCTGTATTAGTTTGTTGAAACATTTCAATTTATATTCCATAAATTCCTGAAGGTTTGTTTTCAGCTAATGCCTTCACTGCAGTTTGGACTATTTCCTTCTATACCATTGATTCTTGATCATATGGTCCCTTTTGAAATGACTGGATATCTGCCAATCTACTATGTAGATTCCTTCCATCTTCTTTGGAAGCTTCCTGTGTCACTGAATATTTTGGCCATGAAATCTTTCAATGTTGCAACATCGGCATTCTAATCACCAGTAATTTTCAATGCATCTTGATTGCATGTTTGATCAATTCCAGACCAAAGATGTTGGTAGTATTCTTCATTTTCATCGTCACTGCTTTAATCGTTTGTGTATAAATTTGAATAATAGTGGTATTAAATCATCTTCCTTATAGGTGTATGGATCTTATCACAGACAGCATTGTACTTCAAGATAAATGTTGAAATGTTCTATTTGATGATGAATATGATGCCATTCCTCTTCAAGTTGTCACTCTTGGCATAGTAAATATGTTTATCCAATTCAAAATGGTCCATCCCAGTCCATTTCAGCTCACTAATGTCTAGCATATTGATGTTATGTGTTCCATTTTATTTTTGACAACTTTCAATTCTCCTAGAATCATACTTAGTACATTACACATTCCAATTATTAATGGATGTTTAAAGCTGTTTCTTCTAATTTTGAACAATGTACCATAAGCAAATGAAGGTCCTGAAAACTTTGCTTCATCCACATCATTAAGGCCAATTTTACTTTGAGAAAGCAGCTTTTCCCCAGTCATATTTTGAGTGTTTTTCCACCTGAGGGGCTCATCTTCTGGCATTGTGTCAGAAAATGGTCTGCTTCTATTCATAAGGTTTTCAGTGGTTATTCCTCAGAATTGGTCTGCCTCTTCCTTTTTCTTCATCTATCTGTCTGGAAGCTTTGCTGAAACCTGTCCACCAAGGGTGACCCTGATAGTATTTAAAACACCAGTGCTGGTATAACTTCCAGCATCACAGAAACCCCTAAGACTGCTAAGTACAATACACTAACTAATGAGTGGTAATCAAGTGTGGTGGTGGTGGTGGTGGTGGTGGTG
>NW_006408574.1:15806384-15827552 GCF_000296735.1 Chrysochloris asiatica
AAAAAAATAAAAGATTTAGTCATTCGCCAAAGTTTAAAAACTCTTTTGTACCTAGACCCATAAGAGAATATTGAAGTAAAGATGCATCTTCTCACTCAGTCTGCTTTATAGGATAGCTGTAGTTTCTATTGAAATATTATGTTTCACATTCATTTTTAACATAATGTTCTTTACCCCAGAGAGCAGAAGGTTTTATATATAAAAGTAAAAATAAATGTCTATGAATGATCTAAACTACATACCAAAATTTATCATTGTCTGGGAATGCATTTTGAACATAGGCAAAGACTATTACAGGATTCTATGTACATTCAAATCTGCTCAAGCACATTATAGGAAGAGTTAATAACATATGGAAAATACATCTCCATTAAGCTGAGAAAGACAGATGTAAAGCTAATTTTCATATTCCCCTGCATTGTGTATCTTTTGTATTTTACTGACTGGAAAAAATACAACATCATTTTTTTTCAACTCAGCTGTTTAACATTTCATGCTGGTTTGCTTGCTCCACAATAACTTTCAAACACACACACACTTATTTTGAAGAAATCTGATCAACAGTTATCAAGATATAAAAGATTTTCCACTTTCAGTACAGTCCACTATCTTGACAGAAATTGGCAGCTGGAAAGAGTTTATATAAGCACACCACTCTCACATTTTAATTGAACATCAGTAAAATGTTCAGTGTCAGCATGGGTTGTAGAAATGTGGGATTTCATTAAAGCAATCTACAACTTATAGAATCAAGAGTTTAACACAATTGAACAAACCTCAGCAGGTAGTGAGAAACAGACCAGGGGGAATCCTTACTCCCTCAGCTAGTATTTCTGAAGGTGGAGTCCCTGATTAATTGCATTAGAATAATCTGGAGGGTTTGGAAAATATGCAGGTTTTTAACTCAACATCTGAATCCAAGGAGCAGTATCAGAACACCCAAATTTATGCTATAACAAGCTCCCATCTTGGAACCAACAGGAAGACAATTGAAGCTCTCTACCCTTTAGCTTGGGAGACCTAGATACTCTCCAGAACTACTCAGGAGCCCTAAGCCACTCTTTGACTGACTGCTTCATGTAGTATTTCATTCAGCATTCACAAATACCACAACCACCTGTACTTTATGCTTAATAAGAAAGCCTTTGCCAGTTGTCTAGTTGATTCCAACTCATGGTGACTCCATGTGTATTAGCGTAGAACTGAGCTCCATGCTGTTTTCAGTGTCTGTTTCATATGACGTAGATCACCTAGATTTTGGGTGAACTTGAACTTGAACCACCAAACATTTGGTTATCTGAAATTGGTAACCACTGGCACCACTGAGGAACTGCAACAAGGAAGCCTGCTACAGTAGAAATGGGTGTCCAGCCCAGGATGGTAGCCTTCTTTCCTTAGGTCTCAATTTTGTTGCTGCTGTTAAATACCATCAAGTTAGTTCAACTCACAGCAACCCTGTACAGGGTTTCTCAGTCTGTAAATCACTGTGAGAGCAAACAACCTCATCTTTCTCCCATGAAACAGCTAAGCGCTCAAACCAGTGACACGTGGGTCATAGTCTAATGTGTATTGTTCATAGCTCTCAATATGGAGTCTGAATTCTACCATACTTTAGTCACCTGTGTAACTTGGTATTCCATGTCTACCCCTTAGGTGCTACCTAATAAGCATGTAAGGAGCTCTGGTAGCGTAGTGGTTATGAATTGAGCTGCTAATCTCATGTTCAGCAGTTCAAAACTACCAGCCATTCCGCAGGAGAAAGATGAGGCTTTCTGCTCCCGTAAAGATTTATAGCCTTGGAAACCCTATATAGGGTCACTATGAGTTGGAACCGACACCACAGCACATAACAACAACAACAACAACAACAATAAGCATGTACAGTCTACTCATCACTGACTTAGGTGCTTGTTTGCTAACCCCTAATGATAAATACACTGAAAAGGAAAAGACAAATGAACCTGATACATTATTACTGAAAAATTCCCTTGCCTCTCACAGATGGAAGAAACTTTAGGATTCATGCAAGTTCAATGCCTGTGAACTTCCCAGGAAGGCTTTTTTTTTCCCCCAAAAAACAAAGAGTTGTGCATGAAATTACCATTTTTATGTAAAAGGATATGCCACAAATGGAAAAGTAAAGTATGTTTTGTTTGCAAAAGGAGAGAACTATTCCTTATATGGGGTCCTGGTATGGTGCTGTAGGATAAGCACTGGACTGCTAGGTCAAACCCACTGACACGGAGTCGCTAAAAGTCAGAACTGACTGGACAACAATGAACAACAACCATAACATGTATTATAAATGACATAGCAGAGTGTGATCGGAGAACTGGAGATTTCCACTGAAAAAGAAAGTTTAACAATATGAATGGGGTAATCTTTGCCATGGATGTTGAGACACTTCTGTTCCATCGTGCTGATTCACTGCGATCACAACTGACTTGCTTAGTGTTGTTTTGAGGCGCAATCACCAAAGGATACCCAAAGTTCTTCTATTCCAAATAACATTACATCATTAGAAGAAAAGTGGATAGTTTCAGAGTTAACTCTTTGTTATTTTCATACCAACTATCTATCTGGTATCTTTCAGGAGGCAGCCTTTTCCCATTAGTATTATGAGCACCTTCCAATATGAGGGTTTCATCTTCTGAACGATATCAGAAAACATTTTGCTAATATTCATAAGGTTTTCACTGGCCAATTTTTTCAGTATAGCTAACCAGATCCTCCTCAGTCTGGGACTGTCCACCATGGGCGACTCTGCTGGTATGTGAAATCACACTGGCATTACAGCAATACACAAGCCACTAGAGGATGACAAATGACAGATGAATAGTGGGGTAAAGCTTTGGGGACTTTCATTTGTGCCAGGATACCAAAAAGCAAACAAACAAACAGCTACAAACATCCTTTAATAAAAACGCAAAATCCATAAAAATACAAATTCACTGTCATGGAGTTCATTGTGACTCATAGTGGCCCTATATAGGGATTTTGACCCTGGAAGTTTTTATAAGACCATAACACTTCATCTTTCATCTAAGGAATGGCTGGTGGGTTTGAACTAGCAAACTTGCAGTTAGCTGTGATTAACTTACAGCACCACTAGGGATTTTTCCATTAGAAACAGAATTGTAGAATGTATAAAGTATGATAGTATGAAACTTGTCAAAACTGAAATGGAATACATAAAGATCAATACACTAGGCATTAGTGAAATGAAATGGTACCCATTTTGAGTCAGATAATCATTGGTTCCACTATATCAGAAGTGACACACCTTAGGTGACTATGCTATATTCATTGTTAAAAGCCCATTTCAAGATCTATCCTGACGTATACTGCTGTTGGTGGTAGCACAATACCCATAGACCTACAAGGATGAACAGTTAATTATTATTCAAACTTATAAAATTTAACAAATTCAATGAAGAAACTGGGTTTCTACCAATTTCTACAAAGTGAAATTGCTCAAAACTGCATTCAAGATGCATCAGTAAGTACTGATGATCAGAGTGTGAACACCAAAGACTCAGAATTAGTATCAGTCGTTGGAAGACATGCCCTTGATGAGAGAAATGAAGCTGGAAATTGCATGAAAGAGTTTTGCAAGACCAACAAGGTATTCACATACAAGTAAAAATTTGCTGAAATGATTAAAAAATAGTTGTAATAGTACATCATCAGAGAACTGCCATAAATTCAGGCTAGATTTCAAAGGGGATGTGAAATGATGAACATCATTGTTGATGTCAGGTGGATCTTTGCTGATTGTTAGCCAAGAATATCACCAAGGTATTTCCTTGTGTCTCACTGACTATGCAAAGGCATTCACCTGTATGGATTAACACAAACGAGTGACAGTATGAGGAATGGAAATTCCAGAACACTTAATTGTGCTCAGAGGGAACCTATACAGAGATCATGAAGCAGTCATTTGAACAGAAGTAGGGGATATGTTATGGTTTAAATTCAGTAAAGGTGAATGTCAGGGTTGTATCTTTTAGTCATACTTACTTAAATCTATATGCTGAGCAAATAATCTGAGAAACAGAACTATATGAGGAAGAACATGGCATCAGAATTGGAGGAAGACTCAGTGACAAACTATATACAAAAGACACACTTGCTTGCTGAAAGTGAAAAGGACTTGAAGCATTCACTGATTAAGATCAAAGACAACAGTATTCAGTATAAATTAAACACTAACCATACCCAGAACTTTTCCATCCATTGATCCAGGCTCACGATGACTTTACAGGGCAGAGTAACTCTCTAAGAGCGCAGCCAGCCTCGTTTTTCTCCCACAGAGTAGTTGCTGGATTTGAATCACTGACCTTGCAGTTAGTAACCCAATGGCTAACCCATGGAACCACCAGCACTTCTTTCTCAATATAAAGAAAAAAATAAATCTTCACAACTAATCCAGTAAGTAACATCATGATAAATGGAGAAAATAATGTACTTTCAAGGGCTTTATTCTACTTGGGTAAAACACCACCCATGTAAGCAGTAATCAAATGACATATTGCATTAGACAAATTTGCTGCAAATGATATATCTAAAATGTTTTTAAAAAAGCAAAGCTATAATTTACCTTGAAGACTAAGATTCACCTGACCATTTACCTTGAGGACTAAGGTTCACCTGACCATTTATCTTGAAGACTAAGGTTCAGCTGATCCAAGTTACAGGAATTCCGATCGTCTCATAGACACAAGTAAGTTAAGCAATGAATAAGGAACAATGAAGAATGAATGCCTTTGAATTATGGAGTTGGTAAAGCCTACTGAATATACCACGGACTGTCAGAAGAACAAACAAATTTGTCTTGGAAGAAGTGCAGCCAGAATACTTCTTAAAAGAGAAGATGGAGACACTTCATTTTATATACTTTGGATATCAGGATGGACCACTTCCTGGAGAAGCACATCATGCTTGGTAAAGTAGAGGGTCAGGGTCATTGAGATGGATTCCACAGTGGCTGAAAGAATGGGTTCCAACATGGCAACAATTGTGAAGAAGATGCAGGACCACACAGTGTCTCATTCCGTTGTCTATAGGGTTCCTACGAGTTGGAAGTGACTCGTAGGCACCTAACATTTGTTAGTAGCTTTGCTGTTCATGAAGTATACAAATTAGCTAATAGTAAAGCTCAGCGTTTAGCCAAAACTCATAATAGGTAGGAGGATGTGTGTGCTGAGAGACAGAAAGGGAAACTTTTATCTTTCCTAAAAGGAAATATTTGGATATGATGAAAACATGACCCATTTAACCAGATGGAAAGAAAACAGGTAAGTTCAGCTACAGTAAAAGTGTTTGAAAGGGCATTGCTGAGGGTGTTGCTAGGCAACTCCTTGAAAGCTTGAATTTCACTATCAAACAATAATAGGTTCTGAGGCGTAAGTATCTTAGAAAACAAAAGAATCTGGATTCTATCCTAGTACCTGAGCCACATGAAAGAAAAAAGCCAAGGGGAGCCCATTTTCACCATTGGGATAATTTCCTGCTCTCTTCTCTTTAATAAAAAAAAGCTTTCACTGAATTGTAAACTCCTTATATGAAAAACAAAATCAATTCTGAGTTTTAAAATCTGAAACTCATGGCTCTTCAGATTTGGAAGCAAGTATGTTGTATTAAGTGCCATCGTGTCACTTCTGATTCACAGTGACTGTGTGCAGGGTTTCTGAGGGATGGCTAGTGGGTTTGAACTGCCAACCTTGTGGTTCAAGCCGATCTTGCAGTCCAGTACATTAGCCTGCAGCACCACACCAAGACCAGCAAAACTATACTCGCAAAGTTGGGGTCCTCTAGTAGTACTGGGGTCCTCTAAAAATGAACCCATTGGTCCAGAATGGGCAGACTACTTTTCTAACTTTATAACCTAAATATTTAGATACTTTGGAAAATAATATTCAATATGGAAGGCGAAGAGGTTTACATATGTAACTTCCTACATATGTAGAAGATGTGTGTGGCAGAAAGCATAGCTATTAATCCCGTTTAAAAACTAAATGACAGAAAACTCAAGTAGATTCTGTCACAAGTGACCCTAAAGCACAGAGCCGAGATGCTCTGTAGGATTTCTGAGGCTGTGAATCTTTACAGACGCAGACGGTCTCATCTCTCTTCCTCAGAGTTGCTGGTGGGTTCGAACTACTGACCTTTGGGTTAACAACTCAGTGTTTAATCCACTGTGTCACCATGGCTCCTAAATGACTGAAATTAACCAGGCTTCTTGTTAAAATATAGAGACATCCCTCAAATCCCTTTCACAATTAAAAAATATTGGTAAACATTCTGAAAAACAATGAAACTTGAGGTTTCAGATTTAATTATTTTAAAGAAACTGTTGCTCCTCCCATTCCCCACAACCCTTGATAAGTCACAGCAATATACTGTCATAGCTAACTGTTGATAATTCTTATGTCAGTCAAAGCTTGTATCTCATTATTGATTTTTTGCTTGGTTTTTACTAGTCCCTTGCTGACATCTTCCTATCTGTTATTGACACAAAGTAGTCACCATATGCATATGAAGAATCACATTTGCTAAAAATTTATGTCTCCTGCACATTGGAGCGGAGGTATAATTTAATTCAATTATAGACATTCATTTCAACGCAATTTGTTAAGGGCATTTTCGTAGCAGAGAAAAATATAGTAGGTTATAATGTATTCAATCTTCCTTTGACATAAAATATTTATCTAACCACTGTTCCATCTCCTTTGCTTCTCATATACAATTCTCAAGATTTTTTCCCTGTCCTCATAACTCCCTGCCTTCTGCCTTCCATGCACCAATGAAACTGCCCTTGTTATAAGCAATTGGCTTTCCAAAGACGACTTTGAAGGACTATTCTGAGTTAGACTCATTTACTTGAGACACTTGAAACTCTTGACAATCTGGTCCTTGAACATGTTTGCTTCTTTATTTTCTCAGATGGCTTACTCTCCTGATTTCCCTCACATCTGACTCCTACCCTGTTTATCTCCTTATTTTCCCACTTGTACAACCCTCAAATATTTTGTTTTTAATTCTATCGCTGTGGGAAAAATACATATAATAGAATATGTGCCAATCCAATAGCCATTATTTGACATGTGTACTTCACATTTATTACTCTCATTATGTTATACAAGGGCCAGCTCAAAGCTTAGCGATTTCTCAGAAAGAATTAACATTTGATATTCTTGCCTGCCCAATCCCAGAAGGCTTCACACTTGATGGGAAAATTCCATTTTTTTTGTATTCCATTTTTCTACAAACTTTTTGATGCTTCCTCATATATATTGCAAGTTGTTTTGGAAATCATCCCAATTCAATTCTCAGTTCATATCTTTAGGATGAGCTGACTTCAGGAGTGGGCAGGTGATGCAAAATGGGCCAAATAAGCCATCCAATCCCCTATCTAGAGTGATCATGTATGAACCACTGATCTAAGCCAATCAATGAGAATCAATATCAGGAACATTTGTCTGAGCCTGTGGGCTTCTCTGGGCTTGATCTTTTTAAAATGGTGCTTAGATTGTTGTGTGTCACCTGGAGAAAAGCATCCATTTGAGAATAGAGCTAGCAAAGGGAAAAGTCCTGCTAGGAGATGGGAAGACTCATTTTCTTGAGGTTGATATTGGAGCTTCTTGTCTCAACTGTGATTGAAACCTGTAACAGGGCATTTTTTACTAACAGTTCCTTGCCTTTTCTCTCATGATCTTAGTCTCAGATATTACAATGTTGTTGTTGTTAGGTGCCATGGAATTGGCTTCAATTCAGAGTGATCCCATGTACAACAAAAGGAAACACTTCATCACCATATTCATAATCATTGTTATGTTTGAGCCCATTTTTATAACCACCATACTTCCTCTTTTCCACTGACCCTCTACTTTACCAAGCATGGCGTCCTTTTCCTGGGAATGCCTTTCCTGATAACATGTAAGAAGTACAAGAGACAAAGTCTCATGAACCTTATTTTAAGAGACATTCTAGTTGTACTCCAAGACAGATTTCTTTTTGTTTTTCTGGCAGTCCATGATACTTCCAATATTCTTCACTAATTTCATAATTCAAATGCATCGATTCTTCTATGGTCTTCCTTATTCACTTCCCAACTTTCGCATTTATATAAGGCAATTTAAAATACCAAGGCTTGGGCCAGGCACACCTTAGTCCTCAAATTGACATCTTTGTTCTTTTATACTTCGAAGAAGTCTTTTGCAGCAGATGTGCAATGTAATATGTAGTTTGAGTTCTTGACTGCTGCTTCCATTAGCATTGATTGTGGATCCAAGTAAAATGAAATCCTTGACAACTTTCATCTTTTCTCTATTTATCAGGATGTTGTTTATTGATTTACTTATAAGGATTTTTGTTTTAATTTCATTGAGTTGTAATCCCTGCTGAAGGCTGTAGTCTTTGATCTTCATTAGCAAGTGCTTCAAATCCTCTACAGCTTCAGCAAGAAAGGTTTGTCACCTGCATATTACAGGTGGTTAATGAGTCCTCTTCCAGTCCAGAAATTAAATTTATCTAACAAATATTCCAGGATTCTATCCTTGGCATTTTACTTTATTAATTCTCTTTTATTTCTTTAAGTATTCTCTTTAATTCCTAGAGATTGAAAACCTGTTCAGGACCAAATACTTTTAGTTTATATATGATACAACCTTGCTTACTGGAAACAAAGAGGACTTAAAGTAGTTACTGATGAAGAACAAAGGCTACAGCCTTCCATAAGGATTGCATCTCAATGTAAAGAAATAAAAATCCTCACAAATGGACTAATACATAGCATCATGATAAATGTAGAAAAGACTGAATTCATCAAAGACTTCATTTTGCTTGGATCCACAATCAACCCTCATAGAAACAGCAGTCAATACATCAAATGACGTATCGCATTAGGAAAATCTGCTGCACAAGACCTCTTTAAAGTGCTCAAGAGTAAAGACATCAGTTTGAGGACTAACGTGCACCTGATCCAAACCATGGTATTTTCAAAAGCTGCATACACATGTGAAAGTTAGACAATGAATAATGAAGACTGTAGAAGATTGATACATTTGAGTTATGATGTTGGAGAAGAATATTAAAAATACCATGGACTGCCAAAAGAACAAATCAATCTGTGTTGGAAGTACAGTCCGAATGCTTCTTAGAAGCCAGGATGGTGAGAGTTTGTCTCTCATACTTCTGACATATCAGGAGGAGCAGTCCTGGAGAAGGACAATTTGCTAGATTTAAAAAAGACCCCTTTGCCCCAATGATATGGACTAGCACATTGGCAGTAGCAACGGGCTCAAGTATAATGACAATGATGAGGATGGTGCAGGGCCCAGCAATGCTGTGTATGTGGTTGTTACGGGTTGGATTCGACTCAATGATGCCCAACAACATATATTACATGTAACTCTCAACTTTTCTCTCTAATTACATCTGTACTTTGATTTTTTCAGATCTCTCACTTTGTCATTCTTTATAAATCTACATATCAAAAATCACAATCTGCATCTCTCAAGTCGCACATATTCTAAACTAATATTAATGTACACTTTCCTCCCCAACCTGTTGATCTTCTACGCTCTATTTTGATTGATCCATATAATCTCATCTACCATATTTCCTGGTATGGCACTGCAGGATAATGCACTGGACTTCAAGGTCTGTTTGACATGCAAGGTCAGCGGTTCAAACCCACCAGCCACACCCTGGAAACCCTATGTAGGTTGCTAGGAGTTGGAACTGACTCAATGGCACATCACAGAAACAGTAACCCCATTTCCTGGCTAGAGATGCTTTTTTAAGCATTAGAAATCTTAATCAGTGCATTTCTTTCTAATAGTGATTCAGTTAGAAAAACCATCAAATGTACTTACAAATTTCTTACTAATCATATAAATAAGTTAAATAATACATTTAAAGGTATTTGAAATAAAAATCATAGAAGAATATTATTAATTATACCTAATGCATATTCTGTTTTATAATTTATCAGTTACTACTTTGAGTGCTTTTCAGATGCTCTCTTGCTCAGTCCTACCCAGAAGGCATTACTGAGACTCAGTCCAAGTTGGGCTAGAAAGCCTACTTGCCCACTGTCAGATATTTGACTATTGCATACACTGGTCCTGGAGAGTCTTTGAAACCAAATACCAAATTGCTCTCAGGTGTATTAATACCTTTACTCTTGTATTCTTATGATCACTTTGTCTTCATTCTTCTTCAATGCAAAACCTTTGATATCCTGTTGCAATTTTAGTGGCTTTAGATTTTATCCTGGCTATATTTTATGCAGGCTTCTCACAGAAGTACTTCTAGCTTGTCAATTATTTGCTATTTTTCTGAATTGGTTCTTGGTGAATAGGAATTCTTAAAGTTGTCCTTTGGACATTCTGTGGGTCTGGCCCTCTCTCTGCCAGGTATATTAGATCATCTCGTAGTCCTGGAGTTTCAGTCCTTTTTTCTCTCTGCAATCTGCCTTTACCTACAAAGTACATCCCCACCTTTACCTGCAAAATAAATAAGGATGCCATCCTGACTCCTATTTCCACCAAAGAACAATTAGAGGTATATTGATTATTATATATACTATGATACCAGAATAATAGATCTATTTTCTCTTCTCATATGGTAAAATGTAATTAGCAAGTTAAAATGTTCAATTGTCATGAGTTCAAGTGTTTTTTAATATGTTAGGTAGAAGATGTCTTATGGATAAAATTCCTGTATTTTTTTTCTATAAATTACGAGAGGAATCGATGATTCATTGAAAGATATGAAAACATTTAGGGACATTGACAGAACTTCATTAGTTAAACAAATTCTGCTCATATAAAGCAGATTCAATGATAAATTAATCTGCTTAGAATTACAAAGACAAGTACTTACTATTTGTAACAGAAATTTAAAAAATAAAGTTGTGAAGTCATATATAAAGACTTGGCTAAAAGAGAGCAAAAACCCATTATTGACCAAATATTGGTAAAGCATATGTTTCTGAATTTTTTTTTTTTTTAAACTTTCTGGTATTATGAAAAACATACAAAGATAAATACAGCAATCACAATGTACTAGTTAACAATTACAATGTTTATGACCTTGAAAGCATCACTTGTTTTTGTTGTTAGGTGCCATCGAGTCGGTACAGACTCAGTGACCCTATGCACAACAGAACGAAACACTGCCCGGTCCTGAGCCAGCCTCATAATTGTTGTCATGCTTGAGCTCATTGATGCTGCACTTTGCCAAACCATCTCCCTGGGGGTCTTCTTCTTTTTCTCTAACCCTCCACCTTACCACTTAGGTCAAGAAAAAGAATAGTCATTCTCTAAAAATCTTCAGACATGCCTTTCCAGCCATCATTCTCTCCCTCCACTCTGTAGGTATGCTATCTTAATTTATGTTACAACAATTGCCTTTTCTTGATTTACATTTTTAGTGCTTAGATATGACTCACATGGGTCTGTATCTTACATTTCACTCATCCTCAAACCTCCAGTTCTTTGGGTATGAGCCAGTGGTCTGCTCTATTACCTGCAGATTCTGGGAGTTGTCCTCAGCCTGCCATCTTATTTGCGCTACCTGCCTACCTGCCGTCTGACATGCCCAACTTGGTTTATCTGACCCACAGACTTGGGACTTGCCCACTTCTAAACTGTGTGAGCCATCTCCTTGATATAAACTTCTTGATATAAACTATATATATACATACATGATTTTAACTGGTCTGTCACTGTAGGATGGACACTGGGCTGCTGACCACAGGATTAGCAGTTCTAGCTCACAAAGTCAGTCCTCAAAAGTCCTTTGGAGGTTTTCTGTGCTGTGAGTCAAAACCGAATCAACAGCACTTAACAATAACAACAGGAATCACAAAGAATATAGTTTAAATTGGCCTCTTTAATAACTTAAAAAATATATGTACATTGAAAAAATCATATGCATTGCATGTAATTTTCTGTTTTGCTTTTTTCACTCAATATCATGTTTGAAGATAGTTTTGCTTTTGAGTAGAGCTGTAGTTAAAATCATTCTGTTGTTCTTTAGTGCTATTTTGCAATAACAATGCCAGAGCCAATTTGTGCATTTTATTGCTGATCTATATCTGCATTCTTTTTCCCCAATTTTGAGCAATAATAAATAATAGTTATATGAATATTTGTATGCATTAGTGTCCATATGTGCATGCATACTTCTAGGTCATAGGTAATATCAATCCCATTATACCTAGATTAAATCCAGAATACTTTTCCAATGAGTTGTGACATGGCATTTTATATTTTATAATCTGAAAATGAAGGGGTCTCTTCGTTGCTTTTGTTACTCTTTCAATGATAGAATTACTGAAAGTAGAAGAAAAGCACTGTAAGATACAAACTGTAATTTCTCAGTCAACGCTTTTACTACCAGGTAATCCAGTCTTGGAGTCTTGTTGTGGTGCTGTGGGTTAATGCTCTGTACTGCAAAATCTCTTTGCACAAGGTCAGTGGTTCAATCTCACCAGACACTCCTAGAAAACCCTATACAGGGTCGCTATGGGTTGGAACCAACTCGATGCCATTAACAACAACAACAATCCGATCTTGAGGAATAAAGGGTGATTCTGAGAACCCATAAAATCAGTGTTGACATATAAGTGGACATGACTTTAATACCGTAATAAATCAGTAAAGAGCTGATGGTGTCTTTCTATCTTTGAGATGTACTCTTACTTGAAATCTGCTTCTAAAAAATTTCCAGTGAATTTCACAATCTTTAATTATGGCATTTCCAAATGGGCTTAATATTCTCAAAATAGATAACATGATCAGTACTACATAATTCCTGATCACTTCAAATTTGACAATTTAAATACTCTAGAAAACCACAATTTTATTCATTAATATATATTCATTAATATTGTTGTTGTTCTTGTTAAGTGCCGTCAAGTCAGTTCCGACCCATAGCGACCCTGTACAGGGTTTCCGAGGGTGTAAATCCTTACGGGAGTAGAAAGCCTCATCTTTCTCCCGCGGAGCGGCTGGTAGTTTCGAACCACTGACCTTAAGGTTCGCAGCCCGATTCGTAACCACTACGCTACCAGAGCTCATATATTAGTATTGTAGAAAACTGTAGTTTTCAGTGTAATTCAGAAGTTTTCTTTTATTTAGTATCATGAAACTTCATGTTAATCAAAGACTGAATCAAAGCTGTATCTGAAATGTCAAGAAAGAAACGTTCTCAATATTACATCTGTTGAACAGCATTTTTACTCAAGTAAAGCATATATTTAATAAGCCATTAAAAATAACTGTATAGTTGATTTGATTAAGTTTATGCTTTAATCATGTATATATTATACATAAATGGGGAGCACAGTGGATCTGCAGGATAAGCACTGGATTGCAAAACACAAAGATGGCAGTTAGAGTCCAAAAGTCACCCCATGGGAGAAAGATGAAACTTTTCCCTCCTGCAAATATTTACAGCCTCTGAAACCCTATACACCATGGCTAGGAATTGGAACCGACTTGACGGCACTTAATAATAACAACATACATACATACATACATACATACATACATACATACATACATAGATAGATACTTCTCTGGGGGCTCTGTAGCATAAGCATTGGACTGCTAACTGCAATGCTGGCAGTTCAAACCCACTAGTGGCTCTGTGGGAGAAAGATGAGACTTTTTGATTCTATAGAAATCTGAAATGTGGTCACCATGCATCAGAATCAACTTGATGGCAGGCAGGGAGTTGAGTGAGTGAATGAGATCCATAAATACTGTGTTGTTAAATGCCTTTGAGTTGATTTCAAGTCATAGCAATCCTGTACAGGGCTTCCAAGGAACAGCTGGTGGGTTTGAACCACCAACCTTGTGGTTTACCATTCAGTGCTTACCCAATAGTGCCACACCAGGAGTCTGAAAGATACATATATAATGAATATAAGCATATGTTTTAATGTATTTTAGTCTACTGAAAATTTATATCACAAATCAATATTTTACCTTTTATGGACAGGAATATGGATTCTTCTCTTGTACAATATCTACTTTACTGAAATTGATGGAGACCTCCTGTTGGTCACAGTGCATTATAACATTATTACCTACATCTTCATTTTCTGTGAAACCGATGTTTAATCACTGTGCATACACTGTGAAGTGTATTTCATGATACAAAACCTAATGACGGTGAACACTAAAAAGGATGACATGCTTAAATCTTGTCTAGACACCATTTGATTCGTGGGTACTTGTTGTGGCATTATGTCACTGTCTTGTCAGTAGGCACAAATGTTTGGTGCCAACTGTCACTTCATTGGAAAATAGTATCTTTCAAAAAAATTAAATCAAAAACTAGCTAGAATTTTTAAGAAAAAAAAAATCAGGACAAACTTCCATTGCTCATCATGCAATTATCAGAATGATTTCAATAAACAGCATGCTTCCTGTTTTTGCCTAATGTGATTCTCTGTATCTTTTTTGCCACTTTTTCTCTTATGCATGATAACTTTACAAGAAAAATATATCTTTTGGTGTGCTGTGTGTGTATAATATAATATGGAGGTGTGGCACTACAGGATAAACACGGAACTGCTAACCACAGGTCTGCAATTCAAACCCACTAGCTCCTTGGAAACCCTATATATGGTTGCTGTGAGTCAGAATCGACTGAATAGCACTTAATGATAACAAAAGCATGTATAATATGGTCTAATAAATCTAATAAATAAAGCTGTGTTGGAAGAAGTATTGCCTGAATGTTCCTTAGAAGCCTGGATGGAGAGATTTTGTCTTCCACACTTCAGACATGCTATCAGTGGGACTAGTCCCTGAGAAGGACATCATGCTTGGTAAAGTGGACGATACACCAAAAAGAGGAAGACCCCCAAAGAGATGAATTGGCATCGTGGTTCACAGCAAGGAGAACGCATAACAATTGTAGGGATGGTGCAGGGCCAGGCAGTGTGTAGAGCTGTTGTGTATATGGTCATGATGAGTATATATACTATGTATGTTGTTGTTGTAGAACTTTAACTTTAGACCAAGACTATAATAGAGATCCTTTAACCTATATGTGGACTCCTGGTATGGCATTGTAGGATCAACACCAGACTTCGAACCAAAAGGTGATCAGTTCAAACCTACCAGCTTTTCCTTGGAAACTCTATACAGGGTCACTATGAGTCGGAATCAACTTGACGGCACTTAACAACAAAAAACCTATACATAATTGGATTTCTAGAAAAGAGAACCCAGGGAAAGAGAATAAAATAGCTGGAGAAATATTAGACAAAAGTTTTAAATTCAGTGAAATTATCAGAGTACAGATCAAGATATTGTATCGTTTATATCCTATATGGTGGTAGAGGTGGTGCTTGTGTACCATGAAATCAGTTCTGACTAACAGCGACTCTGTATAGGGTTTCTGGAGAAGCCCTGGTAACATACTAGGTCACAAGCTGGGCTGCTGAACACAAGGTCAGTAGTTTAAACCTTCACAGGAGAAAAATAAGGTTTTCTGCTCCCACAAAGATTTACAGCCTTAGAAACCCTATACAGGGTTCCTAGGAGTTGGGACCGACTTGGTGGCTCACAACCATTACCACCCCCATAGGACTGAAAATCTTTACAGAAGCAGAAAACCTCATCTATCTTCCACATTGCAGCTGGTAGACTCGAACTACTGACCTTGTGGTTAGCAGCCCAGCTCATAATCCACTACACTACCAAGGTTCCTTTGGAAGCCTTATACAGAGTTACTATTCATCACAATTGACGCACAACCACCACCACAGATTGTGTACATGCTACAACATCTTGGGTCTGTGCATTGATAATTTTCCTGAACTTAAAACTTATGTCTATAATATGGCATATAGTATGGCTAAGGATTCAACAGTAGATATAAAATTAGATAATATATTATCTTTTAAAATACTCAGTTTTAAACAAAAGAGAAAAGGAAACAAAGAAGAGAAAAAAAAAAAGATATAAAACAAGTATTAAGAAAGCAGATTTAAACCCAATCACATTGATGATTTAATGAAAATGAAAATAAAATTTAGAAACAACAATATAATGTCTAATAGAGGCCCACTTTAAAAATAAAGGCACAGCTAAGTTCAAGGCAAATGGAAGATAAAAGATACAGAAACACAAAACAAAATAAAGCTTGAGTGGCTATGTTAATATCAGATGTTAATATCAGCAGAGGTAGTAGTACATGAAGCAACAACTGATCAAAATCCATACTTTTCATTGGAAATTTCAAAATTCTCTTCTCAGCAAATGAAAGCAAAATTTATAAGGACATAGAAAACTACAGAAATATAAGTACAGTTATTTACATTTGTAGAAGACAATATCCCAAAATAGAAGCATGTACTCTCTTTAAATTACATTTCAAAATGAGGAAAGTTATTTTTCAGAACTGTATTTCTTCATCATATTTATTCAGTCTGTTTGCTGAACAAGTAATCTGAAAAGCTGCACTATCTATAGAAAAATGCAATATTAAGATCAGAAGAAAACTCCTTACCATCCTGCAATATGCTGATGGCACAACCTTGCTTGATGAAAGCAAAGAGAACTGGAAGTACTCATTGATGAAGATCAAAGATTACAACCCTCAGTATAGATTATACCTCAACATAAAGAAAACAAAAATCCTCACAACTGGACCAATAAACAACCTCATGATAAATGGAGAAAATATTGAAATTACTAAGGATTTCATTTGACTTCTATCCACAGTCAATATCCATAGAAGCAGCAGTCACTGAAATCAAAAAACATTGTATTGAGCAAATCTGCTATAAAAGACTTCTTTAAAGTGTTAAAAAGTACACATGTCACCTTGAGTAATAAGGTGACCTTTATTGTTGTTAAGTGCCATGGAGTCAGTTTGGACTCATAGTGATCCTGAATAGGGTTTCCAAGGAGCACCTGGTGGGTTTCAACTACTGACCTTGTGGTTCACAGATCAGTGCTGAACCTACAGCACCACACCAGGAGTCAAGGTGACCTTAAAAATGATATTTTTAGTCACCTCTTTTGAATGAGAAAATTAGACAATGAATAAGGAAGATGGAATCAATGTCTTTGAATGATGGTGTTGGTGAAGAACAAGGAATATACATACCATGGACTACCAGAAGGGTAAACAAATCTGTCTTGAAAGTATAGCCAAGAATTGTAGTGAAAAGTGAAGATGGGAGACTTCAGGTTAATACATTCACCACACTATCAGTGGGAACTTGTCCCTGGAAATGGGCATCATGCTCAGTAAAGTAGAGGTTCAAGGAAAAAGGAGTAGAACCTCCAGAAGACAGACTGACATAGTAACTACAATAATGGGACCAGGCAGTGTCTCTTTCTGTTGTTCATGGGGCTGTTTGGTGGCACCAAATAACAACTTTCTTTTCAAAGAGAAATTAAACATTCTTCAAGCTACAGTATATTCAGGGTTTTAAAATAAATCTCAGTAAATTTGAAAGGACTGAAATAATTCAATATCTGCTCTCAGACCCCAAAATAATTAAACTCTATAAATAACATGTGTGAAATTCTCAAATATTTGAAAATTTAGCTACATACCACTGAATACAATATGAGTCATAGATAAAATTATAAGGAAAATAAGAAAATATTTTAATTGAATGAAAATGGAAATAAGCATAACAAATTATCATGGGATATTTTATTAAGATTGTGCTTAATGGCAAATTATAGCTTTAACAGCTATTGAAGAAGAAGAAAAAAAGATCGCCAAAGAATAACTCAAGTATTCATGCTAAGGAATTCTTACATGTTGTTGTTGTTGTTAGGTGTCATCGAGGCAGTACCGACTCATAACCACCTTATGCACAGCAGAACGAAACACTACCTGATCCTGGGCCAACCTCACTACTGTTGCCATGCTTGAGTCCATCGATGCTGCCACTTGGCCAATCCATCTCATTGGGAGTCTTCCTCTTCTTCTCTGATGCTCTTACCAAACATGATATCCTTCTCCAGCGACTAGTCCCTCCTGATAATATGTCTAAAGTATGAGAGACAAGGCCTCCAAGGAGCAGTCTGGCTGCACTTCTTCCAAAATGAATCTATTGGTTCTTTTGGCAGCCCATGGCACTTTCAATAAGTCAAAAGCATCATTTGCCTAATGCAATATGTCCTTTGATTTCTTGACTGCTGCTTCTGTGAGTGTTGATAGTTGATCCAAGAAAAATACAGTCCTTAACAACTTCAATCTTTTCTCCATTGATAAGAATGTTGTTTATTGGTCCAGTGGTGAGGATTTTTCCTTTCTTTACATTGAGATGCAATCTATACCGAAGGCTGTGCTCTTTGATCTTCATCAGAAAATGTTTTAAGTCCTCTTCACTTTCACCAAGCAAGTTTGTGTCATCTGCATATCAAGGAATTCTTATTTAAGAAGGGCAAATTAAGCCCTAAGTAAATAGGGCCTGCAAGGTCTGTTTGAACCACAAGTCGGGTTTGAACCACAAGACAGCGGTACAAGCTCAGCAGCCGCTCGTTGGAAACCCTATGCAGGGCCTGGTGTGGCATTGTGGGTTAATGCGCTGGACTGTAAAGTCATTTTGAATCGCAAGATTGGCAGTTCAAGCTCACTCAGAAACCCTATACAGGGTCACTATGGGTCAGAACTGACTCCAGGGCACTTAACAACAACAACAACAAATAATAATAGTAGGGAACAACTAATTATGATAATAGGGGTCCTTGTGTGGCAATGCAGGTTAATGCACTGGACTGCAAGATCAGTTTGAACCAAAAGGTCAGTGGTTACAGCTCACCAGCCACTCCTTGGAAACCCTATACATGGTACCCTCACTATGATTCAGAACCAACTCACAACACTTAAAAACAACAGCAATTATGATAAAAGCAGAAATGAATTAAATTTTAAAAATAGAATGGAACTACAACTTGGCTTTATATGACTGGCTGCTTATGAATTGATAAACCCTTTAGTGGAAGGGTCATTGTGTGGCTATATGAAGACTCCTCGCTGTCTAATACCCATCAATGGTGTTCTGGGGGCACAGTGATAAGTGTTTGAATCCACCAGCCACTCCATGGATATGCAGTCTGTTTTCATAAAGGTTTACAGCTCTGGAAAGGCAGTGGCGCAGTTCTACCCGGCTTTATGGGATTGCTGTGAGTCAGAATTCACTCCAAGGCAATGGGCTTTGATAATAATAATCAAATATCAATGAAGAGATTGGAGAAAATGATGCTGAATAACTTCAAAGAGATGGTCAGTATATCTCGTTAGGTTTATAGCAGTATAATCTGACATGGATACAAAATGAACAGGAAATATCTAGAGGCACTTTGTATATAGATCAACAGCATTGCTGTTGTTCACATCTTTGTTTCTCTTGATAGAGTGAGGGCTCCTAAAGGAGGTCTTATATCTTATTCATTATTTTTTCTGAATCCTAAACACTCCACAGAAATCCCGCCTACTGACAAATGATAAATGTTCAGTTGCGAATGAATAAATGAATGCATAATTTTTAGGTTTCTTATGGTTTCCAGTAATGCTTTCCAAGTTGTCTATAAGTAAATCCTTCCTTCTAGTTCCAGAAAATATGCTGGCAACAGTGGATTAATTTATATCATTTTGATATTAGGTTTTCATGAGAATGATCAGAGAAAATAATTTGATTATCCTTTACTATGGCAGAAATTTTCGTATTTTTATTTCCTAGGATTAGGTTGGTTTTAGATACAGATATGTATGTATGTATTATTTAATATTTTGTTTTATTTTGTTTAGTAAGGTTGCCTTTTTTATTTAGGATTGTGTTTTCTTTGAATAAAAGGATTAACATATGGAATGACCTTCAGATTCTAAAATAAGATATGCTTCAAATGACACTAAATTCCATACAATTTGTCAAATCTAATTCAATTTTCTCTTGTTTCCGTGTACTTATAAATTTACATTAATATTAATGATGGCACTTTCTCTAAACCACTAACCATATAAATTCATGAATAACATACCTCAAGTCTGTGAGCAATGATGAAGGTATTTATTTTTTCTAATAATTATGTCTGTGTATCTTTGGGGAGAGAAGGTCAGTGGCATGGTAGGAAAAAAGTAAGCTGATCCAGATAAATTTTCTTCATTTTTGTAACATGCAGAAATTAAAATGCACTGATCTATAATTATTTCACACTTTGTATTATATTTTCACTTTAAGATAAAAACTTGATTTGTAATAAATTGCTCTAAAATATTTCCAGTGCATAATTTTTATCAAAATGATGATAAAACTGAATGAATTTACAAAGAGAAAGAAAACACAGAAATACATTCACAAACACACACTATCTAAATATACTTATGAAACCATAGTCTTAAGTCAGCTAACATTTTAGAAATAGAACCAAAGAGCACTTCTAATATGAATTGCTGATTGCCTTATCAATTCTAATTGTAATATGAATTGCTCTGCTTGCTATTTTGCCTAGTAGGGAGAACTGTCTGACAGCTACAACTTGTTAGTGTTTTTCTATAAAACAAGACTTGGGATAATATAGGATATCCTTATGATCACTTTGACACTGTAAGAGTAGAATTTAGAAAACACTGAAAGAATGAGGACACTGTGAAATAGTCACATGGTCTTTACTTAATAAACTCAGACAGTCAATTACTTCCAAGGAGGGCGTTGGCAGCCTCAAAGCCATTCCTTATTTGGTTTGTTTAGAGCAGTAAAATGTTAGAACCAACCACTCTTTCATCAGCAAGTGTCCAAAAGCTTAACTTAGAAACAATAAGAAAATCAAGTGATAGTATTTATCAACAAAGATACTAATCCTAACCTATTCTTTGAATACTAGAGAAAATGATTATTCTATACATAATAAGTAAATACACAGCATAGTGGGTTATGAGTAGAGTTTCCAACCTCAAGGTCAATAGTTTGAATCTACCATTCCACAGGGGAAAGATGAGACTTTCTGCTCTTATAAAAATTTATAGCCTTGGAAATTCTATATGGGGTCCCTATGAGTTGTAAAAGACTTCATGACACACACCCACGAACAACATGTTGATCTCTTAATATGTATATAGCAATTAGAAAGCTGTGTTGTTGTTGTTGTTGTTAGGTGCCATCGAGTCAGTACT
>NW_006408574.1:15829526-15838587 GCF_000296735.1 Chrysochloris asiatica
GAATGTCATATTTTGGCTCTCATGGACTTATTTTCATTTTCTTCAGCTTTAGTTTGAATTTGCATGTGAGTAATTGATGGTCTGTTCCACAGTCTGCCTCTGGCCTTGTTTTCACTGATGATATGGAGCTTTTCCTTCATCTCTTTCTGCAGATGTAGTCAATTTGATTTCTATGTATTCCATCTAGCAAGGTCCATGTGTATATTCATCTCTTATGCTGTCTAAAGAAGGTATTTGAAATAAACAAATCATTGATTTTACAGAATTCTGTCATGCATTCTCCAGCATCAGTTCTATCACCAAGCCCATATTTTCCAGCTACTGATCCTTCTTCTTTGCTACCAACGTTTGCATTGCAATCACCAGTAATGATGAATACATCTTGATCACATGTTTGATCGATTTCAGAGAGAAGACGTTGGTAAAATTCTTCTATTTAAAGCCATGCTCTATTATAAATCCAGCTACTCTGGAAAACCTAACACTCTGATTTATTGACTTTTGTCCTGCAGCAGTACTTTTTAAAACTTGGAGTTAAAAGGGAAAAAAAAAAGTGTTATACAATCCTATCCTAACGCCAGTAAGCAGAGTAAGGGAAATGTTGGCAACTTCCTGGGACCATTCTGCTACAAACTCAGAATGTCTCCTCAAGTTTTAAAGGTTAAACACTAAGAAGTACAGCCAGAGTGCTCCTTGGAGGCCAGTCTCTCATACTTTGGACATATTGTCAGGAGGGACCAGTTGCTGGAGAAGGAGATCATGTTTGGTAAGGTGGAGGGTCAGATAAAAAGAGGAAGACCCTGGCAACATCAATGGGCTCAAGCGTGGCAACAGAAGCGAGGTTAGCCCAGGACAGGGCAATGTTTCATTCTGTTTACATAGGTTCTCTGTAAGTCAGTACCAACTCAGTGACATCTAACAACAACCACCTAACTATGCTCCCTTTGTCATTTTACTTTTTGCCCTTGGTACAAACAATTGGTGTATACACTATACATGTGTTCCTCACTTATCAACATGGTTAAGTTCAAAAGACCAGGTTTTTATGTGAAAATTGGTGTTATGTGCAAATATAGGATGACCACATTACCTCTTCCTCACCGGTACTCTGAACATCCCTCTGAGTCTCTGCTGAGGTCACCTCCCCCCACCACCTCCCCCCACCACCTCCCCCTCCCACCTATCACCTCATGAGAGAACAGACCACACTACAACCCACAAGGGTGCTGCCCAGTATTCCAGAGCCCATCTCCCCCTCCCCAGTCTCAGGGTTCCCTTCCTCTCCTGACCATATTTTCAGGATGGGTGGCCCTGGCTCATTCCCCCAATGACCTTCACTGTGGCCAAGGGACTCCCTGTTTATTAGTGGAAGATGTGGGGTTGCAGGGCCAGGATTGCACACTGTCTGTCGGTTTTGTTACCTGACCCTAGCACAATCATCCTCTGGGTCTCAATGGGTTCCGCCTCTGCCACCATGATCTCATTT
Source organism: Chrysochloris asiatica (assembly GCF_000296735.1). Taxonomy (NCBI): domain Eukaryota; kingdom Metazoa; phylum Chordata; class Mammalia; order Afrosoricida; family Chrysochloridae; genus Chrysochloris; species Chrysochloris asiatica. The sequence continues at coordinate 15,831,013 of NW_006408574.1, forward strand.
AAATGAAAATCCCAAGTTATGTCAGAGGCTGTTATGTCCAGGCCCAGCCTCTGTACTTGACCTTAAACTGTAGTTGTCACTGATCACTTACCTGCTGGCTCCATTCCCACCAAGTAGCCTGCCCCACCTTCACCTGTGTCCAACCAGGAGGGAACATCAAAGAAGCATAAGGGGCGGCTCAGGGCCCAGTCAACTGATGTCTGATCCTGTGGGCCCCAGGTACTAGAATGTTCCATCTCAGCACTTCTCCTGACCATGGAGCCTGATCTGTCTCTGATGCCACTAGGGGCTGAAAACCACAACTACTGCTGCCCCAACTTCATCTGCCTAGGGGCTTTACATGGCATCCTGGTGGCTTGGGGAGACCATATCCTCTTCCCTCCTGGTCAACAAAATAACATGCAACAGGAGAGCTTCCGTTCTATGTGCACATGAGGCCTGCCAGTCTCGGACCACATCTGGGACCTTGGTATTTATTACTTCCAAATGTATGCCATTAGGTTGCAAAATACAAAATTTTGGATGACAAGATAATCAATAAGTTAAGAATAGATGTATAAAGTTGTTTTTAGAGTTTGGTTGAATTTCTGGACTCCTAGTTCCTGACCCTGAATGGTACATACTCAGCCACTGTTGATTAAATCCTTAATTCAACCTAGTGACACCTTCAGAGAAACAGCTAGTGAACTATTTCTCGAAAATCAGCCCCTGGAAACCCTTTGGAGCACGACACTATTCTGACACCCAAGGGGTCACTTAGAGTTGGAATTTACGCAGTAGCTTTATTCACAGCCCTAGAAGACAAGTACTCATTTATTCTGCTAAAAAGGACGAGTATTTAATGTTGGTGTAGGTGCTGAGAAAGATTGTAAATATAATGAACAAGGTCCACCCTCATGAACTTAACAGACTATATGTTGAAAAGGAAACAGCCAAGGAAAATGAAACAATATAGATGGGGACATCTGTAAATTTGCTGTTGTTGTTAGGGCCTATCGAGTGGGTTCTGACTCACATAGAACCTATACACACAAGCAGTCCTTGGATCGCTAACTCAGGATGTGTCTTGGTATTACAGGATCAGAAACGACTCAGGATACAATTCTTCATTCGTGACAGCTTCTCAGCCATGCTCCCAAGCAGGCCTGGCTTTCTAGTCTTGAGCTCTCCTTCTTGGTGATAATCAGACCCTTTCTTCTCTGTTCCCTTCTCTCTCCTTTATCTCTTATAAGATATAAGGTGAGGGAGGTTACAACTAAGGGAAACTCTCCTTGCATCTAACAGAGCTGTGACTTGAGCAAGGGTGTTGCATTCTCACCCTAATCCCCTTACAACTGATTGGTTGATCACATCATGGTGGAAGAATACATCATTGCATTACTGTCAAATTAAATCATTGCATAACTGCCAAATCACAGAGAACCATGCCATAGCCAAGTGGACACATATTTTTAAGATCAAAATCTTCCCACTTTCCCTATAATACTTTCTATGTGAACATGGCTGTAAAAGCTTCACAAATATAATGTCATACCAAGAAAAATATCCTGCCATACATAGAATTTGCTGATCTCGTAATTAGGAACAAGGATACTGGTTAGACATGCACTATTTTTGCTTCTCTCTCATCCTCAGAGATATCAAGATAATTGCATTTTTGTGCTTCAGTAATATTCTATGCATACTATTTCACTTGGTGCATTATTTTATAATTGCCTCTTTCCAAGTCTAGCTCCCTGTTTGTGATCAGGGACTTTTATTGGTCTTTGCATTTCTAGCATCTACTTCAGTGTTTGGCGATGTTGGCACAAACTGGCACATACACAGCATTTATTCAATAAATAGTACATTTACTGGTAGGTCAGCCTCCTCTATGAACCTTCAAATGCACTCTTCTTTCTTAAAGAATCTTCTTAATGAAAGAGAGTGTCTGTATCTCTTCCTTTTTTTTTTTGGTATTTCTATGAATCACTACGAATCGGGCTGTGAACCTTAAGGTTAGCGGTTTGAAACTACCAGCCACTCCGCGGGAGAAAGATGAGGCTTTCTACTCCCGTAAGGATTTACACCCTCGGAAACCCTGTACAGGGTCGCTATGGGTCGGAACCGACTCGACGGCACTTAACAACAACAACAACAATATTTCTATGAAGGAATTTTCAATTAAAGGGCAAGAATTAATTATTACTAATTTGCCTAAGAAATATAGTTCTGGAATCAGTAATATTCATGCCTATGTTGAAAATTAATCAACCCTTTCAAGATTTCAAATCATAGCCTGAGATGAAAATGATGGGTAGGAGATTATCAAACCCACTGGGTTGGACAGAGCAATATGTCAGCAACTTTACCTACATCCACAGCCTGGAGGTTTTTGAAGGTAAGCAGTGCCTTCATCATTCTGGCATTCTATTTTAGTCTAAGTCTACATCAGAAGGCTGCCAGGGCTCAGTGCTGATAACAAAACACTATCGCTTTTCAAAGTGACAGAGCACAGTGACATATCAACACTAGGACTTAAACGAAAAGTCCCTTCTAATTTAACTGGGAATCTGCTGAAACTGTATTCAGCCCAGCATTCTTCTTTTCAATTAAAACTTTCTTGTAGCAAGAGAAAAGTTCAACATATCTTTCCTTTTTAGAGGCAGCTTTGGAATCAAACAGAAAGGAGAATCTGGTGTCGAGAAGATGGTGAGGTAACAACTCGGTACATATCAGTCTCTTTATATATAATAAGAGCAGTTTCTATAGTTCAATGAAAGTTTTACCTAATACCTCCTGTTGCTCCAAGAGTCCTTTCTCTCAATGCCACTCTTCTGCAAGGATTTTCCCCAAGATACAATATTGCTAACTTTCGAAACTTGGGATTTCTAGATCACAGCTACACACTGATATGCTTTTTCATTCTTTCTTTAATACACCTTCTACTGTTGCAATTCTTTTAAATGACATTCTGAAACATAGAAACCCATCATCTTCCTTTTCTTCATTAACCAAACCAGAGCAACTCAACACACTGTAAATGTGAAACACACTTCTATGGCACCTCTTAGCATCTGTTTTTGAGGATTGCATTTGGTGCTTTGTATTAGTCTCCTAAGGTTGCCCCAAAATAATGCACTCCTCAAATTGTATGGTCTCCTACAACAGATATTGTGTCACAGTGTCAAACAGTCAAAGCTCAAAGTCAAGGAAGAGTCTCAGGGAAGATCCTTCTTACTTCTTCCAATTTCTTTGGGCTCCAAGCATCCCTTGGTTGGACAGAGAATGGGTCCAATCTCTGCCTTTGTCTGCACTTGGCCATCTTGCATTGGTGTTTGTCTGTGTCTGGATCTCTCCCTTTTTCTTATAGACACAGTCATTAGGGTCTACCCTACTCTATCATCAACTCTTGCTAACTTCACTAAACATCCTCAAAGACCCTATTTCCAAATAGGATCACAGTCATATGTACCAGGGGTTAAGGCTTTAACACATCTTTTTGGGTGACACAATTCAACTCACACTAGTCTGCTCATTGGCACCCTATATTTCATGTACTTTCCCCATACAAAATATATTTATCTCATATTGTTGTTGTTGCTGTGAAGTGCCGTTGAGTCGGTTCCGACCCTTCGCGACCCTGTATAGGGTTTCTGAGGAGCAGCTGGTGAGCTTGAACTGCTGACCTTGCAGTTCAAATTTGCTGTCTGGTACATTAACCCACAGCGTCACACCAGGACTGCCTTATCTCATATTAGTTCCCCAAATCTTAAATCACTCCAGCATTAAATCTATGTCCCTAATCTCATGTGAATATAATCAACACAGAAGGTTCCAACTTTCATTTTGTAAATCATCTAAACCAGAAATAGGTCAGAGTCTGTTGTGGTGTATCCTGGGGCAAAAGTCAAAATTCCTCTCCATTCTGGATCTGTGAAATCTAGAAAACAAATTATATGCTTTCAAAATATAATGGTGCAGTAGGCATAGGACAGACATTGCTATTTCAAACAGGAAGAATGATGGCAGTCAAGAATCCCAGGCCAGTCGGAAATAGAGCAGCACAAATCTCTTCAGCTCTTATGACTCGAGAATAAATATCTGTGGTTGTATCTTACATTTGGGCTCACTGAGGCACCTTAGCCCCATGCTTCTGGGACCATAGAGACCTTGCCAACATCTGGACCCAAAGAGGTATAATTGGCTTCTGAACTTTCATAAGCTGAGGTGGCCCAACTGCTCAGAGATGTTGCCCTCACAACTGAAGAGGGGTGTCCTCAATTCCCAGGCAGTTCTGTCTTAGGATAGCTTGTGCTTATTGCCAGAAGTTACACTGATGTGTTTTTTTTTTCATTTTTGCCTCTAGAAACCCAGAAATCAGATAGCCTTTCCTGGTGTGGTGATGTTGGTTAATGTGCTGGATTGCAAAGTCCACTTGGTAGCACGTCCACTAAGATGACTGAGTAGATCCACATGTTACTTTTTCTTCAGCAAATGATTATCTAGTTACACCCTCAAGGTTCTCTACAAGGCAAACTTTCTCATTTATTTTTGCAACATAAGTAGACTGAGAATTTTCAAAATCTCCAAGTTTGAGTTACTCTTTTGATTAACAGCTCCTTTCTCGATTTACTTATTTTGTCTTTCTCTATACTAAAAGCAAAAAGGATGTGTTTTTGGTCTACAACCCCGTGCCTCCCCCACGAAAAAACAAAACCAAAACTAAAAACAAAAAAAAAAAACAGATGGAATAGAACCAAATACTGTTCAATGATGAGGCAAGGAGAGGATTGTAATCATTGCAACGAAATAATGAGTGTAAAATCAATGTTCTACTATGTAAACTATCACTCAATTCACAATAAAAACTAACTAACTAAATAAATAAAAGGAGAAACCAGTTCCTTCCACCCTATTCAATATTTTGTTTGGAAATCTCAGCTACATACTTAAATTCATCTCTATAGATTCTTCTATCTACCCAGTGGTAGAATATAATTTAACCAAGTCCTCTGCCACTTTATAACAAGAATCACCTTACCTCCAGGGTCAAATATGTTTCTAAAGCTTCAGCAGAATAATCTTTTATGTTCTTATTTCTATCAATATTTGGTTGTTACTAATATATATGTTCTCTAAGATGACAGATAAGGAGTCCCAGTGTGGTGCTGTGGGTTAATGCACTGGACTGCAAGGTCTGTCTGAACTGCAAGGTCAGTGGTTCAAGCTCACCAGCCACTCCTGGGAAACCCTAAACAGGGAGCTCTGAGTTGGAACTGACTCAGTGGCACTTAACAACAATGACAGATGCACTTTTTTACAACACGTCTCACTTCTTTGTGGACCCTCACTAGAATTGCTTTTCCTATACATAATCCTACAATGATCTCTTCAAGGAAATCTATGTTTTTTTTCTGTGAAGCACCTCAGACTTTCCTAGCCTCCATGTATTATCCAACTCCAAAGTCACTTCCACATTTTAGGCATTTGTTACACCAGCAACCCACTACTCAGTACCCAAATCTGTATCTGTCAGGGTTCTCCAAAGAAAAAGAAACCCATCGAATAAATCCTCTTTTTCTCTTTCTCATACTATCAAAATTGGTTCCCTAAATTGTGGGGGTTGAGAGTCCAAACTTTACAGGATGGGCTGGTAGACTGAAAACTCAGAGAAGAGGTAGACTAAAAACTCAGAGGAGAGTTAGACTGAAAACTCAGAGGAGAGTTTTTCTGTCTCAAGTCCAAAATCTGTAGGGCAGGGAGGGTGGCAACTTAGCCACAGGCAAGATTTTATTTTACATGTTTGAGGCCAAACCCCTTATTATCCTGGAAACCTTGCTTTTTGTGGTTCAGGTCACATAACTGATTGAATGAAGGCAATCTACATTATCAAGGAGAATCACCTTTACTTAAAGTCAACTGATGATAAATGTTAATAACATCTACAAAATACCTTCCCTGGAAAGTCTAGACTCATGTTTGACCAAACGACTTTACACCATAGTTTAGCTAAGTTGACACATAAAGTAACTGTCACATGCCTGTTCTTGCTTTAAAGCACATCCTGACAGAAATTCCACAGTATAGGTCCTTAAGACGTGGTTGAAGGATGTTTTTTGGGTAAAATATATCCTCTTTATAAAACCCTACAAAAGGGGTTTCTCTCAAGCTTCAATGTACAAGATATTTATATATTTTAAATAACTACTATTTTTTAAAGTATGTATTTCATTGATATTGAGAATTATGTAACTTATCACTCTTCTTTCTTCAGCTGCTAATAAACCCAGGGTCAAGGTTTTTAAACCTTGGGATCTTCAGGAAAAGTTTTTGTTTCATAATTAACTTTACCCCTGAGTTGATTTCAATAATTAATTTTTTCCTATTTTTTAACTTTACCTCATTAGTCTCCTTTATTCTATGCTATTATGTGCATCTTAATAATTTCCTCTATATTTTGGGAGGATTTATGAGCAATCAGTCATTACCTAAGCAAAATTGGGGCTGGAGTCATGGGAAGAGTATGAGCCAAACTTCTTGGTCCAGTTATTACACCACTCACTATGTCATAATCAAACATCTTTCAAAGAGTTTTCTCATATTTGTCGGCGGTGTTTCAAGTCACTAAACTGCAACATTGGGTTTTTAGATTGCTATCAGTAAAAACAATATACTGACATACTTCAGGGGATAAAAGCCCTCAGTACTGTTGATAAAGAATAATTTTAGTCACACACATGAGCACAGCACCAGTTAAAATTCTAGAAGCAGCATTTCCCTTTAGGGAGACAAGAAGTTACTGGTGATTTGTCTTGGAAAAAAATTTTAGCTACAAAGAATATTTTCTTTTCTTTTTATTTTTAATTTCATATAACTTAAGTTTTCCCCCTTGATGCTGAGAACACATTTTTTTCTTCAACAAAATATTTTAGTGCTTTGACTCTAAATCTAATCCTGGTCCTCTTTAAAATGGCCTCAGTCAGTCGGCCGTTGCTTAATTGATAAAAACTTGGACCAAAGAAAGGCAACCTTATGGCACCGAAGTTAATGATGCCATGTTGCAAACTGAAGACTCTGGAATCTGGAGATCCCAACAAGAAGAATTCATAGTGATGTATGAATTAATGAAAAGAGACAATAATAAAAACATTGATGCATTTTATAAATTGATACCAGTATGTCAATGATTAAGTACAGAAGCAATTACATTTTGTAAAGAAATGTTCTAAGTAAAGATTGCAAGATTGCAAATAGACTGTGGTTAATACATATAATAATAACATTATATATATATATATATATATATATACATATGCTGTTATTGTTAGGTGCCCTTGAGTCAGTTCTAATTCATAGTCACTTCATACACCACAGAACGAAACACTGTCCAATTCTGTGCTATCCTCACAATTGTTGCTAAGCTTGAGCCAATTGATGCTGCCTCTGTGCCAATCCATCTCATTGGGGGGTCTTCCTCTTTTTTACTAACCCTGCACTTTATCAAGGATTATGTTTTTCTCCAGGGATTCGTCCCTCTGGATAACATGCCTTAAGTATTACAGCAGAATTCTCGGCATCCTGGTTCCTAAGAAG
>NW_006408574.1:15840710-15851134 GCF_000296735.1 Chrysochloris asiatica
GCATATGAGGTTATTGAAAATACCATGGCTTGGGTCAGGCGCAACTTAGTCCTCAAGCTGACATCTTTGCTCTTCAACACTTTAAAAAAGTCTAGTGCAGCAGATTTGCCTAGTGCAATACATCCTTTGGTTTCTTGACTGGTGCTTCCATGAATGTTGATGGTTGATTCAAGAAGAATGAAGTCCTTGACAACTTCAATCTTTTCTCCATTGATAATATACATATGATAAGTGATATCAAGTCAGTTCTGTCTCATAGTGACCTTGTATAGTGTTTCTGAAGTTTCTAATCTTTGTGGGAGCAGAAAGCCTCACTCTTCCCTTGTGGAGCTGCTGGTTGTCTCAAAGCAAGGAAATTGTGGTTTCCTTACTCTAAAAACCTATACAGGGTTGATATGAGTTGAAACGGACTCAACAACACTAAACAACTGTCTCTCTCTCTCTCTCTCTCTCTCTCTCTCTCTATCTATCTATCTATCTATCTATCTATCTATCTATCTATATATACTGAAGAAAAAATTCAAGCATTAACTTTCATTATTGAAAGATTCTCTGGGCAAATTATTGAATGATGCAGAAAGCATCAAAAGAATATGGAAGGAATGCACAGAGTCACTGTACCAAAAGGAAATGGTTGATGTTCAACCATTTCAAGAGGTACCATATGATCAAGAGCCAATGATACTGAAGGAAGAAATCCAAGGTGCATTCAAGGAATTGGCAAAGAACTTGGCACCAGGAATCGATGGAATAAAAATTGAAATCTTTCAAGAAAGTGAGGTGGCACAGGAGGCACTCTCTCATCTCTGCCAAGAAATTAGGAAGACACTATCTGACTGACTGATTAGAAGAGATCCATATTTGTGCCCATTCCAAAGAGAGGAAACCCAATCGAATGTGGAGATCGGGTAATCTCTTTGATATCCCATGTGAGTAACATTTTACTAAAGGTAATACGAAACAACTGCAAGTATACATTGACAGAGAACTTCCAGAGGTACAAGGCGGATTCAGAAGAGACCGTGGAATGAGGGATATCATTGCAGATGTCAGATGGATTTGGGCTAAAAGCAGAGACTATCAGAAAGATGTTTACCTGTGCTTTATTGACTAAGCAAAGACTTCTGATTGTGTGGATCATGACAGGCTGTGGACAATATTGCAAAGTATGATTATTTCGGAACACTTAATTGCACTCATGAGGAATCTGTACATTGAACCAAGAGACAGTTTGAAGATAATATGGGAACACTGGATGGTTTCAAATGAAGAAAGGTGTGCGACAAGGTTGTGTTCTTTCACCATACTTATTCACACTGTATGCTGAGCAAATAATCTGAGAAGCTGGGTTATACAAAGAAAAACATAGTATCAGGATTGGAGAAAGAGTCATTAACAACCTGCAATATGCAGAAGACACAACCTTGCTTGCTGAAAGTGAAGAAGACTTAAAATATTTACTGATAAAGATCAAAGACCACATCCTTCAGTATGGATTGCATTTCAATGTAAAGAAAACAAAAATCCTCACCACTGCTTGAATAAACAACATTCTTATCAAAGGAGAAAGGATTGGAGTTGTCAAGGACTTCATTCTTCTGGGATCTACTATCAACACTCAAGGAAGCAGCAGTTAAGAAATCAAAGGACATATTGGATTAGGAAAATTTGCTGCACAAGACCTTTTTAAAGTGTTGAAAAGCAAAGATGTCAGCCTGAGGACTAAGGTGAGCCTGACCCAAGCCATGGTATTTTCAATAACCTCATATGCATGTGAAATTTGGACAGTAAATAAGGAATACTGAAGAAGAATTGACAGGTTTCAACTGAGCTTCCAGACTAAGACAGACATGGAAGGAGGAGAGATGAAATACTTCTGAATGTTTAGCCACTGAAAATATTGCAAATAGCAGTAAAATCCTGATAGACAGCACCAGAATATTGAATATTGAACCATGATGAAGAGCGCCAGATTATTGTCACATATAGGACCAGGAGATGAGCCACTCAGGTTGGCATACACTCAAAATATGACTGCAGAGAGATGCCTCTGCCTCCTCAAAGTAGAGCTGGAGTAAAGCTTTTGTGACTTTCATTTGCTGATAGGGCACAACTCAAAATGTGGAGAAACAGCTGCAAACATCCATTAACAATTGGAACATGGAATGTACATAAATGAATTGAGGAAAACTGAAATTTGCCAAAAATGAAATGCAACACATAAACATAGATATCCTAGGCATTAGTGAGCTGAAATGGACAGGGATTGGCCATTTTGAATCTGACAACCACATGGTTTTATCTTCCAGGAATGACAAATTGTCACAGACTTTGATGACAGAGTAGTAAATAGAGAGTCATGATATTGTTAAGGAGTTTAGTGTGAAAAGACAGAATATGAAACACATTTATGTAAAGGTACTTTCAGGGAAGTGCAATGAACAAAACAATAACACTTGGTAATACAAAAACAAAATGATATAGAGAAAGGAGCAACTCGTGATAGGATGCTGAAAGTGTCTTTTTAAAGAGGTTATTTATTGAGCTGAAGGAAGAAAATATGTCAGTCATGAGAACACATGGAATGGAATGCATTTTGTAGTATCATCTGCACATTTCAAAGACCCCTGTTGTTGTTATGTGCAGTGGAGTTGGTTCCCCCTCATAGAAACCCATTGTAGGGTCTCCATCAACCTTGTGGTTCAAACCAACCTTATGTTCCAGTGCATTAACCCCCAACACCACATGAGGACTCCATCAAAGCCCTTAGGTTTGCATAATCTTAGCTGAAAGGCAGAAGAAATCTGTGGTGTGAACACAATACTTTATACAATGAAGTGGTAGAAGAAATGGTGGATAACGTCTTGAGAACATAGAAAACATTTACTGCATTCTAACTCTGTCCCTTAGGCAAGCAAGAATAACTTCTTTGGATATTATGTCTCTCATAAATCATCTGCTTATCATTGATATCTCTTTATCTCTAAAATAGTCTGTTAAAACAATTCTACTTAGATTTCTTGTTATTCTTTGATAATTGATTCACACTGAATATTTCAGAAATTCAGAGATATACAAGCCTTACCTAAAAGTGTTGAACTAGTTATCTGTGTTAGTAATGCACTGGATTTGAAAAGCAGTGGATAAAAATGTACTTGCAAAATCCAGTCTTCCAAAGTGCTCACTTCCATTAACTGGGAGTGTTGTCCATTTTCAGAAACTCCATTAAACTCTTACTGGATGTTAGGGTGCTACTTAATAAATAGCTGCTTGGTTGAGCAAGTAGGAAAAGCAGGAGTCCTGGTGTGGTGCTGTAGGATAAGCAATGGGCTGCAAGGTCAGTTTAAACTACAAGATCAGTGATTCAAACTCTCCAGAAGCTCCTCAGAAATCCTGCATAGGGTTGTTCTGAGTCAGAACTGACCCGATGCACTTAACAACAACATCAATAAACTCTAAGCATGCATATAAAACCAGTCAATATTATGAATATATTCTTTAAATCACATATTTTTTAGCCTTTTTCCAAATGTCAGAACATTCTCATATACATCCTGATTAGTAATATCCCTGAAGAGCATATGGGGTATGCCCCACCAAGATGTTTGAATAATTGTTACTCCTTTTGGATAAAACTATCCTTAGGAAAGTATGCTTCATTTAGACTCATGATGAGTCAGGCTGCTAAGCTTAAGGTCAGCAATTCAAAAACTACCAGCCATTCCGCAGGAGAAAGATGAGGCTTTCTGCTCCCATAAAGATTTATAGCCTCGGAAACTCTATGAAGGATGGCTATGAGTGAGAACCAACTCTATGGCACACTACGACCACCATCACCGCATAACATTAGCTCTGTTTTCTTCCCTTCTTTCCTACAATGGTGTAGATAGCTTAATTTGTATAATTTAGGCTAGTTATTATACTTACTTTGCTAGTATCTTTCAACCAAGTTTTCTGAACCTGATTGTGTTTAGAACATGATCAGATGAGAGGTGAGTTCCTCACAAATTTAGTCATTTAAACTTTTCTGCATGTTGGCAAGATGATGGACTAGGAATGCTATACAGACTCTCTACAACAAAGATTTGAAAACCAAATAAAACAGATGGAGATGATAGTCTGGGAACTCTGAGCTTCAGATGATGGAATAAAGAAGTGGACTGAATGCTTTCTAGGAAAGAAGTTGAACAAAATTGTAAGGTGTGATCATTTTTACATTTCATGAGCTGTTTTGGAGACAAGATGGAAGTTTGGTAATCTAAAAGCATACTGTTAACATTGGGAAACTTATGGAGATAAAGTAGTTGCCTGCTTTTTTGTGAGTGTTTTTCCTTTTCTTCTCTTTATTGCTTTCTTTTTTCACTATTTCCTTGTTAGCTAGTTAGTTTGTTTGTTTCTTCCTTATGTATGTGTTTTGTTTTTTCTCTTCTTGATTCACACAAAGAGGAAAAGTTGTTGTTGTTGTTGTTAAGTGCCGTCAAGTCATCTATGACCCATAGCGACCCTGTGTAAGGTTTCCAAAGAGTGGCCAGTGAGCTAGAAGTGCCGACCCTTGAAGTCCAGCACATTAACTCACAGCACCATACCAGGACTCCAAAGAGGAACAGTAACCATGCAACCATGCCCATCTAGCCCAGCCACCAAAGTACCCTTAGCAGCCATAGCCCCTAGACAAGAGCCAATACCAGTTGCTATGCAACTAATCAACAACAACCAACATTACCAAATCCATTCTACACTGAACTGTCTGAACAGCAAACGGAGACTGGATCACATGCTTCCATTGTTTAATGGCATCCATACATACACATAATGGAATACTATACAACATTGATAAACAACGATGAATCTGAGACATCTCATAACATGGATAAACTTGGAGGACATTATGCTGAGTGAGATAAGTCAATCACAAAAGGATAGATATTGTATGGGACCACAATTGTAAAAACTCAAGAAAAGGTTTTCATGCTAAAAGAAACATTCTTTGATCATTACCAGGGTTGGGAGAGATGGAAGAGTAATTCACAGGCTAGAGGGTATTGTTGTTAAGGTCATCGAATCAAAAGCACAGGGAGTAATGCAAAATTTAAATGGGATAGAGGTAGATATTGTTATAGGTAGAATCCTGCAACCACAGTGTTCTATATGTAGATACATGTACATATACACAGGCTGAATGGGTATGGGAGGGAGAGTGGTGCTATACCTACACATATACAAGACTTTGATCGAGGATGTTTGTACAGTTGTATTTACTTTTGCTGCAAACACACATATGACTGTGGTATACATTCAGGGTATTCCATATAGGAATACATGATTGGTGTGGTGGCTATGTGCTGTGGAGTAGGTCTGACTCATAGCGACCTTCTACAAGGTTTCCAAGGCTGTAAATCTTTCTGGAAGCAGAAAGCCTCAGATTTCTCCAGTGGAGTGTTTGGAAGATTTGAACTGCTGACTTATGGTAAGTAACCAAACTTCTAACCCACTATGCTAATGAAGTCCTGGTGTGGCACTGTGGGCTAATGCACCAGACTGCAAAGCCATTTGAACTTCAAGGTCGGTGGTTCAAGCTTACCAGCTGCTCCTAAGAAACCCTAAGCAGGGTCACTATAGTTCGGAATCATCTTGACGGTTCTTAACAACAACAACATACTAATGGTGATGGTGGTGTGCCATGGAGTAGGTTTTGACTCATAGCGACCCTGTATAGGGTTTCTGAGGCTGTAAACCTTTACAGGAACAGAAAACCTCATCTTTTTCCTGTCAAACAGCTGGTATTCAAGAATTCCTTATAGGTATATATGTTGTTTGGTGTTGTCAAGTGCCATCAAGTCAGTTCCTATTCATAGTGATCCTGTAGAGGGTTTCCAAGGAGTGGCTTTAATCACCAACCTTATGGTTCAAAATGACTTTGCAGTTCAGTGCATTAACACACAGCACCACACCAGGACTCCTACAAGGTACAAAATGATGAAAACTTCGTGGATATTACCAAACTCCTAGAGGCAATGAGTTGCTGGGCTTGAGGGATCAAGACCATTGTCTCAGGGGACACCATCATCAACAGGCATAATACAGTCCATAAAGACAATGTTCTACAATCTTCTTAGGTAAGTAGCAATTGGGATCTTAAAAGTTCATGAGTGTCTATTGGTCTCCCCATATGTGGAAAAAGAAGAGTGATGAAAACTGAAGATGCTTGGACTCAATCAATCCAGTGGCCTAATGGAACACATGAACATCAGTCTCCATGACTCTGGGACCAGAAGAACTAGATGGTGCCTGGCTACCACTGCCAACTGCTCAAAAAGGAATCACATTAGAAGATCCCTGAGAGAACGGAAGACAATATGGATGAAAACTCAAAATTATCATAAAAGACCTGACTCACTGGTCATTTGGATTGTCTCTGTCTTTTGCTACTGTCAGTGTTGCAGTGAACTTAGGTGTGCATGTATCTACTTGTGCCATGGCTCTTATTTCTTTTAAGATATATATCAAGTAGACGGATTGCTGGAGGAACCTGAGACTATGCCCCCCGGCCACCCTTCAGGTCTGGAATGCAACTTATCCTCATGGCCCAATTTTCAACCAAGTAGATAGGTATATAGGGAGGACAACACTAAGGAGGTATGCTCACCATGGAATGGGCAATCATTCAAGAAAAAAAATGCATCATTTAAGATTCTATCTATTATAAGAAATTCTTATATATGAATTATAAGAAAAGACAAAAATAATTATGGGGGATCATTTGGGAGCAGCTGTTGGTACAGCTTCCTGCAGCGCAGGATGCAGCTGGAGGTTGGTGACAAGAGAGTGCTATTTCTCCTTGCTCACATGCCTTCCTGATAGATGGGGACGTGGACAGTCCCCACCCTTGCCAATTCAAAACCAGTGAAGTCCCCTCCTGCACAGTCTCAGCCCTGCCTGGGGTCAGGTGCCTGGTATATTGCCCCTGATTCTGGAGGCACTGGAACCCACAGTGAAATACACTAAACGAAGAGTGGACAGGGAACAGCTGGTGACTTTGAACTGCCAATGTGTGGTTCAAAGCTTGTGGTCCAGTGCTTATCCTACAGCGCCACACGAGGGCAACACTACAATGTTTTGGAGAAAACAGACAAAGCCAGTTTACACAAAGAAGTAAGACAGAGAGCCTCAACTAAGTGAGCAAAACACGGAGTCAGAAATGATAACATAAAAATGACACAGGAAGTACCTGCTAAGGAATTTTTTTAATGAGAATTAGGCAACTCCAATGGATAGTGAGAAAACTACAGAGGAAATTAAGGAAAACATAGACAAAACAATGGAAAAAATCAGGAAACTATGGACAAAATTATCAAAAACATGTGAACCATACAAAACCAGCAATTAGAAACTCAGGTGATAAACACTAGAACTTCAAATAAATAATACATTAAAGGGATATAGAAGTATAGTTGAATCAAAGAAATGCTGAATTACTGAGCTTGAAGAAAAACATCTCAATAATTATCAGCTAGAATAACAATAAAATAAAATAAAAACAAAGAAAATTTGACGAAAACCCAAAAAAGTCCCAAGAGGAATAACTTTTGTGTGATAAGAATTCTAGAACAGAAAGAGATTTTAAAAAACTATAGAGACTATTGCATAATAGTTGTTTGAAGACAATTCCCTAATTTCATGACAGACAATAAGATAGTCTTTCAAGAAGTTGAACAAACTCTAAGAAAAACAGATCACAAAAGAAAAAACACCAAGGCATAGCATAATCAAACTTCCCCAAACCAAAGAATCCTTAGAATAGCTCAGAAAAATTTTAAAATTACCTACAGCAGAAAATCAGTAATATTAAATTCTGATACCTCAGCAGAAACCATACAGGCTAAAAGACAATGAGAATAACATATATAAAACTGAAAGAAAGAAAAAATGCCAACCAACAATTATATATCCAGCAAAACTGTCAGTCAACTATGATGGTAAAATTAGGTCATTTTCAGAGAAACAGAAATTAAAAGAGTTTGTAAAAACCAAACCAACCATTCAAAAAACGCTAACGGGTCTTCCTTGGCTAGAAAACCAACAATAACAGGAACAACCTGATACTAAAATTCATGACAATATCACAAAGAACTCAACCCAGATGTAGAAGTATGTGAAATAAAACCGACCTAGCTCTGGTAGCAGGGGTTAGGAATCGGGCTGCTAACCTCAGGGTCAGCAGTTTGAAACTACCAGCTGTTCAGCGGAAGAAAGATGAGGCTTTCTGCTCCCATAAAGATTTACAGCCTCAGAAACCCTGTACAGGGTCGCTATGGGTCAGAACCAACTCCACGGCACATAACACCAACAACACAACCCTATAAGTGCCAGACTGTGAAGCCTTTTGAACTGCAAGGTCAGTGGTTCAAACTCACCAGCTGCTCCTCGGAAACCCTGTACAGAGTCGCTGTGGGTCAGAGCCGACTCGAGGGTACTTCACAACAACATAACACTATAAAGAGAGAACCAAGACACAGCTGCGACAAAAACAAAACCCTAAAGGAAAAAGGAATAATCCAATTACATAACTTCTGTATGAAGAGGAAGTCAAATAGATCAAGAAAAGCATAAAACAAAAATAAATAAATGCAACTAGAACCTTAAAAAACAGACCAAACCTTATTCCGAGGCCTAGCCCAGTCCTTATCCCTAATACTCATCCAAGCACTAGGAGTCCTGGTGTGGCACTATGGGATAATGGACTGGACTGCAAGGAAGGTTTGAAACACGAGGTTGGCAATTCAAATTCATCAGCTGCTCCTCTGAAACCCTACACAGGATCACTATGCGTCAGAACCGACATGACGGCACTTAACAAGAACAATCTAGTACTAGCCCTGTTGTCGTTGTTGTTAAGTGCCCTGGAGTCAGTTCCGACCCATAGCGACCCTATACAGGGTTTCCGAGGGTGTAAATCTTTACGGGAGTAGAAAAGCCTCATCTTTCTCCCGCAGAGAGGCTGGTAGTTTCGAACCGCTGACCTTAAGGTTTGCAGCCCGATTCATAACCACTACAATACCAGAGCTCCTCCAGTACTAGCCCTAACCTTAATAATAAATGAATCACTGCTTAGTACTGATGTGGTGCTGTGGGTTAATGAGCTAGACTGAAAAGTCCCTTTGAACTGCAAAGTCGGTGGTTCAAGCTCACCAGCAGCTCCTTGGAAACCTATGCAGGATCACTATGGTTCGGAACCAACTTGATGGCATTTAACAAGAACAAAGCATCATCTGCTTGCCACTGATGGACGGTAGGGTTGGAGAATTGACTGGCAATTTGTAAAGTGCAACTTTCTAGAGGGATACAAATACACTCTATCTTAAATTAGGTTAGTAATCCTATAGGTGTAAAAAATGCCATATTTATTGAACTCAATGCTTAATAGCACTGGATATTGTTATTTAATAAACGATTCTTATTAAAGATAAGCTAGTGAGGCACTGAAGGAAAACCACTGCACCACCAATATAAAGGTGATGGTTAAACCCACCAGTAGCTTCGCAGAAACCCTAAACAGGGTAGCTCTGTGTTATAATCCACTTCATGGCACTTAACAACAACAATAAGACATGATAAAGATCAGCCAATACACCGAATTTTACTGGACAAAAGATTATTTTGATTTTCTTAAACTACAACAAATTTTAGTAAATACTTTTTATGATGATACAGATATTCTGCTAAGAATTCTCAAAACTCCAGAGTCTATTTTATGTCATAGATAGGGCCAAGAGAAATTCATCATTATTGACTAGTTACAGAGGAAAAAACAGTCAGACTCAATGAATGTTGGTCCTGAGCCTCTCCAGTGAATGCATTCCCTATTAAAGAATTGCACATTTGAGTTTTTCTAAAAGCATTATTAAGTTACAATGAAGGTAGATGCTATAGTTGAATCCGAATAATTTATGTTAAAGTTTTTTTAGAATTGTTTGTTTACTGAATTTATATTATTATAACTTATCCTTTTCTAGAGCTTTTCATATAAAATATACTGTGAGCCTAATCTAATCCAACAGCAATCAGATTAGAATCCCTCTACCTTCAATTTTGTAGGCTATTCCAAATTTCTAAAACTGGATTTAATCTGTTCTCTTATAGCAAACACATCTGAGCTACTGCTTTTATCTGTGACATACTTCAAAATCACTTGGTTTGAGTAAAGCTGAGAGAAAAATGGTGAACATTCAGGAAAGCTATTTAATATATATTAATACTAAGGTGTTTCCTATAAAATAAGATAAATGTTTTAGTATTAATTAAAACAAGATAAATATAAACATAGTCCTGTGGTGCTGTGGGTTAATGTGCAGGGCTGTATTGTTGGTTTGAATTACAAGGTTCCTGGTTCAAGCTCAGAAACCACTCCTCAGAAACCCTATACA
>NW_006408574.1:15853888-15878371 GCF_000296735.1 Chrysochloris asiatica
GGGGCTCAAACTCACGACCCTGAGTACTAATTTATATTTAATCAAAAATTTTGTTTCTATTTTCATTTGCTCTTCATGTTCATATAGTTTAGAACCATTTGACTTGTTTTAAAAATACATTAAAATAATATTATTTTGAGTTTATGTAGAAGATAAGTATTAGTATCTTTTGTCTACAGATAAAGAATTGGAAGGGGGCTCAGAGAGGTTAATTTACTACTCTGTCTCTCTTGACTTCAAGATCTATAATACCATGGAATCACATAGAAGAGAGACAGTACATAAGAATGAAAGACAATGGGCTCAATGATGAAACTCATTATGCAAAAGGAGAAAACTGATAGCAATTTGAAATCACAGAGCCACTGGGTTTTGCTCTTGTAGAACTTCACTGTTGGTTTTTGCGCTTGTAGAACTTCACTGTTAATTACCATTTCTCAGGTATATTACCATCTACAGAAACAACTAGCAAAACTACCACCAAAACCAAAAAGCAAATTATCCACGTTGATTTTAGCCCATGGTGACCCCAAGTGTTTCAGAATAGAACTGTCCTCCTAGAGTTTTCATGGTTGTGACCTTTTGAGAGTGGATCGGCAGGCTCCACGTTACAGTGACTCTGGGTAGGATTGAGTCACCAAGTTTTTGTTTTGTAGCAAGTACTTGATACTTACACAGCCCACAGATCCCTAAGAAATAACTAGACTCTTCAAACTTCTAAAGCCTTGTTACCCTAAATTAATGTGGGCTACTCTGCTCCCGTAGATTTACAGCCTCAGAAACCCTGTACAGGGTCGCTATGAGTTGGAACTGACTCCACGGCACATAACAACAACATTGTTGTTGTTAGGTGCCATCTAGTAGGTTCTGATCCATAGCAACCCTAAGTACAACAGAACAAAAGCTCCCAGGTCCTGAGCCACCCTCACAGTGTTTGAACCCATCACTGCAGTCACTGTGTGACATCTCAGTGAGATCTCCCTTTTTACACAGACCCACTACTTTTGGAAACATGATGTCCTCCTCTAGGGACTCCTAATAACATGCCCAAAGTAACTGGACACAAAGTCTTGCCATACCACTTCTAAGGAGCATTTCTGGCTGTAGTTAGATAACACTTTGTTCTTTAAGCAGTCCATGGTATATTTAATTAGTCAAAGGCATTGATTCTTCTCTAGACTTTCTTATTCATAGTCCAGCTTCCACATGCGTATGAGGTGATTGAAAATCCCTTGTCTTGGATCAGGAGCACCTTAGTCTTCCAAGTGATATCTTTGCTTTATAACACTTTAAGGAGGAGTTTTGCATCCAATTTGTCTCATGCGATACTACATTTGATTTTATTCCACAACCATTGATTGTGGGCCATGTGAAATGAGAGCCTTGATGACATCAGGCTTTTCATTGTTGTTTATTGTGATGTTGCTGGCTGGTTGATCTGTGAGAATTTAAATTTTCTTTATGCAGCAAGCAAGGTTGGGTCTATTAGTTTGTCATTCTGTGACAGAATTAGTGTTGCTGTGATGCTGAAAGTTACTTCACCAATATTTCTAATAGCAGCATAGTCACCCATCATGGGCAAGTTTCTGCAGAGCTTCCAGAGTAAGACTAAGGCAGACTAAGAAGGATGACCTGGTCATCAACTTCTGAAAACACTGGCCAGTGACAATAAAACAGTAGCAGAAGATTAGCCCTGTGATTGGAAGAGACTCAAAATACAACTGTGAATGCGGTACCTTCTCAATGTAGAGTCTCCCTTAATGATATGGAGAGAGCAAAGTTTTAGGGCCTTAGTTTGCTAATATGACAGGAACATCTGCAAACATCCATGAATAACAGGAGCATGGGATGTTCGAAGTATGAATCTAGAAAAATTGGAAGTTATCAAAAAATGAAATGGAACACCAAAATGTAGATATCCTGGATACTAGTAAGCTGAAATAGACAGGTATTGACTATTTTTGAATCACAAAACTATATCCTGTTAATGATAAATTAAAGAAGAATGGCATTGTATTCATCATAAAAACGAATATTTCAGGATCTTTCCTTAAATTGAGCGCTGTCAGTGATATCCATATGCATACAAGGTAGACCAGTTAATATGACTATTCCTCAAATTTACACAACAATCATTAATGCCAAAGATGAGAAAATTAAAGATTTCTACTAACTTCTGTGGTCTGAAATTGATCAAGCATGCCATCAAGATGTATTGATAGTTACTGATTATTGGAATTTGAAATTCAGAAACAAAGAAGGGTTGTTGTTGTTGTTGTTAAGTACCTTATAGTCAGTTCTGACTCATAGCGAACCTGTATAGGGTGTGAGGAGTGGCTGGTGAGCTTGAACAAACCACCAACCCTGTGGTTTAATCAGAGCTTATAGTCTAACGCATTAACCCACAGCGCCACACCAGGATTCCAAAGATGGATTTGTTGTTGTTGTTAAGTACTATTGAGTTGGTTCTGACCCATAGCAACCCTGTATAGGGTTTCTGAGGAGTGACTGTTGAGTTTGAACTACTGACCTAGTAGTTTAAACTGACTTTACAGTCCAGTGCATTAACCCACAGTTCCACACCACGACTCCCCCGGAAGGATTAGCAGTTGCAAAATATGACACTGGTGGTAGAAAAGATATGAGAGATTACAAGGTAGAATTTTACAAGATTAACAATTTATTCATTGTAAATCCATTTTTCACCAACACACACCGGTCTTACCATACTAATACACAGTAATAAAATCAACTATATCTGTGAAAAGAAATGACAGATATGAGAAATATCACAGGTGAAAACAAGACCAGGGGTCAACTACAGAACAAACCATCAGTTGCTCATATGCAAGCTGAAGCTTCAGAAAATTAAACAAGCCTACCAGAGTCAAAGAATGACCTTGAGTATATTCCACCTAAGTTTAGAGACCCTGTGAAGAATAGATTTGACATACTGAACATGACTTACAACTAGATTATGATTACATCAAAATCATCATACATGAAGAAGTCATAAGGTCATTGAAAAGGCAATAAAGAAACAAAAGACTTCAATGGATGTCAGAGGAGACTCTTAAACAAATGAGGGTAAGCAGTACCAAATATCAAATGAATTTGTTTAGCGCTAATTTATAAATTAGTTCTACTTATGAAATGAACAATGCCATTTTATCAAAGGGCTTCTTCATGTGATCTGCAAATACTTGCCTTTCTGTTGGGGTCCTATAGCAAACTTGTTCTACCTCATATCCAATATTTATCAATTTGAAGTCATTGCTCTTTGTGCCCAAGGTTAGTGCCTAGGAACGCTGTAGAGATTCCTGCATTTCATATTGCAACCTGGGTTCTTTGCAAAGGCGAATGCATCATTCTGCAGTTTGCTTCACTTCCTAATACAACTAGAAAGTCATTTGCTGACAGTGTACCAGTGGCAGGTGTGCCTTGGTGTTGACAGCTGCAGTTCTGACATGGATCACAGACAAGCTCTGCTGCCAGTGTTAGAACATCTGGAGCATTTGGTCCGATTTCAAAAGCTAATTTAAGTGGTCTTCTTCCATTTCAGAAAGTAAGAGAAGTTATGGACACTAGGGCCAATTTTGCGATGCTGTAGTACATCATTTATTAGCTTTCTCATTTACTACAGTATGAAGGCAAAGTCAGCAAAGCATTCCAACAATTTTAACGTCTAGGAACATATTTTCTAGATAGTTTATTTCAATTCCTTGCTTTTATTAGTATTTCTTTTGATAAACTGAAAGCACTTTATTGATAGTGTTTAACCCAAAATGTTCTCTTTTGAGAAATTAATATACTAATTTACACATAGGAAACACTTAGTATTTATTGAATGAATGGATGAATGAGGTTATTGTTTTTTTAACTTCTTGAGAATAATATTCATAGATAAAATTCATTAAATACTATTTCTGCCAGTATTGCACAAAACAATTACATCACCATCTTCAGTAACAACCTGCAGAGGAGTAGCAAATCATTCCCATTTAGCAGATGAGAATATTCAATATTATAGTAATTAAGACAATTGCTCATAAGCCCCATAAATTACAAATGGAAAAACCGGGATCCACTGCTAGAATGAGGTTTCAATGACCAGACTTTTTGTACTTTGTTTAGTACCTTCTAATCTATGTCACGGGCACTCCGTTCTCACTAAAATTATGAGTTTGGCAAAGAGTGCATTTGGTTTTCTTTACTATCAAATCAATTCCAATAAGGATGGTCATCATGTTACAGCATGGGACTTCCTACCAAAACAGTCACAATAAGAGCCCTTAGTACCTGGGAACTGTTAGAAAAATGTATCAAAATAGCTTAATGTTTTTCAAATCCAGTAATTACATGCAGACGAAAAGAAATGATGCTCAGATCTTACTATCTGAATTACTTATGTGATGATTATTCCATCCTCCAGAAGTATGTAAGGAAAGGTGACAACAACAGACACCCTCTTTCCTATAATACAAGTTATAATGAGAACTTAGATGGCCACAGAATCGGTGGCATTTTTTAGGAGATGATCGAGACCTACGAGGGAATATGCATTTGGGGATGGATTTCATTTTGAACATTTGGTTTAGACAGACTACAAAATCTAAATTCAAACTTCACCTTTCACTTTTCCATCTTACAATATTTTTAGGGATAAACAGGCAAGAAACCAAAAATATTAATTGTAAATTCAATCATTGTGCTGCTCGTGTTGAGTGTATGACATACTACCAAGTGATTTATCTTTAATGTGTGTCTTACAGTCCACACACTAGAAGAATGTCCACACCAATGAGATTTGAACACTTTATGGATGAGTGTGTGACTAATGGGTAGAGACTAATAGATTCTCCTGCACAACATTATTGAGATCAGAGTATTTATTTACTACACCACACTGGGAGAGATGATGCCATTTTTTCCCCTTAGACCATAGGCCCTCGTTTTTAGATTATACTGGAAAATATTTGGAAAAGAAAATCTCAACATTATCTGTTTTTTTTGTTTGTTTGTTTGTTTTTTTTTGAGGGGAGGGCAAGTCAAGCAAATAATGTAGGGTTAAATGTCTTGAAAGAAATGGGTTCTGGCACCCCCCAACAGAAAATGAGCAATCCTACCCACTCTGGCATCTAAAAATGTTAGTTGATGTTTGGCACCTAAAGAATTACCCATGAAATAAACACTTGGGGCTTAACTCATTAGAACTCAACTCCAAGGTGTCTTCAAATCAGTACAAATTTCTTCACAGATACAAGAGTAGCAGAGGAAACAACCCTTCTTAACTACGCAGGAAACTTTGAGTGAAAATCGCTCCATAATGCACACAGTATCAAGGCATGATCATAGGTCAACGAGGGCATGAATTTCAAGCCAGCTAGAGCTATATATTCAACTCTTTATTCATTTTACTTAATGAAATAAAACTAATCAGCATCATATAAATTTCCTGTAATTCTATGTGTCCTTGTATTCTTATATCATGTTGTTTGACGATGCTGTTGTTAGGTACAGTCTAGTCGGTTCCAACTCATAGCAACCCAATACACAACAGAATAAAACACTGCCTGGTCCTATGCCATCTGCACAATTGTTGCTATGTTTGAGACCCCTTGTTGCCACTGTGTCACCCCAGCATATTCTTCACCAGGGATTGGTCCCTCCTGATAATATGTCCAAAGTACGAGAGAGAAAGTCTCGCCATCCTCACTTCTAAGGAACATTCTGGTTGTACTTCTTTTACAACAGATTTGTTTGTTCTTCTGGTCGTACATGGTAATTTCAATATTCTTCACCAACACCATCATTCAAATGCATGATTCTTCCATGATAATATCCTTATTCATTGACCTACTTTCGCATGCATTTGAGGTGAATTCTTATACAAGTTTTATTTTAATCTATAACTTAATTAAACATGAGTTGGAGTTTTTAGTAATTATGAAAGTAGGAAAATAAATCTATCTACTTAGAGAATTTAGATTCCATTCTAAAATTAACATTTGTTTAAAGACACAAGTGCATAATTTGACATATTTCACAGTTTTTAGTGTGGGTTTTTAGGAAAAGGTGTTGGTAACACTGCCAACATGTACATTTCATAAATATGTTGTGTTAATTTTCTGTAGAGTACTCAATATGTGGTTTTACTAATTTCTTATATTTGTAGAATATCCAATACAAAATTTAGAAGAGCTGTATTTTTTAACCTATGGAAATCTGTGCTTTCTCCATATTTATTAACCCAGCTCATCTTTTGAGCATCAAACATTGCTGAGTGGGTTCTCTATGACAGAAACAATTGGTAGATGTGGAATTGGACAGATTTAAATAACCCCATAGTGTGGCTCTGGGGGCTAAGGTGCTAGACTGTAAGGTCAGTTTGAACCACAAGGTGGGTGGTTCAAGTTCATCAGCTGCTCCTTGGAAACCCTATACAGGGTTGTGATGGCACTTAACAACAACACCACCATTGAGCAACACCTAAAATGTGGTTTCATTTGTATTGTGTGTATTTCCATCATCTCCATGCATGCAAGCACATATCCACACAGATACACACACACTAATTCCATGTAGCAAGCACTACTATTGCTCAGCATTGCTGTAATTTTGAAAGCATCTTTTACCAACTTACTTTTGTCTCCCTGTTTACTTTCTATTCTAGAAACAGACTAAGTTCAATGGTGCTTATACAGATTGCAAGCTAGATCTTAAATGCCTGTGGTTTCACGAATGCAGACAGATAAAAGAGAATATATTAGCTATAAAATGATTTAATAACTTAATAATTTAAAAATAATAATTTGCCACTACATTGTGTGAAATAAGAATAAACTTGAATCTGATTTCCTACAATAGATAATAGTGTTGTTGTTGTTACATCCCATTGAGGGTTTTCGAGGAGTGGCAGGTGAGTTTGAACCACTGACCTTATAGTTCAAACCAACCTTGAGTGGCTTATCCTACAGTGCTTCACCAGGACTCTACAGTTAACAACATAGATATATTTAATGCAAATATTAACATAAAAATAAATGCAATAATTATCAAATACCCCAAGAGGTTAAGATAGTGCCCTTTTCTTGAAGTGCATACATAGAAAACAAATAAAAATTATGTCTCCTGTTATTTATATTCTGTGTATACTAAATTATTACTTTCTATTGCCTTATACTAAACTCCTGGTGTGGTGCTATAAGATCAGTACTACACTGGGTACTGTAAGTTCAAACCCACCAGCTGCTCCTTGGAAACCCTATACAGAGTCACTCTGAGTCAGAACCAACTTGATGGAATTTAACAGCATATTGTCTTTATTATTGTTTATAACATCTTGAGAAGATTCTAAACTCCTGGAAAGCTGGCAATTGTATTTCACACTTCGAATCTAACTTACGCCTAGTTTTCTTGCCACATTAAGTATTCCCAATCAATGCTTTTGAAAGAGTTGGTTTTTCGACGTACCCATACCCGATGAATTAATGATTTAATGTATATTACTTTGACTTCACTTCTCTAAAAGGTAAAACAAACCGCCTTCATAACTTAGATGATGAGGCCATCAGGTTAAATTGAAGCCAAAGAATATGATTCCAGGCAAGAAATTGAGATTCTTCTTTCTAGTTCAAACTCACCAGTCACTCCTCGAAAAACCTGTACAGGCTCGCTTAACACCATGGCTCTTAACAACAACAGCTACTAATGGTGGGGCTCTGGTGTGGTGCTGAAGGATAAGTACTGGACTTCTAACCACAAGGTCGGTGGTTCAATTCCACCAGCTACTCCTCGCAAGCCCTATACACGGTTGTTATGAGTCAGAACCAACTTGACGGCACTTAACAGAAACAGTGCTAACAGATGAACCCAGTTGGCACAGTGATTAAAGTACTCAGCTGCAAACCAAAAGGTTAGTAATTCTATCCCACCAACTTGTCCCTCAGGAGAAAGATGTGGCAGTTTGCTTCCATAAAGATTTCCAGCCCTCGGAGCCCTAGGGGACATTAGACTCTGTCTTACAAGGTCACTATGAGTTGGAACCACCCTGATGGCAGTGGTTTGGCTTGATTTTATGTTAACAAGGCTCAATTCTTTTTTTTTTTTTTTTTCTGTTTAAATTTTCTTCCATACTCCAATCTCATGTACTTCAGTCTCTAAGTTATCTTTGATTACTCTTTTTCTCTCATGCCTCTCCATTTCCTTTGTGGGAATTCCTTAGAGCTATCCTGGTGTGGCACTGTGGGTTAATGTGCCAGACTGCAAAGCTGTTTGAACTGCAAGGTCAGTGGTTCAAACTCACCAGCTGCTCCTCGGAAACCCTATACAGGGTTGTTATGGGTTGGAATCCACTCAACGGCACTTAACAACAACAACAGTTATACAAATTATATCCAGAATCAAACTACTTTTTCCTAGTGGAGTCCTGGTGATTCAAATTCACCAGTCACTTCTTAGAACCACTATACAGAGTCAATATGCATCAAAACAAGAAGAAACACTACCGTCCTGGTTGAAACCACCATGATTACTTACCTGGGTTACCACAATAGACTTTAAAAGGTCCCCTGACTTCAGAAATCCTGGTGTGTCGCTACAGGATAAGCAGTGAACCACAAGGTCGGCAGTTCAAACGCAGCAGCTGCTCCTTGGAAACACTGTGTAGGGTTGCTATGAGACAGAACTGGTCCAACAGCACTTAATAACAATCAGCCTTTCCTTTCCATTTTCAACACATCAGTAGAGTTGGCTTTTAAAACTGAAATTCAGGTTAGATTATCCTTCTGCTCAAACTCCCATAGTAGCTGCTGCAGACTTCAACTGGGAACAGTTGCTCCTGATTTCCACACCTGTAATGATGCTGACATCCCTCTGCTCTGATTGAACTGGCCTCTACACTTCTTAAAGCTACGTTGAAGACCTTTGCTCAATTATACCCAATTTCTCCCTATTCAAATAATACTAGCGACCAGCCCATCTCTCCTGATCCATTGATCTCCTGTTGTTGTTAAGTGCTGTCGAGTCGATTCTGACCCATAGCGACCCTGTATAGGGTTTCCAAGGAGCAGCTGGTGAGCTTGAACCACCGACCTTGCAGTTCAAACAACTTTGCAGTCTGAATCATTAGCCCACAGTGCCACACCAGGACCACATTGATCTCCTACTTCCCTTTAAATTGTTCTACTACTTGTCATTTGTCCTTAAAGTTTTAGACTTCTTATACAGGTTATTTATTTATTATGGTTATTTATCATCTCTCTCTCTCCAGTGGAATCTTCGCTCCATTAGGGCAGGGAATCTTTCTCTCTTTGTTTCTGATATATTTCAATCAGAAATACTATGGTCTAGGAGCTCTGGTAGCATAGTGGTTACGAATCAGGCTGCGACCCGCAAGGTCAGCAGTTCGAAACTACCAGCTGCTCCGCGGGAGAAAGATGAGACGATCTGCTCCCGTAAAGATTTACTGCCTCGGAAACCCTGTTCAGGGTCGCTATGGGTCGAAACCGACTCGACGGCACTTAACAACAACAAAATGGTCTAGGACATGTTGTTGTTGTGGGCTGTCCAGTTAGTTCTGATGTATTCTGAGGAGTCCCTGATGAGTTTGAACTGCCAACCTAGCAGTCCAGTGCTTATCCTGCAGTGCCACACCAGGGCTCATATTAGATGCTCAATACATATTTATTAGTAGTAAATGAATGATAAATATCAAGTCATCATCATTTATTTTTCCAACTGAGCATATAACTCCCTAGTTACAAGGTCAAAATTTTGTATATTTTCTCTGAGAATTCAGGACCAGTTCATTATATATGGTGGCAACTCAGGAAGCTGAAGAAGGAAAATAAACCATCAAATGAAAACAAAAGAACCTGTTTCCATCAAGTCAGTCCCAACTCACAGTCATCCTATAGCACAAACTAGAACTGCCCTACAGGGTCCTAAAGACTGCAAGCTTTCTGGAAGGCGACTACCACAACTGTTTGCCACAGAGCAGATGGTGGATTCCAACCTCCAGTCTTTCAATTAGGAACCACCAGGGCTCCTTGATGAAAGAAATTGTTTTTCATGTTGTCAAGTCGGTTCCTACTCATTGTTGTTGTCAGGTGCCATCGAGTCAGAACCAACTCATAGTGACCCCATGCACAGCAGAATGAAACAATGTCTGATCCTGGGCCAATCTCACTACTGCTGCCACACTTGAGTCCATCAATGATGCCACCTGGCCAATCTATCTCGTTAGGGGTCTTCCTCTTTTTCTCTGACCCTCCACCTTACCCAGCATGACATCCTTCTCCAGTGACTGTTTCCTCCGGACAATATGTCCAAAGTGTGAGAGACGAAGCTTAGCCATCGTGGCCTCAAAGGAGCACTCTGGCTGCACTTCTTCCAAAACAGATCTATTGGTTCTTTTGGCAGTCCATGGCACTTTCAGTACTGTCTTCCAATACTACAACTCAAAGGCATCAATTCTTCTATGATCTTCCTTATTCACTGTCCAGCTTTTACATCCATATGAGGCTATAGAGACCCTGTATAGGGTTTGCAAGGAGCAGCTGGTGGGCTTGACCCGCCAATGTTGTGGTTAGTAGTTCAATGCTTATTCTACAGCAACATACCAGGATTCCATAATGAAGCAAATGTTGTTATTTCTGTTAAATGTCATCCAGTTGGTTTTTGCTAGCCTGTGTAGGGTTTCCAAGGAGCAGTTCAAACTCCCCTTGCCTCCAGCACAGAGCCAGAAGGAATAGGTGGAAGAAATGGTCAAAATACCATAAGGTTCCAATGAGCAAGTTTCTCTAGAATGTTCTTGAGATGTGGGGAGGAGCCATGGTTTGAGAGGGCTATGTCAAATGTACTGGCTTACTTCATGTGAATAATTAGGTTCAGAAATGTATGCTTTGAAAATGACGTAATAACTATACTTTTGTGGTCATCATTTTCACTTTCAGTGGTTGTATTTAATAATTTTTCTTCAGTTTACCCAAAATATGGACACCTCTTCCCTCAAATTCTGCATGCATGGACAGGAAAGGCATAATATTCTAGATTCTAGGAATATTATTATTAGTGGAAAATAGATCAACTTCCAAACACAAAGTGAGTGTATAAATTTCAAGTTCAGTGAGAAAATATGCAACCGAGATACAATTGATCAAGGCAGTTGCTAATTTTGGACTCATGCCAAGGCAAAAACATATGAAAATCATTCTGCAACTTTATCAACAAAACAATCTATTTTTGTTTTACTAAGTAAAATTTCATGCAAGCAAAGCTGACTACTATTCTCTAGTCTATCAAAGAAACTACTGATGAAGTAAGATTCCCAGATAATCCTTTTTTCTCACCTTTTCCCTGCCTGAGAACTAAAATTGTGGTTGTTATTCTTTGGTGCTGTGGAGTCAGTTCTGACTCATAGAGACCCTGTATACAGCTTCTGAGGAGCATCTGGTAAGTTTAAGCCACCAACTTTGTGGTTAGCATTCAAGTGCTTACTCTATGGTGCTACACCAGGACTCTAAGAACTAAAACTGGCTCATGATAATAATCAAACAAGATGCTTTACCTGAGTATTTTTAATTCAATCTATTTAGTCATGTCTTAATATAGCTCCTCTTTCTTAAACAACCAAACAAAAAAACTTACCCAATGGTTATTAAACTAGCGGGCATCAGAGTGACTCCAAAGCTAATAACACAGAGTTAGGCTTAAAGGGACAGCAGGAACCTCTAGAGTTACCAAATCTTCCAGGTGGTACTGACAGCTATTAGTTTGTGAACAACAGGATAGCTGGTTCCCCTGGAGGCTGGAAAACCGGAGGCAACTCAGTCAAGACAGCTTATGAGATTCAGCTTTGGAGTTTTCAAACCTTTAGGTACTTGGTTCATTCCGTAAGCATTGGGTAAAGCTCAGAAATGTTCACAAAGAAAAGCTTCCCAGGTGATTCTCTTGGGCTTCCTAGTTAAGAAACAATGCCTTAAATGTTTGAAATTTTCTTACAAATCTCTAGAAAAGAGACATCCTGGCTTTCTCATGTGGTTTATGAACAATTTGCATCAGAATCACCCAAACCCAGAGGTTGGAGGTAAAGCATAGCATGTTAAAAACTCTGTTTCTGATGTCACACTAGATCCGTTCACATTTTTAATCAGTTGTACCAAGTGTTTTTGTTTGGTTCTTTATATATACATCTAATATTGAGAATCTTTGCTTTAGCGCTTACTCTGACTTTTAACAATTTCCTAAACATAGTTCTGAAACTATCCTTAAAATCAGAATCTCTGGAATGGAGATCGTGCTTAATATTTATTTTAAAGTTTCTAGCCTGGTTTTTGAAGATTATTATATTGGTTTGTTTACCTCACTCTAGTGCACAGAAAACTGATTCTCATAGGATTCATCAACACTTAGAAAATGTTTGAACAGTTTCACACTTATATTTTAATTCTCAAAATATTTTCTCCTGCCTCCAAAAATCCAAGTCAAGCATAATGGAGACTTCTTTATCTTTTATTTCTTTTGCAGCCTACCTAAGACTAATCTAATACTCAATATGGAGTATTTTCTTAACAAAATTTTTAAAGAAACAACATCTGTTTATCACATTTTCTACTTCTAAAGGTTCTCTTGTTTTCTACTGACTACCTTAAATGTATGACAAAACCACTGCTATGCAATAGATTCCAAAACATAGTGACCCGACAGGACATTGTTTCGTTGTCCCATATGGGTTTAAAGGCTGTAAAGTCTTATGAAGTAGACTACATCGTCTTTCTGCCACAGAGCAGCTGGTGGGTTCAAACCCCAGATCCTTGTGGTGGTTGTTACATGCCTTCAAGTCAGTTCTGTGTCATGGCGACACGGTGTAGGATTTTTGAAGAGTGGCTACTGGGTTTGATGCCAAGCTTGTAATTAGCAGTCCAATGCTTATCCTATACTTTAACCACTGTGTTCCAGAGATGCTTTATATCTTATGAAACCTCATAAGAATGTTTAATAAAAGAAATTAATAATAAATACATGATTCAAACTTAGTAGTGAAATTAATAACCAATTATGTTAAATGAGAAGAATTAGTGAGTCAGCAACTGTAAAGTACCAAGACTATTTGTCGCTTTACCTCTTTTTTGTCCATCTCAGAAAATTTTGAGGCCTACCTTGATCTGCTTTGATTAGGCATTTCTTTAAACAAAAATAATATGCAGCTTCAAAACTTCACAATTTTGAAGATTACATAAAAGCAGAGATGCAATTTGTTGTAGGGGAGAAAAGACATGTCATCTTCATATATATATAAACATAATTTGTTGTTAAGTACCATCAAGTCTATTCTGGCCCATATTGTTGTTGCTGTTAAGTGCTGCGAGTCGATTCCAACCCATAGCGACCCTGTATAGGATTTCCAAGGAGCAGCTGGTGAGCTTGAACCACTGACCTTGCAGTTCAAACGACTTTGCAGTCTGATGCATTAGCCCACAGCGCCACATCCTATCTAGGGTTTCTGAGGATAAATGTCATAGAGACTATTAAATCTTAAACAGGAGTAATAGTAAGATAAAGAACTACACAGATGACCTGGATGGGGAAATCATGAATATGATACCATGATGCGTTTTCAAAGTTCTATCTCCATGTGGTGCCCTTTTAAAAGGCACAGAGAAAAAAGGGTTGCCCTCCCATAACCACAATGCACTACATAGGTGAATCAGGGAGGTACTATTGATTTTTTTTTTTTTTAATATTTTATTGTGAATTATGTGATAGTTTACATGGGAGAACATTAGTTTTACATTCATTTTATCGTATATTGTCTCTCATTGCCATGGTTACAATCCCCTCCATGCAATCGTTCCCCCTCATATCCCCCAGATCTTCAGCACACAGTCGCTCTCACTCTCTGGATCTAAAGTCCCCAGCTGCTCCATTGTTCCACATCATCTTCTCTGCCTCCATCTCAGGCATCACTGCTTCTCTGGGTAGGGTCCCGCTCTCCGCTCTTCTCTGTTGATGATCCTAGGGACCTCCGCTCCTAGACTGGAGAGTTAATCACTCCCCTCCTTGCTATAAAATGTCTACCTTTACATTTCCGACCCTCACAATCAGTTCTGATAACAATTATTCAATATTGTATCACAAGAGACCCGTCTGCATTCTATTGAATATTTTTGTTGTTAAGTGCCATCGAGTCAGTTCCCACTCATAATAATCTTACACACAACAGAAGGAACACTGCCCAGTCCTGTGCTAACCTCGCAATTATTGTCACACTTAATTCCAATTCTGCTGTCACTCTGCCAGTTCATCTTGTGGGGGTTATCCCTTTTTTTTTGCTAACCCTCCACTTTACCAAGCATGATGTCTTTCTCTGGTCCCTGCTGATAATATATCCAAGTGTGAGAGACGAACTCTGGCCATCTAAGTTTCTAAGGAGCATTCTATTTGTATTTCTTTCAACACAGATTTGTTTGTTTTTCTAGTAATCCATGGTACTTTTAATATTCTTCTCCAACATCATAGCTCAAATGCATCAATTCTTCTACAGTCTTCCTTATTCATTGTCCACTTTCACATGTATATGCGCTATTGAAAATACCATGGCTTGGGTCAGGCTCACTTTATTCCTCAAACTGACATCCCTGCTCTTTAAAAAGGTCTTGTATAGAAGATGTGCCTAATGTAATGTGTCATTTGATTTCTTGACTGCTGTTTCTTTGAGTGTTGATGGTGGATCGAAGTAAATGAAGTCATTGACAACTTCAATGTTTTCTCCATTTTTCATTATGGTATTTACTGTGCCAGTGGTGAGGACTTTTGTTTCACGGTGAGGTGCAACCCAAACTGAAGGCTGTGGTC
Source organism: Chrysochloris asiatica (assembly GCF_000296735.1). Classification (NCBI taxonomy): domain Eukaryota; kingdom Metazoa; phylum Chordata; class Mammalia; order Afrosoricida; family Chrysochloridae; genus Chrysochloris; species Chrysochloris asiatica. The sequence goes on from NW_006408574.1 coordinate 15,868,745, forward strand.
TTTGACCTTCCTCAGTAAATATTTTAAGTCCTCTTTGCTTTCAGTAAACAAGGTTGTAACATGTGCATATCTCAGGTTCTTATTGAGTCTTCCTCCAATTCTGATGCCCCATTCTTCTTCATATAATCCAGTGTCTCAGATTCCTTGCTAAGCATACAGACTGAATAAGAATGATAAAAGAATAAAACCCTGGCGCACACCTTTGCTAACTTTAAACCATTCAGTGTTTCCTTGTTCTATTCAAACTACTGCCTCTTGGTCTACGTACAGGTTCCCCATGAGCACAATTAAGTGTTCCAGAAAATTCATTGTCCTCAATGTATTCCATAGCTTGTCATGATCCACACAGTCAAAGGCCTTTGCCTAGTCAATGATGGTGGTGGTGGTTATGTGCCATGGAGTGGGTTCCGACTCATAGCGACCCTGCCATAGGGCTTCCGAGGTTGTAAATCTTTATGGGAGCAGAAAACCTCATCTTTCTCCTGTGGAAAAGCTGGTAGTTTCGAACTGCTGACCTTGAGGTTAATAGTCCAGTTCGTAACCACTACGCCACCAGAGAGTACAGAAAACATTTTTCTGGTTCTTTCTACTTTCAGCCAATATCCATCTGACATCAGCAATGATACCCCTTATTCCGTGCCCTTCTCTGAATTCAACTTGTACCACTGGCAGATAGGAAAGCTTACAAACTAGTTAGTGTCTGAATTTCTTGGGGTATGATATCACAAGCAGGCAATCATTAAGGGGTGTGTCCAGGAAAGTTTCTGCAAGGGCCTGCTGGGGAAGTAGATCCAAGCCCACTTTAAAAATATACTCTGACTGTGGCAGTTTGGCTACCAGAGGTGTAAAAGGTACTCAAGAAAAATTGACCTCTGAACACTTAAACCTAGAAACAGAATAGAATTAGGCTCTGCCTGGCTGCAGTCAATTGTAGGCAAAACCCCTTCAAATTACATGCAAATCCTAATGATGTGGTGCCTGGAATTTACTTGATATGACTTTTCTATCCATTGTCTTCTTAATTCCCACCAAGTGATTGGGTGGGACCATTCAAATAAGGTATACAGGACTCTAAGGCTGGGATTGGTTAGTTTGCCCTCCAAGCTAGGTTTAAAAGGAGCCATCTCCACAGCAGGGATGGAAGATCCCAGGACCATCAAGAGGGAAGAGCATGAGTGACGCATGAGACAGCAAGAGGTGACTGGAGAGACAGAGCAGGTTCCGGTTTAGGCTCATGGACTGAGTAAACTGAGTGTCTACAGACAAGATGGAGACGGGTTTGCAGAATGTGTCCATTGGGTCTTCACAGATGGGCCAAAAGAACTTTGTAAACACACACTCGAGCAGGGCAGAGGCCAAGGGACCACATGGCTGAGAGGCTGAAAACAAGAGTGAGGCATGCCTTCAGTATGGCAGAGAAGAGGCATTGCTGACTGAAGAACTGCTGTGTCCTGAGATGGTTTTGATCCTGAAGTATACCTTGTTGACTTCCCTGTTGTTGTTGTTAGGTGCCGTCGAGTCGGGACGGACCCATAGCGACCTTATGTACAGCAGAATGAAACACTGCCCGATCCTGGGCGAACCTCACTACTGCTGCCACGCTTGAGTTCCCTAATAGCCCCATAATCATTGGTATTGTTTTAAATTCTGTGTGACATTCAATGGATTGTTGTTGTTAAGTACCATGGAGTGTGGTTACGACTCATAGTGACCCTGCACAGGGTTTCCAAGGCTATAAATTGTGACAGGAGAACCGCTTCTGTGAAACCGCTGGTAGTTTCGAACTGCCGACCTTGAGGTTAGCAGCCCGATTCATAACCACTACGTGGATTATGGAACCCAAATGTGAAGCCGAGAGTGCTATGGTTGGTGTCAGGAATAGGGTTCAGAAGGTTGTAGGGTGAAAACATGTCAAACCTCTGCTTCATAGGAATCAGCCTTGGGCCGATTTTGAGTTCGATTCTCTCTCTCCTTTGTAAAGCTAGGGTATGCAGGACTGGTACATAAATTTTTGCAAACAAGTACAAATATGTCAGTTTACAATTAGAAACAATTACATGTCCTGAATGGTTTCTTCGTGTTAATTTGTACAATGGAGTCCTGGTGTGGCACCATAGGATAAGCACTCGACAAGGTCAGATTGAACCTCAAGATTCAAACTCACCAGCTGTTCCTCAGAAATCCTATACAGGGTCGCTATGGGTTGGAACCAACTCGACGGCACTTAACAACAACAATCAGTACAATGATTAGAAAGGAAAGTGTAAATAGTCTGTTTTTCTTAGTTTTTAGAATTTGGCAATTTAGGATGATGGGGTTATGAAGGATTATTTCTTTTTTTCTGCTTTCTCTTTTTATCTTTATTTCCCAAACTTGTTATTACTATTGACAAACTAGTTTTTTAAGGACTTTAACAATATTTTGAAACGATAAAGAAAATGCTTATAATATCCAGAACTGTCAAGAACATAGCATAGGTCTAACCACACACAGTGGTTGTGTGCCACTGAATTGGTTCCGACTCAAAGCAACCCTCGGTAGGTTCTCTGAGACTATACATCGTTACCAGAGCAAACAGCTTTGTCTGTTTCCTCCTAAGGACTGCTAGATTTGAACTGCTAACCTTGTGGTTAACAGTTTAGCTACTAACCTACTATGCTACCAGAGCTCTTTACAATAGGTCTAACTTACTTTCTTTATACATCACTTTTTACATTTTTTTACTATAATGTATTCCCAGAAAAGTCATGGTGTGGCACTGTAGGCTAAGCACTGGACACAAGATCAGTTTGAACTACAAGGTCGGCGGTTCAAACTCACCATTCACTCCATAGAAACCCTAGACAAGGTCGCTATGAGTCAGAAGTGACTCTACAGCACTTAACAACAGCAACAACATATTCCCAGAAATTATAAACAGTATGCATCTTATTGTGCCATTATGAAACAACAGATGTTGTTTGTAAAAATAAATAAGGAGGTTACACTTTGCCCCTGCTTCCTAGGATCTTAAGAGCTATGTGTTAGGACTGCCCAGGGTGACATGGAAAGAAATGAGATAAGTGAAAATCACCAAATAACCTCCAGAAGCCCCTTCCCTTATGGGGTCATCTGCAGTAGGAAATCTATAATTTCATTTTTGCAGCCCTCTGATAGGCCAGGCATGTCAGAGGGATTTATAAATACACTATGATGGACAAAGGATGAATAATTTATTGACTACATCCTCATCTGTGACAACTCAAATGCTATGCTCTTAGGGTTTGGTTTTTTCACTTGCATATGTCTTCTTTCTCCCCAGCAATTTCATCTTGAAATTTTTTTCCCTCTAACTGCAAGCCTAATAGTCACATTTACAAATGGACAACACAATTTAATCTATTCTTATATTTGAAAGACTGCTGCTAACTACTTAAATGAATTCTTAAATTCATGATGAACAAAATAATTTGTATAGACTAACCTTTTCCACATTAGTGCTATAAATGATGCTGAATTATAATCATGAAATTATAATTAATATATTTATTTGATTGATTAATGCATTGTATAGACTAATTATTCATCAGGGGCCCTTGCAATAAGCAAAACTGCCCAAATCAACATTTTCTATTTCACAGATTAGTTTGTAGTTTCTAATCCATGCTTCTTCAGTTGGAGAATTCAGTCCCTTAGAGTGCATACAATGGTTTCCCTGGGGTTGTTAGCATAAACAAGGTGGTCTTTCTTAGAATTTCAACTTCACATAATGATACAGAATTTTAAAGATTATTTTATGATAAACAAAACTTGGATATTTTATGAAGCAGAATATACCTTTAGTACATTTTTTAAAAACAGTTTAAATACTCTTAAGTTTAAAATTAGCATGAATTTAAAAGATTAAGCACCTTACTTCTAAAAATATTATACTTCAGTGGGCCATTACAAGACTGTACCCTTTATGTCAAGATTTTGAGTATGAAAACATGTTGACATATTTGGAAATTTTTGAGAAGTACTTCTCTAGCCTACCTTATTTCCTTATGATGGAAAAAAAAAACATAATTTCTTCCACTATTTCTGAGATTTCTATACACTCAGTCTAGCATCCTTCTGTTGTCCTGGCACACAACTCTAGTCCAAATGTGAATCCACGTGATGCAATGGCTAAAAGCTCAGCTGCGACCTTAAAGATTGGGGGATTGGACCCACTAGCAGCTACATGGTGAAACGTCCTGGTGAGCTGCACCTGTAAAGATTGTTGTTGTTAAGTGCTGTGGAGATAGTTCCAACTCATAGCAACACTGTACAGGGTTTCAGAGGAGTGACTGATGAATTTGAACCGCCAACCTTGGTACTCAAAATGACCTTGTGATCCATTACTTCTCCTCCACTGCCACACCAGGACTCCCCTGTGTGGCCCAAACACCAAGTGGGGTCACTATGAATCACAACAGACTAGAAAGCACACCAGAACAACAATGTCATTGTCAAATGCAAAGACAGCAAGGACACCAGCTTTATCCTCAATGAGTGTCAAGCCCAGTGCAGAGAGATACTCCAATAAATATAAAATCATAAAATAACCAATTTCTGGGGAATATGATCAAAGATCAAGAGAGCACAGAAACCAAGAAAGCACAGAAATCAACTGTGAATTCAAAAACACAAACAAACCAAAAAACTTCACGGGGGGTGGGGGTGACGTTGAAGCTGAAAGTTGAGAGAATGAAGAAAGAGGGGTTCCCTTTCTGTCAGTCAGTAAGAGGAGCGTTGGAAGGTGGATGGGAGGGGTTGTGGGTGGGGGTATGCTTATTGTTGTGTAGTGTTCTATTGTGCTGTTGAGAGTTCAAGACAGCAGCAGGGACAAAGACTCAGATGCAAATAGCATGTGGAAGCAGAGTGTTGTGAATGTATCCAGAACTGGGTAATTTAGGAAGACACCAAATCTTTATTCTACACATTTTGTTATTATTCTACTTAAAATGAGGAGCCACCAGAGAATGTAAACAATAGGAGTTTCCTACTTAGTAGGCAATCACCTATTTAGTTTGATTTGAGTAACCCTAGAAACTTCTCTTATTCTAAAATAGACTTGTACTGTATCTATTATGTCCTCAGGGAAAATAAAAATATTCATTTAGAGAGAGTGTAGTATGCCAGCAAAACAAAATAAGTGTAATAGATCCAAACGGTTGTCTGGCCAAAAACCACTTTTCCTTCCTCCTTCTTAAGGGAATTTGAGTTTTGTTCAGCCTTCCATCCTTTGTACAGCCTTGAGCTTTCTAGGAAGCTGGGCGCATTTCCAGCTACAGAGGGTGAAACATGATTGGTTTAAACCAGTGGTAATTCTTTGTTGTTATCAGGTGCCATCCATCGACCCCCTGCACAACAGCTTTAGGTTGGAGTATAGGAGACATGTGATCAACAAGATGTACAGAGCTATTTCTAGCATTAGGCAGTCAGTTGGTACTTCTCATAATACATTCTTTAATCCTAAAAGAGCAACGATGAAGGCAAAGTTCTTTTCTTACACTGGATATCTGGTATCTGGATTTGAAACATCTTTTAAGACTGACGGGAGTTGGCCAGGAACAAGCCTCTTGCAGGAGACAAGGTACAAAGAAGGAAAGATCGTGGGTCCTTGATGATGTCAGTGAGTCGCTGAACGAATCATCCATGGAACTGGGCATTGACTGCATTACTATCGCTTTTCCAGAGCTGCAGCAAGTTAGTTTCCTGTTCCTTGTTGCCAAAACCCTCCTCACTGATTCAATAAGAATAATTCAATGCAAAGCTTGAAAGGATTCACAACACACACAGCGCATCCTTCTTGTTTTACAGTTGAATGTATGGAGGACCACAGATGAGAAATTGTATGTGTGAGGTCACACAATGAATGCTAAACAGAATCAGGCATCCTGAGTTTCATAGAAGCTCACTCTGCTAGTTCAACTTGATATACCTTTGCCCAACTATGGAACAATTTTGGCATTACCCATCTAAATATGACAGTGGGAATAATAGTGTATGCTACTTAGAACTCAATGAATGCATCCCCAATGGATCTCCATGGTTTTTCTATTTGCTTTGCCTTCTCTATGACACAGGACACAGATCTCTACTACCATCAGATGCTATTCATATGTCCGTAATTACAATTTATGGCAAAATAGCTAATGGCTCTCAGCTGTCCTTTTATGGCTCGTTAAGGTTTTGATGGAGTGACAGATAAAGAGCAAAGGGGAATTTCTAGGTGATGACCCTTTTGTACCTAAAGGATGGCACTGGAACAAGCAAGGTTCCTGAGTGGGAAACTAATAACTAATAGTACCTCCTTTAAGAAGTTTACTATTCATGGAACTTGCTTTTGTCTTAATCTTCATCAAATTAAAAAACAGTAAACTAACTTCATTGTTTCTCTTTTAAGATTAAGGAATGCATTATGAGAAGTTCTAACTGATTGCCTATCTACAATCTTGTATTATCTTGGTCATTTTTAGGAATATATTTGCTGTTGTTGTTAGGTGTCTTCAAGTCAGCTCTGACCCATACCATCTCAGAAATATATAATTGTAATAAAATCAAAACCATTAATTAATGACCACAATAATTTCTACAACACACAGGGGAAAAAAAAACAGCTTTAAAGTAGGAAAACTGGTTCACAAAGTAAAGATTACTTTTAAAACCACATTGAGTTTCAAGTTCAATAAAAGGCAGTCACCAAAGATTGGTATCGAGTGATAACAGTGACAGTTTATTAATAATCTGTCATGTAAAGCTGACATATTAGGAGTTGACTTCTGCTCGGCTTTACAAAAAAAATCCCATCCATTTTATTACTACCAGAATTAAATATATTCTGCTCAAAGGCTTTAGTAAGCTTAAACATGCTTTAAAACCCTCTTCCCCCCTCAATACTATTACTGCTTTTTCTAACACCTTGTTATCAGGAAATCAAATGGACAAAAGTCTAATCTTGATTTCCCCAGATATCCAAGGTGTATCAAACAAGGAGCAAGATAACATACACATTTTTCTTGAGGTTGGTAGGTTTGCCTTTAGACAAATGGAAAAGCCTTAGCAACGAAATTGCTTGTGTCTGACATGAAGGGGGCAGAGGAAAGGCTAGCTATAGTGTGGACATCACATAGACTAAATATTAAATGCTAATCCTAGGGGAGCCACAGATGAATAGTCTACTTAATCAGAGTTAAGTGTGAACTAGTCATACAGGAACAATCTATCTAATGGAGTGAAAAGGTGACAGTCCATACCTATATGCATTCAGACTATAGGATTTGTTGTTGTTAAGTGCAGTTCTGAGTCATAGTGACCCTATATAGTGTTTCCCAGGAGCGACCGGTGAGTCTGAACCTCCAACCTTGCAGTTCAAACCAACCGTATGGTCGAATGCTTATCCTATATATAGCACCACATCAGGACTCAGGGAGACATTTTACAATAAATAAAAGCCATACAACCAGTTGTTCATAAATAGCTGTTGAAAATGTTTATTGGAAGTTGTTGTTGTTAAGTGCCGTGGAGTCGATTCCGACCCACAGCAACCCTGTATAGGGTTTCCAAGGAGCATCTGGTGAGCTTGAACCGCCCACCTTGCAGTTCAAACAACTTTGCAGTCTGACACATTAGCCTACAGCACCACACCAGAATTTCATTTTCTAGCTATAATCATCCAACAAGATTGTCTAAGATTAAGGCATGACCAAATACTTACTATATTTCATTTGACCTGTATAACCTCAGGGCTCCCAAGCTGTTCTGCCTAGGTAAGAATTAAGAAGATAGGTTTGAAGTAATTAAGCTATTCCAGTGATTGGTAGAAAGACTGTTTGGTGTAGGCTTAAATAATTGAGAACTGTTCATATATTCCCATTTAGAATTTGGCATGGAAATTGGTAAAAAAAACAAAACAAAACAAAAACAAAAACTGGTCACGCATTGTATTAAAAATTCGTCAGCTAGAGTGCTAATTTTCATCAAAGAGATAGTTAAAAGCATTTTTATTACTTAATCCCAGGGCCATAATATCAGATTCACTTTATCCCATGATTAAAACTTTAATTCAAGTAAGACCTTAAGGATTATTTTGTCTTTCAAATTTCACAATTAACATGCAAAAGATCTAGAGAGGGGTCAAGCTTCAATCCCTTTCATTCAAAATAGTAAGCATTTTTGTTGTTGTGAAATGCCATTGAGTTGGGTTGATCCTGACCCACTTCTCATGCACTCCTGCCTGTGAGTGGGTGCTACAATATGGAGCCCTGGTATGGCACTGTGAGTTAATACATTGGACTGCAAAATTGGTTTAAACCACAAGGCAATGTCAGTGGTTCAAGCTCACCAGCCACTCCTCAGAAACCCTATACAGGGTTGCTATGCATCCAAAAAGACTTAAAGGCATGTAACAGGAACAAGAACAACAAAGTAGGGTTGTAAGTACTCTATTCTCTTATTACCCAAGGGTAAGTACCTCACGGTGACAATTCAAAGGCTATGGAAACCCAATACAAAGAAAACCAATTTTGGACAAAGAAGAATACAAAGAGAAGTCATTCGCTCTAAGCATCAATCTCCCCACTTCTTAAATTCAGGTGTTGGGAAATAATAGCTTCTGAAATTTCATAGTTCAAGGATAGATGGTTTTAATTGAATTTCCATAAAGCATACTTGACTCCTGATAACTGGTCAAATCATTTAAAGTTTATTCACTATGTAACGTAAATGAAGACTAACCCTCTCTACCTGGTGCGGCGCTGTGGGTTAATGTGTCAGACTGCAAAGTCATTTGAAATCCAAGGTTGATAGTTCAAGCTCACCAGCTGATAGTTCAAGCTCACCAGCAACCCTATACAGGGTTGCTATGGGTCGGAATTGGCTCGATGGTACTTAACAACAACAACAACACCCTAGTAAAAATGGTTTTACTACATAGTATTCTGAGAATCATACTGTGGTGCTGTAGGATAAGCACTGGACTGCTTACCAAAATGTCCATGGTCCAAACCCATAAGCGGCTCCTCGGAAACCCATACAGGGTCATATGAATTGGAACTGACTGGAGGGTACTTACCAGCAACATCTAGTATTCCAAAGATTAATTTATTGGCACACTAAGGATAAGCACTGGACCTCAAGGTCACTTTAAACCACAAGGTCAGTGGTTCAAACCTACCAGCCCCTCCTTGGAAACCCTATACAGGGTCGCTATGAGTGAAACCGACTCCTGGTACTTAACAACAACAACAGGCGTTAGAGAGACATCCTGGTGTAATCCTATAGGATATGCACTGGACTACTAACTACAAGGTCGGTGGTTCAAACCCACCAGCTGCTCTTCAGAAATCCCATATGGCATCACTTTCACTCAGAACTAACTTGCTGGGACTGAACAACACAAAAACGACAAGTGTTAAAGAAAACATAGACACGTCGAACAACGGTGGGTGGGAGAAGTAATGACGACATGCTGAAGATTGTAAACCAATCTGTAGCCTTTAGTCTCTGATCAACAAGACAGTGCATTGTCTACGTTTGAGTGTGTGTGTGTGTGTGTGTGTGTGTGTGTGAGAGAGAGAGAGAGAGAGAGAGAGAGAGAGAGAGAGAGAGAGAGAGGAGCGA
>NW_006408574.1:15878471-15881996 GCF_000296735.1 Chrysochloris asiatica
TTCCAGATTACTCACACATGCTGTGTCTCTCTCTGCTACCATCCATTTCTCCCACCCTCTCTTTCTCTTTTGTCCTTTACAACTCCTACTAGACTTTTAAGAAAGTAGTGATAAAGAGAAAACAACTATTAGTGAGATGTTGCTTAGATCATTTCTTTCTTCCCCTTGCCCTACCCTCCTCCAAGCTTGCTGTAGTGGAAAGAGCAGGAGCTTTGGGGGTTAAGCTGTGACAATAGATGGTGAAGTCACTCATGTCTCCCAGCCTCAGCTTCTTATTCTAGGGGATGAAGGTAATGTCTCTTGCAGGTACTGCATGAACTTTAAATCAAATTGTAAGTGAGTCACTTTAACTAAGTACTTCAATTATTACAACTTTTCCCCCTTCTTATTTTTCAAGTGCCCCTTCTATGCAATTTTTATTTTCATAATTTTCTTCCAGAACACTTTGATTTTTATATAAAAAGACATGGTTCTTCACTCTTCTCAGAAATGGTTTCCCAAAGGATGATCCAAAGACAACCTCCTTCAGAATTACTTTCTCATGTTTGAATAAAACGCGGATCTCCAGGCTTTATTCCAAATCTTATGAATCAGACACTCTGGATACTAGGCGTACCTGAGGATCTCTGCTTTCATAAACCCACTTTGGGAAATGTTATGCATAGCAAATTTGCATATCACTGCGCTAAGCCATTAGGCCTACACAATGCTTTCAACAGGATTGCATTCTTATGTTGTGCTAGTCTCTCTAAAAAAAGAAAAGAAAACAAAACAAAACTTAATCATAACTGGCACTCTGCCATCTAAATTAGACAGAAGAAAGGCTAAACATGGGAGATGTAATTAATTTCATGAAGCAACTCAGCCTGGACAGAGATGATGTGGGAGCATTTTATCCACCAAATCATCCACCTAAATATCAATGGTAGAACCGGCTTTGTGCAATTGTTAACCTATGTTCTGAATGCTTTGAATTTCTTGTCACTGAGTATTAATAAATATACTGCCTTTCATGGCTTCATTCATTCTTTACTTTTGTTTCCTTGCTTTCTTTCCTCTTTTTCTCTTCCTTTTCTTTCTTTCTTAGAAACTTTGATAGTAAAATGTATATTTAAAACATATTGGTGTGAATTTTTAAAAGACCTGTCTGGATGTTCCTTATTCCTTACATTTGGCAAAAAGAAAACACTGTTGTAGAAAAATAAGGTATTTCCTGGAAAAGTGGCCCATGTCAAACCCCAAGCTCAACTAAGTAGATGAAAGCATATGCATACATACAATTTTTGCCCTTTTATACACATCATTTTTTAAAAGCATATCAGAGTCTTGATGAGTTCTGTGACATCACTGTTTTTTCCAGGAAGTTCACAGAATTTTGAATGAATGAGTAGAAAGCACTTTACTAAGCACTATTATAAGACTCTTTGTTTTGCATAGATACACAGTGTGACTGGAAGAAAAATCATTACTTTTAGCTTCCCATTCTTAAAAAAAAAAAAAATAGGAACTTAATACTTAATCTGGCTTTGGTTTTGGTTTTCCTGATAAGCAGATACTATCAGAGCCTTTAAGAACAGAATAAGTAAATGAGTGGTTGTTTCTCTGCAATGTAGTTTTAGTGGATAGGAATGATAATATAAATAAGCTGGATTAAAGAGGAAGATCAGACCCAAACTGTTAAGAACCTTTTGAGCTTTTCTTAAAATTCTAGTAGTTGATTACCAAAACACACTAGTCACTATTAATGATGTTCTTTTTGATTAGAATTCTTGTAGGTCAGCAACAAAAGGCTATACCTATATCATTCCATAATAAGGAAGACCATAGAAGAATGGACGCATTTGAGTTATGATGTTGGAGGAGAGAGAATATTAAAAATACCATGGACTGCCAAAATCTGTATTGGAAGAAGTACAGCCAAAATGCTCCTTGGAAGCCAAGATGTCCAGACTTGGTCTTCCATACTTTGGATATATTATCAGGAGGGACCAGTACCTGGAGAAGGATATCATGTATGGTAAAAGGGAAGGGTAGAGAGAAGGAGGAAGACCCCCCACTCCCAAAGAGATGCACAGAGGCAGCAGCAATGAGCTCAAATGTAGCAAAGATTGTTGGCACAACACCGGCAGTGTGCACAGGGTCGCTATGAGTCGGTACTGACTCGATAGCACCTAACAGCAATATCATTCCAAACCTAGATAGGCTGTTACTGTCTTCCTTTTACAACAATGGGTCTCCATGAGTTACAATCTACTTGACAGCACTGGGTTTGGTTTCTATTTGCTTACATTACGATGCGGTTTTATTCTCAGATGATTTTGTTCCATATGTCATCCCTTCATTGAATCCTTTCTTGTCTAATTGCTTTTAAAATAATACATGTTTTATATACAGGAGGCCTGGTGGTACTGTAGGATATGAACTGGACTGCTAGACACAGGTCAGTGGTTCAAACCCATCAGGTGCTTCTTAGGAGAAAGATGACGCATACTGCTCATGTAAGGTTTTGTCTCAGAAAGTCTATAGGTGTCACTGTGAGTTGAAATGAACTTGATGGCAATGGGGTTTGGGGTTTTTTGAAGAAAAGTTTTCAGGTATAGCTTCTAATCTAATTATGCCATTTCAAAACCAAATTAAATGACTATGATATCTGTCAGAAAACATAAAAATAGAATACCTAGGGGTCTCATGCATTTAAGTGTCTTTTTCAATGATTCCATAATTGCTTCCACCTTCAGTTTTTTTTTTTTTTTGTTTGTTTGTTTTTAATGTTGATATTCTCTTTAAAAATTATTTTGGCTTTTTAAACATTAAGCAAAAGAGTATTTACATCTGAATTATTATTATTGCTAATATTATGTCAAGCTAAGAGATAGAATACCACATAAAAACTTTATAGCACAATGTAAAGATAAGCATATACTCACATAAAAGGGGGCTTCACAAAATTCCATGTAAAGTGGATTGAAAAGATAATAGAATTTTCTAAGTACTTTATGAAGCCCCTTTGTATATTCACATAGTTTATATGTAACTTTGCTGTCCTGGGGTGGAGCTGTAGGATAAGCACTGGACTGCAAGCTTGGTTTGAACCACAAGGTCAGCGATTCAAATCCGCCTGCCACTCCTTGGAAACAACGTACAGAGTTGCTATGTGTTGGAACTAACTCAACAGCACTTAACAACAACAATGTGTGAGTTAGTCAAAATTCCCATTTAAAAATATCTCAATATGACATAGCAATTACTGGGATTTCAATGAATATCTTCTGGAAAAATGGTTTTTTCCTGATGTTTTATTGCTATCATCATTGTTTTTGATGCAGGAAACAAACTATAAGTTATTGTCATTGCTGTTCAGTGCCATCAAGTCAGTTCTGACACATAGCAAAGTTGTATAGGGTTTCTGAGGCAGTACATTTTTGCTGATTTACAAGTATTTGAGCTACAATGGATCCACTTATAACCATCTTTGAAAGATTTTTGTACATTATGGATTTAGTAACTCTGGTAGCGAAGTGGTTA
>NW_006408574.1:15883316-15925273 GCF_000296735.1 Chrysochloris asiatica
AGAAAGCTTCATCATACAAACTTCCTCATGTTTCTTACATCTTTTCAAAACTTTTCCTAAAATGAGAATGGAGGTAATCAATATTAATACTGCAATATTGTTTCTGGTTGCCATTGAATTGACTCTGAGTCATGGCAGCTTAGTGGATACAGAACACACTGTTGTTGGTCCTCTACCATCTTCACGTCCATAGGTGTGTGACTGTTGTGTCCGTCTATCCCTTTCAAAGTATCCTTCATATGTGTTAGCCCTAAATGTTGTCAATGTAGTTAATACATGTTGCTAATATCTTTTTAAAAACTTATGATATCATTCAACTTTCAGGTAAATTTTCTACCAAATTTATTCTGCCTTTTTTCATACCTTTCTTTAATCTTCTCTAAGCACAATATCCACTACAAAGGGAATTTACAGTCACAATAATTTTCCAGCTGGTTTGCTCTGTTCTCTATCCCACTCCTTTGATCTTCTCTTGGTCTTCAAGTGGTCTTCACCATTACCACTGGGCAACCTCTCTCGGAAGTATTAAGTATACTGATTCACATTTAATAAGAAATCCTTAGAAATCTAAAAGTTGAAAAAGACTTTTGGAAAACAAAGGCCCAGAAAGGCAGCTCTAATTAGGAAGAAATTGGGCTTATGGAATCTAGAATCCAGAGCCGCCACCTACGACAGATAAACTAGGTTGTCCCAGTTTATCAAACACATAATACATGTTGTCAACTCTTTAACTGAACCCCCTTTAAGAAACACCCTGGCCCCCAACTGTCAATATCAAAGTTTTATTTCATTCTTCTTTACAGGTGGAGAGATTCTACTCATGGCTAACTATCTTTGAGAAAACAGATATTTTATTCATGCAATGTGATACTAAAAGTAACAACCATCTTTTATCTGAGCACTCAATGTTAAATCGTCAAAAGGCTCAGAACCTTCAGCATCTAACAAGTAGACTATGCTTTCATTTTCAGAAACAAATAGTATTCTTACTCACTGTGACTCTTTAAGATAGAGTAGAACTGCCCCCTGGGTTTCCAGGGCTAGAAAACTTTATGGAAACTCACCAACACATCTTATTCTAGAAGAGCAGCTGGTGAGTTTGAATCGTTGATCTTTCAGTTAATAGTCAAGAGCTCAACCACTGCACCAACCAAATTTCTTCATAAATACTGTTGTTGTCATGTATCATTGAGTCGATTTCGACTCCTAGCTACCCAGTGTAGGGTTTCCAAGGAGATACTGGTATGTTTGAACTACTGACATTTTGGTTAGTAGTCCAGTGCTTATCCTACAGAGCTCCACCAACGTCATAAAATTCCAGAACTCAACAACTCTTAGAAATCCTGTTTTTCCATGTCATATAATAAATGATAAAATTAAAGTTAGGGGCTGTGCTTCCAGATAATCTTCTTAGACTAAAATATTCCACTTACCTGATAATAAAGCAGCTGCTTCCTTTACTACATGGTGTTGGTAGCTGGGTGCCATGGAGTCAGTTCCAACTCACAGCGACCCTGTACAGGGTTTTTGAGGCTATACATCTTTACAGGAGCAGAACACCTCATCTTTCTCTCATGGAACAGCTGGTAGTTTCAAACTGCTGACTTTGCAGTTCGCAGCCTGATTTGTAAGACATAGCTTATGATGAACTTGACCTATACTTATGGAAGAAGTAGCTCAAAATACCAATAGAGAGGGAAGGAGTCTTCACATCAATTATCAATACTATCCCCTCTGTACACAGGGTAGAGAAAACAGACAACTTAGACACTGGCTACATAAAATGAGGGGGCAATAAAGGCATGAAGTGACTGGCTAATAAGGTTTCAAAAAGGAGTTTAATTTAAGAGTGTGTGAGGGTAGATAAAGTCCCCACTGAGAGTTTTCATCTTGTCTAGATGGGTCTGGTAAAAAGAGATGGGAATAAAATTCTTATGATTCAATAGTGAGTAATTGTTACCATGACTAATCGCAACTGTCACACTCTAAAGGTAGAAGTTTTGTGACAAAAATAGGGGAGTAGTTAATTTTACAGTCCAGAAATGGAGGACCCTAGGACCATCAAGGGAAAAAAGCACAAGCGGAATACAGTACCTCATCCAGAGAAGCAGTGACACCAGAGATGGAGGCAGAGATGGGGACATGAAGAGAGGGAGCAGCTGAGGACTCTAGATTCACGGAAAGAGAGGGTGGTGGCCAGGAGGAAGACTTGCAGAATGTGCCCTTTGTTGGTGTAAATTATTATATGCCTGAGTGCTTAAAAACAAAACAAAAAAGAGCTAAAAATCCTGTTAGCTGATGGTACATGGTGGGGATTATAATCATTGTAATGAAACAAAGTATATGATTTGTTGAATGTAAAACTGATACTCTGTCTTGTAAACTTTCACTCAATCTACAATAAAAACTTAAAAAAAAAGACATAGCTTAAATTTTACCCATGCTCGAGGATACCCTCACAAACTCCTTCAGCTTTTTTGTTGCTGTTGTTGGACAATTTCAAACATAATTCAATGACACTGATTGCCACCTTAAAGTTAACAACCATTCCTGGTATCCTTTTCCAAGTCATTCTACCACCATTTACATAAACCCAGTGCCCCTAAGCACAAACTTCCCCTTTCTCCCACATCTGGTTACCACTAATAACATTTAGTTTCTGTATATATATTTTATTTAAATGAGATCATACAATCTTTGTCTCATTTCCCTCATTTCACCCAATGCTTATTTCACTCATCTTGCTTTCAAGATTCATCCATGTTTTGTTATGCATTCAGACATCATTTCTCTATATGGCTGAGTAATATTTCATTGTAAATATATACCACATTTTCTTTATAAATGCATCTTTTGATGGACATTTCACTTGTTTCCACATTTTGACTTTGTGAAAAGTGCTAGGCTGAAAATCGGTGTGTCCACAGGCTTTGGTTATTCTCCTTCCTTCTCTAATAATTCTTGCTCCCTGCCCTTTCCATGGGGTCTGTCATCCCTGTTCTATCACCCGATGGTTGTTCAATATTCAGAAAGTTTTGTTCCCTCCTCTGAGTCTGTTTTACAGGGAGCTACATTCCTCCCTTACAGGGGTATTGAGAGGATTAAAAGGGATAACCATTTTTTTTTTTTTTTTAAGGATTTAGCACACAGCCTGGTACATTTCACATGCTCAATAAATCTTAAAGTGGTTGCTGTACAAACTTATAAAACATATGTTCACATTTTCTTCTCCTTCACTAATCAGGGAGTTCTGAATGAGTTCTTATTCATTCTGTAACCCAGCCATTGACATTGTGTTTAGCTCACAGGTTACTTTCAATAAGTGTATAATTAATGAACATATATGCATACTTTCAGCCAGCTTGATAATTTGGTAACTGTTTTTCAGAATAGGGACAACATCATATATATATATCTTAAATAATTATCTCCAAATCTCCAAGTGTTTAAAATAAAGTACCAAATAAACCAGTGCTTTTACTAAGTGTGCCCTTAGCAAAATAAGTTTTGTTTCACTTAAGAAATTTCATACTGAGTTAAACAAGTGTGTCTTTCTTTGTCTTTTTTCAAGAAGAAAATGAAATTCCACCTAACTCTATTGGATTTCATATTTAATTTATATTTAACCTTTTCCCAATGCTATGGTCCAACCTGACTGGTTTGCAGTTATCTCTCTATTTCATGCGTGGGCGAATGTTCTAGCTATCGTATTCAGAACAGGTTTTTTGTGCTCTAAACCTTTTATAAAACTTTTTACCTGTCATGCTTGAAATTTACATTACAGCAATTGACTTCTTTACTTGATACTTATAAGAAACTAAGAAAATTAAAGGATGAAATTAAGAATTATAAATAATTTGATCCAAAGAATTATACTGAGATGACTGGGTCAAAAGATAAAAAGTATTCCAACATAGCAAATCAATATGTGTATATGTTATAGTTCTTTGCAAATTTCAAAGATACAGCATGTAATGAAGTAAGTCTTAAAAATCCAAGCTGCCAATGATAAACATATTAATTCTACTATTTAAAGAGTTTGACTATAAAGTAACAATGACAAAGCAATTCTATTAATATGTCTAGATTTATAACCTGACAAACATACAAATTCTATGAACATGAAAAAGCAATCTTTGAAATAAGAGGTATGCGGACATGAAGATTTAGTTTTTGTTTGAATTTAATTATAAATACCAGCTGCTCATAAACACGAACACTTTGAAGAAATTAGAAGTATACGTTATCATGTCACCTCTTGATTTCAGAAATTTATCAAAATAAGAAGCTTCTCTTTGCTTAAAATGTTTAGATAATAATTTCAGGAAGGTAATCCATGGTAGGCCAATTCACTTTAAAGGATTTATACCTGGGAGGAAACTTAAAATTAATTAAAAAAAAACCTCACTTTGAGGGGCAGAAAACAAATAAAATGCAACCATTATTTTCCACAAATGATAGAAGTTGAAGTGTGTTTTCATTTTAGATGTACAAGTAGTGGGAAGTTCGATCTCAATTATTCTGCTATAAACTTTAGTATATTTCAGTTACATTTATATTTGCCACAATAAAAACAAAATTAGAGTATTTTCTGAAACCACTCCCTCTCTATTCTTCTGTTTCTCTCCCTCTCTCCTACACAAAAGCAAACAACAACATTGCACTCCATTTCTTCAAGTAATTGTCAAGCAGAATAAAACAGTTAGCAAAAGAATACTTACTGAAATGGTTTCAAGTTTCAATTTATTTGGGAGCAAGAATAAGCTTTCAATGCCAAGATCTTATTGACACCATTATAATTTTTGGTGAAAATTTACATATACGATACGACACTCCTGAATTTTAAGCCAATAGTAGGGATTTCTCATTTTGATCAAAAACACATATTTACTTTTGAGAATAAAATGGAAAATAAATAAATGGAACACATTTGATCTTAAATTTATTTCATGATAACAAAGTGTTGATAATGCTGATATATATCTTTGTAACACACCATCCCTGTAAGAAGATTGCAATAGTTGAAATGAATGCATATTTTGAAGTGTCTTATATTTTCATAGTAATTATACATTGAAATAAAGTCAGTAAATATGTAACCCTAACCTGAAAAAACAGGTTTCAAATAAGCCTATTTGCATCTGAGATTGAATCTTTCATATATAAATATTTAATAATCAATGAAATTACTGAAGTAATTAAAGTTTTTATTTCCTCTGCCTTTATGATATCGTAACTTTTATTAAAATTCTGACATAAAATATGGTTATCATGGGTAAAATGGATGTCTCTAAATGAGGAGCTATACAATGAAACGCCAAGTTTTTCTGTATCAATTAATCATGTTTAAATGACCATGTTCTGATATATAGATTATAGTTATGGATATTCTGGAATAAAATTCAAAACTGTACTTATAGTCAGTGGTTCTATAGCTTTCTACTGCCTTAAGGGTTTGTGTCAGCTTACTCTTCTATGCAATTGTAAATTATCTTACTGTAATTAGGACGTAAGTGATTTAAATTAAATGGGAAAAATTTCAGAGGTCATTTTTTCAAATAATTTGTCAGAAGAACCTAGGGAATCACATCATGTTATTATAGATGGATTTAGATCATGACACATTTATGCTTTTAAATAAGTTGAACAGTGAAGTGGTAAAGACATGCTGCACACACAATTTCTTGGCAATCTGTTGTCCTGACTCCATAGAAAACAGATAAAAGGAATAACAGAAAAGTTTTGGCTTCCCATAATTTCCGTTTTGTCAAGGCAGATACTACTGCAGGGGAAGCTCTTTGCAAGTTCATAAATGAGGAAAAATATCTCTGCTTTCATTTCTATCTGACTTCCAGATGCTGAGAAATGCAATTTTGAGAAGAAGGAAATGTTGATGAGAAAAGTATATTGAGATAGTTCTGTTTCCACCTATTCCAATCAATTCCTTCTCCCACAGTTTGGTGGATTGAAAAGTGGTAAGTTATGTTAAAGTTAAAAATTAATTGTTCAAGTTATAAACATTGGAATATGCCTTCTGTAATGTCGGGAAATTAGCACAAATATGAGCTTCTACAGGTGATATTTTTTTTAATAGAGCAAGCATGTTGAATTTCAAATATGTGTAACCTCAACAATTTTTTAATTTGTGTTTTTGCTTTGGTCGAACTTGGTGAGTTTTCATCACCCATCAGTTATTTGTGAGTGTGTTCATTCTATATGAATATTGTTTCATGTTTGTATGGGAAAACTGTAGCCAAACATTTCATTGTCCCCAGTGTGTAAAAGAAGCACAATTCTATTGCTTTGTCTTACTTATTGTATTTAAATCATTACTTTTGCATAAAAAATTAATTGTTCATTAAAATGACTTTTCTTGATTGTTTTCCAGTAGTTTCAAAGAATAGCCAGCTATTAGGTGACATTCTCTTCTGCATACTGTTAGGACGGCACCTACACTCATTTTCAAGTGTCAGTGATTATTGAATTCTGCCCTACTAAATCTATTTCAATCCCAGTCATTTTCCTAGACTGTCTCAGGGGTTGCCATATCATTGTTATATATATTTATATACATTTGCCTGAATAACAAGCCAGGACAGGTGGCTACCAAAAATAGGTTTGGCCCTTTGTAGGCCGGATTATTGACTTTTTAAAAATCTCAGAATGTCTGGTATTAAATCCCTATTTTTTACTTTTAATGTAATTTTCCACCACTCCTAACTTTTCACCACTTGTCTGTTAGTTTTTTGTACTATGGTGGCTTGCATATTGCTGTGATGTTCTAAGCTATGCCACTGGGACTTCAAATACCAGCAGGGACACATGAGGTGGACAGGTTTCAAAGGCACTTCTAGATTAATACAGACTAGGAAGGAGGATGTGACAGCATCAATCAGAATGAGACCATGTGTTTTCCTGATAAAGAACTAAGACTTCAGTATCAATGGCACCTCAACATACAGACTACAATGTCCTTACAACGGAACCAATCAGCAGCATCATGATAAATGAGAAAACAGGGAAGCTGGAAAGGATTTCATTTTACTTGGATCCACAGTCAATGACCCTGAAGGCAACTGTAAAGAAATCGATCTACTGTATTGGACAATTTTGACGCAAAAGATCTCTTAAAAGTTTTCAACAATGTAAATGTCACTTTGGGGAGTGAGTTGTACTTGACCCAAGTCATGGTCATTTTATTCATCTCATATGCATGTCAGCATAAAAGAGGAAGACCCCCAAGGAGATGGATTGACACAGTGGTGGGATCCCAGGGCTCAAGCTTAGCAATGATTGTGAGGATGGCACAGGACCAGGCAGTGTTTCGCTCTATTGTGCATAAGGTCACTATGAGTCAAAACCAACTGGATTACACCTAACAACAATATGCATATGAAAGTTGGACGATGAATAAAGAAGACCTTAGAAGAACTGAAACATTTGAATTTCGGTTTGGACAAAGAATACTGAAAGTACCATGGACCGCCAGAAGAATGAATGAATGTGAATTGGAAGAAGTACAGCCAGAATACTCCAGAAAAACAAGGATGGTAAGACTTCATCTCTCATTTTTTGGATAAGTTGTCAGGAAGGACTAGTCCCTAGAGAAGGATATCATGCTCAGTAAAGAGGAAGGACAGGGAAAAAGAGGAAGACTTCTAAGAAGATGGATTGATGCAGCAGCAGCAAAAGTGTGTTCAAGCATAATGATCATTGTGCATATGACTCCAGACTGGACTGGGCAGTGTTTCATTCTCTTCTGCATAGAGTGACTATGTGTCTGAAATGACCTGACAGCACCTAACAACAACAACAACAACAACAACAACAACAACAACAACAACAACAACAACAACATATGCCTGTGAATAAAGAAAACCAAAGAAGAATTGATGCCTTTGAATGATGGTGTTAGTAAAGGACATTAAATAGACCATGGAATGCCAGAACAATCTGCTCCTTAGAAGTGAGGATGGTGAGGCTTTTTCTCATGTACTTTGGGCATGTAATCAGGAGGGACAAGTTCCTGGAGAAGGCTATTGTGTTCGGTATAGTGAAGGAGCAGCAAAAACAAAGGGAGGCCCTCATGAAATGGATTAAAGCAGTGGCTATAATGGTGAGATCCAACAGAGCAAAGACTATGAGGATGGGGCAGAATGAAATTAGCTACAACCACAATTTAATATTCATCTGAAACCAGAATTACAAATCACACCCTGGAAACAAAGGGGGAAGACACCACTTTATTAGTCTCACATAGAGTTATTGATTCTTTGATAATAGCTGCCTCTTGCTTATCTCTTGTTCAAATCAATAGTGAGCAATCTTGCTATATAATCAGTCTCTTGCCTCTTAGAGTCATGCTTGAAGCCTCTGAATCTCTCACTCCCTTACAGCCTCTCAGTTACTAAAGTCTTTAAGTTCTGCCTCCAAAACAGATTGCAAATACAAATATTTCTTACAGTATCTGCGATCCCATCTTGGTACCAGCCATCAACTCTCTCTTAGACTGCTGGAATATCCTTATCCTAAATGATCTTCCCACTCCTAGTCTTACTTCCTACTAATACATTCTCCACAAAATACTTATTCAGATCTTAAAACACAAATAGGAAGAAGACACACTTTTGCTTAAAAACACTCGCTGGCTTCTCATGTACATTTAATGTAAAATGAAACCTCCTACAAGTCCTGCTTCATCTATCTTCTAGCTACACTAACACTCTTTTAAGTCCACTGTCATCAAATTGATTTGAACTCAGATTTAGGGTTTCTGGGGCTGTAAATCTTTAAGTCTAGGTGTGGTTCTGCAGGTTAATGCAATGGACTGTAAAGTTGGTTTGAACCGATTCGATGGCACTTAACAAAATCTTTAAGGGAGCAAGCGGTGGATTTGAACTGCTGACCTTACGTTTGTCGGCCCAACATTTAACTCACTACACTACCAGTATTCCTTATACTTGACTGTGCCAAATTCTTTCTCTTCATTGCCGAGAAACCCTGACATGGTGAACTCTCATCAGCTCATTCCTACTTCTCACAGGATGAACTCTTTCCTTAAAGCATTAAGTCCAATTTCAACTTTAACTCCTCAGTGAGCCTTTTACTAAAATTTCTTCTTGCGCCAGTTATTCTATACAGAGAATGCTTCCCTTGATATTGTTTATTGGAATTGAAATTTATGTTGTGCGTTTGCTTAATTTATCATTTATTTTTTCCTCATTACACTTTGAAGTCAATAAGAATATAAGCCATGTTTGTCCCACTATCATAATATCAGAAGTTAGCCATTCTTTAGTACATAGGAAGTGTTTTATAAAGGTTGGTTGTTGGAAGGGAGGAACAAAGGAAAGGAAGAAAAAGGAAGTGGAGGGAAAGCAGAAGGGGAGGCAAGCAGAAAGGAAGGGAGAGAAAAGTTTGAATGAATGTATTTGAGAAAATGAATGTCTGATTTAACAAGAGAAACATAAATCTTTTCTCAGTTTACCATACAATTAATCTTTTCCAGATGGCAAAAACTTAAGAGTCATTGTTGTATAATGCCATCATGTTGGTTCTGATTATTAGCAACTCTCGCAATGGTAGGCAACCTTTTTCCTGCCAAAATTTATAACAACATTCATAAGCCAATTGTAAAAAAAAAAAAAAAAAATTAAACCTTAAAAATTAGCCTGCTGTATTTGGTCAAACATTTCATTAACTCATTACTAATGTGATGGCCTGGTGTGGTGCTGCGGGTTAATGCTCGGGACGGCAATATCGGTTTGAAACTCAAGGCCAGTGGTTCAAGTTCACTAGATACTCCACTGAAACCCTATACAGGGTCACTACGAGTCGGAACCAACTCAGTGGCACTTAACAACAACAATGTGATGGCAGGAACTGTGATTGCCTTGGCACAACCAGACCAAATACCTTAGATAGCCTATGGGCTGATTGTTCACCACCCCTGCATAGGGTTTCCAAGAAGTGGCTGGTGGGTTTGAATCACCAGCCCTATGGCTCAAAACAACCTTGCAGTTCAGTGTATATACTACAGGACCACATCAGGACTCTTGCAATTTTCCATATGTTGTACCAGGTATTGTAAGGCATTTCTATTTTTCAGGACAAAACAACACTATGCTTAATAGTTCATTATTGACCATGAATTTAAAAATTGCATAAATCCAGTATTCTATTCTCATGTTTAATCTACATTTACATGTTTTAAAAAATTTGTTACTTTAAAAATATTTTTTTTATTTTTGTCTTTTTAAAGAAGACATTCATGCTTTCACATTAGAATTTTATTGAACAAGTTTATCTTTTAATTTTAACTTCAAATTGTTATAAAATAATCCATTGTATGTGTTTATAATCCTTCAGTTTACACCACTTTTCACCAGGTTTCAACATTTTTGTTAATATGCAGAATAATCTAAAAGGTAAGCACTGGGATGGTACCTGCATAGTCGGTGGTTCAAACTCACCAGATGCTCTTTGGAAATCCTATACAGGGTAGCTGTGAGTCAGAAATGACTAAATGGCACTTAACAACAATGGCATGTTAGTCCTAAAGCTTCTGAATGTCACTTGTCTCTAAACCGCTTGTGTATCTCTGTGAAATGAACTAAAATGTCTTTTGTGTTGTTGTGAAGTGCCATCGAGTCAGTTCAAATGTACATAATCCTGCAGAGGGTTTCCATGGAGCCACTGGTGGGTTTGAACTGCTGACCTTGTGGTTCGCAGTCCAATGCTGACCCTACAGTGCCATACCTGGCATCAATTGCTGTGTATGTGGTCTCTGTCCTTTAAGTGAATTGTCTCCTTTAATTTCAGGGACACATTGATTACATTCTGAAATATTTATTCCTCTAACCTATGCTGTATTTCACAGATGAAATTATTTTATCTGTGGAATAGATAGTAGATGATTATTACCATTTTCACACAAATAATGTGCACATCATTTGATTTTATGAAACCCTGAAGCCTTCATTAGTTTCCTAGCTGTACTATGCACATTATACATATACACACATGATTTGCATGGGTGTGCTATTTATGAAAAATATGGTAATACCACTTACAGTTTTCGGGTAAATTTTCAGGATATCTTTTTGTGTTACACCTTTGTTCTCCCTACTCTAATGATGCCATGGAGATTAGTAATTTAGTAAAAGTGAGAATCACCTAATTAGCTTTTAATTAGCACACTCCATTTCATCATCTTTCGCTACTTAAGCCAGGGGAGAAAAACGTTCAATAAAAATTAAAAAGCAGCTCCGAGAGAAATGCCAGGATTTCAGAAGATATGCAATTACAATGAAATGTCATTTTCCATTGTTTCAAGGATGTAAATCTGTAAAAAAAAAATCTAATTATATATATATTTTTACTATTATTGCAATTTGAAGCAAAGCAGGAATATGCTATTTTAGTGAATTGTCATCACTAATAAAAAAGTATTAAAAACTGCATATTATCTGGTCTGTAGGTACAATTCAATATTTGAATTAAGAGTGACTATGAAGTCAATAAAATGGTGTGGATTAAGGACCCAGAGGAAACAAAAAATAGTCTAAATTTGATATGTGCATATTGAAATTATTAAACTCTTATTTGAAAATAATCATTTAATTCCATTATGTTTCATTATATCTCTTAAATATCAACTGTTGTGGAAAAACCTAAATGTACTTAACTCAAGACGATGACTTCAAGAGGAAAAACACATTCAAATAAAAAACTATGCTATGAGGACAACGCAATCTGTGACAAACATTCACACATTTGCATAATTGACTTATAATTTTACTAAAGTTGTAATACTGATTTTTATACCATCTTTCTTATCAGGCACAAAACAGGTATGCAATGTACTTCTATATTTTAACAGAAAGTTATATATATATATATATATATACACACACACACATATACTTACATATATATGTATATTAGGCAAACCTGGTGCACAAGACCCCTTTATAATGTTCAAGAGCAAAGATATCCGTTGGAGGTCTAAGGTGTGCCTGACCCAAATCATGGTATTTTCAATAGGCTCATATGCATGTGAAAGTTGAGCAACAAATAAGGGAGATATTAGAAGAATGAATGCATTTGAGTTATGATGGAGAAGAATCTTAAAAGTACTATGGCTGCCGGAGAAGAAATAAATTATCTTGAAAGACGTATACTTAGAAGGCTCCTTAGAAGCCAGGATGCTGAGACGTCATCTCTCCTACTATAGACATATTATCAAGAGGGACCAGTCCCTAAAGATGGACATCATGCTCAGTTAAGTAGGGGGTCAGCAAAAACAGGAAGACCCCCAATGAAATGTATTGGTATATGGCAGCAGCAATGGGCTGAAGTGTAACAATGATTACGAGTTTGGCATAGTATCAGGCAGTGTTTTGTTCTGTTGTGCATAAAGTCACTATACACTGGCACCAACTCAAAGATACCTAACAATAAAAACATGTCAATATATGTACATAAATATAGTTAACTGTCATCAAGTAGGTGCCAACTCATATCAACCCTGTAAAGGGTTTTCCAAAGAGTATCTGGTGGATTTTAACTGCCATCCTTTGTTAGCAGCCCAGTGCTTATGCTGCAGCACTAACATACCAGAAATGCGTATCTCTATCTATCTCTCCATCTCCCTATCTCTCTCTCTCTCTCTCTCTGTTTGTCCTACTGTAGTGGCATGTGTGTTGCTGTGATGTTGGAAGTTATGCCCCAGTATTTTCAATACCAGCAGGGTCACCCCCATTGGAGAGGTTTCAGATAGACTCAAACAAAAGAGAGGCAGATCATTTCTGAAAGGTTCGTCACTGAAACCCTTAAGAACAGCAGAGGGACATAACCTGATCTATTGCCAGAAGATGAGCCCCTTAGGTGGAAAGGCACTCAAAATACAATTGGGGATGAGCTGTTTCCTCAAAGTAGTTTACCTTAGGGACACGGAAGGAGCAAAGCTTTCAGGAGTGTCATTTGCTTATGGGGCACAACTCGAAATGAGAAGGAACAGCTGCAAACACCCATCGATAATCAAAGCATGGAATATATGACATATGAATCTAGAAAAATTGGAAGTTGTCAAAAATGAAATGGAACCCATGAAGATCAATATCTTAAGCATTGGTGAGCTGAAATGTACTATTACTGGCCATGTTGAATTCAACAATGATATGATTATCTCTACCAGGGATGACAAATGGAAGAGGAATGGCATCACATTCATCATCAAAAGGAGCATTTCAAGATCTTGACGTCTCATGTTGTCTGTGATAAGATAATATCCTTGCGCCCACAAGGAAGACCAGTTAATATAACTATTATTTAAATTTACATAGCAATCACTAAAGCCAAAGATGGTGAAATTGAAGAATTCTATCAACTGCTTCAGTCTGACAGTGATCAAGTATGCAGTCAAGATGCACTGCTAATTACTGAGAATGGTTACATGAAAATCGGAAACAAAAAGGAAGGATCCATAGTTGGAAAATATGACGTTGGTAACAGAAACAATGCTAGAGATCTCATGAGAGAATTTTGTAAGCCCAATGACTTATTCATTACAAATGCCTTTCTTTCAATAAAATTAATGGTGACTATACATTTGGACCACACCAGATAGAATACAAAGAAATCAAATTGATTGTATCTGTTGGAAGAGATAGTCAACTCGCTCAATATTATCAGATAAACAAGGTCATGGGCCAGTGAGCAACAGACCATTAATTGCTCACATGCAAGGTCAGGTTGAAGATGAAGATAATTAAAAAAGCCCCGTTAGAGCCAAAATATGACATTGAGTATATCCCACCTAAATGTAGCGACCATCTGAAGAAAAGATTTGATGTATTGGGCATTGATGACCTAAGACCAGAAGACTTGTGTGATCACATCAGGAACTCATGTATGATCAAAGTTAAAGGTCATTATAAAGACAGGAAAGAAAGAAAAGACTAAAATGGATGTCAGAAGAGACTGAAAGCTGTTCTTGAACACAGAAAAGCTCAACTGATTGTAAGAAATGATGAAGTCAAAGAGCTGAACAGAAAACTTTAAAGGACAGCTTGAGAAGGCAACGTCAAGTATAATAATGAGATATGCCAGTACCTGGAGTTAGAAAACAAAAGTGAAGAACAAGCTCAGAATTTCTCAAGCTAAAAGAACTGAGGAAAATGTTCAAGATTCAGGATATTCAGGGTACAATATTGAAAAATTCTGTGGGCAAAAACTGAAGAACACTGGAAAGATCAAAAGAAGAAGAAAGACATACAGTCTTTGTACAAAAAGAATTAGTCAGTGTTCAACTATTTCAAGAGGTACCATATGAAAAAAACCTAGAGTACTGAAGGAAGAAGTTCAAGATGCACTAAATGCATTGGTGAAAAACAAGGTTTCAGGAATTATTGGAATACAGATTGAAATGTTCTAGAAAACTGATGTGGTGCTGGAGGCGCTCCCTTGTCTATGCCAAGAAATTTGGAAGGCAGCTACTTGAACAACTGATTCAAAGAGATCCTTATCTGTGCCCATTCTAAAGAAAGGAAACCTACAGGATGTGGAAATCATTGAACAATATCATAAAATCACATCCATGTAAAAGTTCCCAGAAGAAAATTTAAAACTGGTTACAGTAGTACTTCGACTATATCTCTATCTATCTATCTATCTATCTATCTATCTATCTATCTATCTATCTATCTATCTATCCATCCATCCATCTATCTACCTAGATAGATAGATAGATAGATAGATAGATAGAGAGAGAGAGAGAGAGAGAAAGGTAAAGAACTAGACCACAAAGTTGGTCTGAACTGCAAAGTTTGCAGTCCAAGCTCACCAGCCACTCCTCAGAAATCCTATACAGGTCACTATGAGACAGAACCGAGTTGACAAAATTTAACAACAGCAACAACAAATATCTATCATTTTATGGAAGCTAATATTGTATGTTTTGAATATGGCAGAGGACAAACAACATTTTGTTCTGGGGTGCACAGGTTTGCTATAAGTTGGAAATGACTCAATGGCACCTAACAACAACAACATAGACTATGTATACTACAGACTCCAGGTCCACTTTATAATATATGATGGAAAGAAATTATCATAATGTTTTCTTTGAAATTATGATCACATACATTTCATGATATGTGAAATTTATAGTGTACAAAATGCATAAATATATATATTACACAATACTAAATATGTTTACCTTGATAGATACGTTGAGTTATTAAGTAATTACTAATATCCATGCCTTCATATTTATATATGGATTTTATGATAAAAAGGTTTTACAATGTGCACAGAAGAGTTACTATCCTAATGAGAAATTGCCCAACTATCTAGTTTAAATGCACAAGGTAATAACATAGAATAGACTCTTTAAAATTTGGTGATAATTAGTGGTGAAAGTTGAAATAATAAAGCTTCTAGAGAAACAATAAGAAAATAGTGCGCACAGTAAAAGCAAAGATTTCTTAAATCGACAGAAATGAAGTCATAGAGGAAAAATAATGATAAACTGGCACCATTAGAAGAGTAATGAACCAAATATCAAATGGTTGAAGATATCATTCAAATACCCAGTGTTGTACTGCTAAGTGTTGAACAAATGAGTCTTCAGAAGACAAAGAATAAAAGATCTGACATTCAGTTTTAGCATTTTCCTAGACATGTGTTTTAAATATTCCTACCATGTAGTATTTCAAGCTACCAAACAAAGTTCTGGCCACTTTTTTAAAGTTAACTGAGAACCCACTGAAATCAGCTCCAGCGTACCACTGAATGTATCCAAAGAAAGGATTCAATACACAAGAACATATGTATTTCTTTTAAAAAGACAACTCTTACAACCTAATAGAAAGTACAAACTAGTAAAACAACACAAAATGTAGACATTTAGACATATCAAACAAAAGACAACAAACAGAATATCAATCTAAAAGAAATATATTAAGAAAGTGTTTAGTCATCGAGATTGCCATTGCTGTTTACACGGAGCAGAACTCCTCCCTAAAGTTGAGAATCAGACTTCTGGGCATGTCTGTGGAGATGCCTCTGTGTTTATTTCAAGGTCTAATCTTGCAGCTACTGGTCCAGCACTTAACTGTACCACGCAGTAGCAGAAGTCATCAAGATAGTAAACAAGTAGCTAGCTCTTGACAAAGAGACTTCAAAAACTTTGTGGAAAATTCCATTATATTTTAATTCCACCTTTCCATGAACTTTTTTTAGGGTAGATTGGCTTAGTGGAGGAATCCTGCTTTCCATACTGGGGACCTGGGACAGTATCTGGCCAGTCCATCTCCAACACAGCCACTACCAGAATGTGGAGAGACTCCTGCTGTTGTGTTGTTAAACTTGTTTTATCAGTTTCTAGACTAAGACTAGGAAAAAGGGCCTGACAAACTACTTCAGCAAAATTAGCCAACGAAAGGTCTATGCATCCCTTTATGCATGGTGTCCACAGGTGTCGGGAGCAACTTGACAGTAACTAACAACAAAAACAAAGACAAACCCTAACCCAAACCTGTAGCCAGTGAAGTGGATTCCAAGTCATAGTGAGTTTCTGACACTATAAATCTATATGTAAGAAGACAGCCTGACCCATTAGCCCAGTGGCTTGTAGCACAATGCCTAATCTACTGTACTACGGGGTCACACCAGAATGGCTAAAATTAGAAAGAAAAATCCCTAGTGTTAAGAAGTCCATGGAGTATGGAATTCATACACTACTGCTAAAACTGATATAGACATTTGTTGACATATTGTCACTATCGACTTCTAATGTGGCTCTGTGGATCAGCGCTAGACTGCAAACCACAAGGTGGACAGTTCAAAACCACCAGCTGCTGCTTCTCGAGAAACCCCATACAGGGTCACTCTGAGTCAGAACCGACTCAACGGCACTTAACAATAACAACGACACAACTAAAGCAGAGTATTATCATTTACATCCAACCAATCATGCACAAGTGTTCCCTATCAGACATCTTCAGGACGAACATATCACAAGCATTTATCTGGTTACAGAACTGCCTATCAATAGTAGAGAAAGAATAAAAAGTGGCACTGTGGGTTAGACATACGATTGCTAATCACCAAGTCTGCAGTTCACATTCACTAGCTTCTCTGCCAAGAGAAAGATGAGGCGATGCGCTCCTACAAAAAGTACTGTCATAAAAACCCTATGTAGGGTCTCTATCGGTTGGATTTCATTCTCTGAGAGTGGGTTTGATTTCGCTTTGGTAGTCACACCGATGAACACTATAGAGCAGCAAGAAAGAACTTTGCCAATACGCACAGTATTATAAACGTGATGTTGATCAACAGAAAGAACCAGTACCTAGTTACATCTCCCACTTATACTATATAAGAAAGGAGGCAAATTGAATTATATATGAGGAGTTAAGACAGCAACTCTGAGGCTACAGAGAGTGGAAATGAGCACAAGGGGGCTTCCAGAGTCCTCTAATGTTTTGTCTTCTTTAAAACATTATTTATGAGTACTGGTTACGTGGGTGTGCTCAGTTTATGACAATTCATTGAGACTGTATGCTTCTCGTCTGATTCATGCTCTATAGGCATAAGCGATATCCATCAAAATGACCAAGTTGAAATTATTTTCAACTTCATCAAGATACAGTTTAAGAATGCTGTATGATAAAATCCACCTTATGTTTCAAGGATATAATTTCCCAGCATATAAAACAGATCTGATACCAGTGCATTTATTACCTGGATTTTAATATATCGATTATAAGAAATCTTTATCATGTTTGCCATATGGAAGAAACATTCTCTGAAAGTTGTGTTATTAAAATTTACCTTCATTAGTTTTACCACAACACTAACAAATTTATGTTTACTTATACCCTATAGCAACCAATGATTAGTAAAATGCAGGTTCATATTTTAGCAACTATTATTGAATGTCTTTTTCTTAAAAAAACAACAACACAAAAAACAAATAAATAATGTCTACAAAATTCCTTAGCAGTCACTTGTTATTTCTTATCATGTCTATTTCCATAGTTACATATTTTACTTTCAACTCCCTTAAGCTCTAAGTCCAAGCTTTCAAACAGGAACCTAATTTTGATAAATCTTGACAGGTGATAAAATAAGTTTTACTTTCAATAACTCTTTGCCTCTATTCACTGGCATTAAGCAGACCTCACTGTATAAAATTTGATATATCAAATTGTCATTCATGTGCAAAGAACTTTTTTCAGTGGTGTAAATCTTTACCTTCCTACACCATGCCTTCCAATTCACTTGGCATCCTATCAAAGGATTTATCAAATGACTATATTACTATAATCTACTCCAACACGTAAATATTTTTGATAGCGCATACAACATAGTTTCTACTTCAACATTTATGGTAAACTACTTCAACATTTATGGTCAACTACCGAGGGACTTATGTTGATTAACTACTAAAAATGGATACTTCTAAAACAGTGGTTATAGAAAGAAAAAAACCCTGAAATTTGGTAAATCCATTATATTCTTACCAGAAGCTCCAGGTTAGGAACTCAAAGGAAAAGTTCTCCACCCTAAGACCTAGGAAAATACAATGAAAGAATTACCTGTTAGTACATGTATCAGTACTTTTAATTCTAGCATCACAAAACATGAAATCATGACAAAATATTATTAGAAAATGAATGAGTATTTAGTGTCCATTTGCTTTAAGAAACAATTTTAACTACAATATTTGTCAGAAATGCAGTACCATTTACTTAGCGCACATCTAAATCACTGTCATTTAAGATTAAATATTCTAATTTTCCCTCTTTAATGAAGGCTTGACAAACAAGTGTAAAACAGAAAAAAGAAAAACAAAGCAGATCTAACATAGATGTCTATTGTCTATGCATCCTTTACTTCTTATGGGACTGTGGTACTAGACACATTTGAAAACACACTGTATTTGTATATTATTATATAAGACGTTCTCAGTTACATTGATTTAACAATGTTAAATACATACTTACATATAAATATAGCTACACACAGACATACACACAAAGTGGCCATCATACTATTGTTGTTGTTAGGTGCTGTGGAGTTGTTACAATTCATAGCCACCCTATGCACTATTGAATGAAACACTTCCCAGTCCTGTACCATCTTCACAATTGTTACAATTGAGCCAATTGAAGCTGCCACTGTGTCAATCTGTCACCTTGAGGGTCTTCATCTTTTTCGCTAAGCCTCCACTTTACCAAGCATGATGTCCTTCTCTAGAACTAGGTCAAGAGACCAAGTCTCACCATCCTGGCTTCTAAGGAGCATTCCGTGTGTCTTCCCAAACAGATTTTTATATTAGTTTTATATCCTCTTTTTCTATTTTAATCACAGGTTAATACATAATACTAAGGAGCTCTGGTAGCGTAGTGGTTATGAATTAGGCTGCTAATCTAACCGTCAGCAGTTCAAAACTACCAGCTGTTCCACAGGAGAAAGATGAGGCTTTCTGCTCCCGTAAAGACTTACAGCCTCAGAAACCCTGTGCAGGGTCGCTATGAGTCAAAACCGACTCCACGGCACACAACTACAACAACAACATAAGTTATCTTATAATTTTTAAAGGCTGTGTTGCTGTTGTTGTTGTTAGGTGCAGTGCAGTTGACTCCAATCCACAGCAATCACACACACAGTAGAAGGAAACACTGCCCCATCTTGCGCCAGCCTCCCAGTTGTTACACTTGACGTCATTGTTGCTACCACTGTGTTAATCCATCTTGTTGGAACTCTTCCACTTTTTCGCTGACCTTCCACTTAACCAATCATGATGTCCTTCTCCTGGGAGAGGTCCCTCCCGATAATATGTCCAAAGTCTGAGAGACACAATCTAAACATCTTGACTTCAAAAGAGCATTCCAGCTGCATTTCTTCCAA
Source organism: Chrysochloris asiatica (assembly GCF_000296735.1). Classification (NCBI taxonomy): domain Eukaryota; kingdom Metazoa; phylum Chordata; class Mammalia; order Afrosoricida; family Chrysochloridae; genus Chrysochloris; species Chrysochloris asiatica. The sequence goes on from NW_006408574.1 coordinate 15,903,237, forward strand.
TACAGATTAGTTTGTTATTTTGGAAGTCCATGGTACTTTTAATATTGTTTTCCAACACCATAACTCAAATGCATCAATTCTTCTACAGTCTTCTTTATTCACTGTCCAATTTTCACATGCATATGAGGTTACTGAAAATACCATGGCTTGGGTCAGACATACCTATGTCCTCAAACTGAATCTTTGCTATTCAACACTTTAAAGAGGTCTTGTGCAATAGATTGGCCTAATGCAATACATCATTTGATTTCTTGACTGCTGCTTTCATCAATGTTGATGGTGAATCTGAACAAAATGAAGTCTTTGACAGCTTCAATATTTTCTTCATTTATATGGATGTTGTTTATTGGTCCAGTGGTAAGGATTTTTGTCTTCTTCACATTGAGGTTCAACCCATACTGAAGGATGTGGTTGTTTTTATCTTCATCAGTATTTTAGGCCCTCTTCACTTACCATAAGCAAGGTTGTATCATCTGCATATCACAGATTGTTAATAAGTCTCCCTCCAACACTGATATCAAGTTTTTCATCATATAATGCAGCTTCTCAAACTATTTGCTCAGCATATAGATTCAATAAGTATGGTGACAGAATACTACCTTGGCTTACACCTGTCTTAATCTTAAACCATTAACTATTCCCTTGTTCTAGTCTGCAATTCAAACTCACCATCCACTCCTCAAAATCCTATACGGGTCACTATGAGCTGGAATGGACTCTACTGCAATTAACAACAACAACAACAACTGAAAGGAATATAGGGGATTAAGTTTTTAAGCCAAGAGAGGGGCACCTTTTAGTGTTTCCTGGTTAAACTAGACAATTGATCAGGGATCAGAGTCTACTGGAATCTACCATGCCAGAGGCCCAAGGCCATATGTACAAGGGAGAAGAAAAGATTGAACTTGAGTTTTTTAAAAGGCTTGCATGTTTGACTGCCTTATGGCTATTACTATCTCCTGCCTATTATTGTAAAATAGACATACATGTGTGATAGAAATGAATACTGGGTGATGATTACAGAGACCTTATAAGTCTGCCTTCAGCTTTTACTTGATGTGATTGCTAAAAGGGGAGTTAGAATTTGTGAGGAAGAGATAGGCTACTTGGTTTAAGCCTTTGTAGAATATGGGGCTTAAATAGAATCCTGAGCCCCACCCAGAACCTTCAGAGTTGGGGCATTTGCATTTGGAAAGACTTGCAGACCAGAACTGCTGAGAGGATGTGAGATTCATGACTGAATAAAAGCAGAGCCCAAAAAACCCCAGAAAACCTGGTGTATTTAGTTTCAGAGCAATTGAGGCAAGGAAATTCGGCCCACTAGAGAAAACTCCATGCAAGGACTGAAAAGTAAAGGGACTCAGAGCTGTATGCTCACAGGTGACCACCTGGGTCTGTGTGTGAGTAGAATTAGGGGAAATGTAGCAATGAAGATACAGGGTGAGTCTGGACATTATCTATTGTCACCTGCTGACCTTGAGATGAGAATCAGGAGAGGAAAGGTTTACTGGTCTGAAGTTTAGGGAGGTGTTATTAACTCCTTAAAGTTGTATTAACCTTGTAGTTCAGATTGCAAAGTCCTTTGAATTGCAAGGTCAGTGGTTCAAGCTCACCAGCAGCTTCTTGGAAACCCTATACAGGGTTGCTATGGGGCAGAATCAACTCGACAGCACTTAACAACAACAACATTAACTCCTGACCCCATGGGCACTGACCTAGCCCATGGGGACTAGAGCTGAGAGTGAAGGTAGAGTTGGTTTGAAGGGCATGGAGCTGTGTGTGAACTCCTAAACTTGCTGCTGGTCCCCATTTGAGCTAGCTTGGATGGGTAGGGCTGATTGTGAACAAAACCTGACCAGATGAAGATAAAGATGTTTAATACTGTGAGCAAGTGTCAAATGCTACAACTTGATGAACTGGATTTTTGCTTATGGATAGTTTCTCAAATTCTAACTTGAATGAAAGTTTCTTCAGATCAAGGACCACACTTGAACTTTTCCTCTCCTATTTCTCATGTCAAGGTCAACAGGTGTTCCGTGGGAGAAAGATGAGGCTTTCTGCTCCCATAAAAATTTAGAGCCTCGGAAACCTTGTACAGGGTCACTATGAGTTAGAACCAACTCCACGTCACATAACCACCACAACCACCATACATATATGCTCCATTGATTTTGCTTCTCCAGAAAACCTGACCTAAGATATGAAGGAGATTTTATACCTACAGGCTCTGATTCTCAAGTTGCTATTTTCCCCTTCAGTTATGAGCATTTTCCTTGATCCCTCCTCCTTCCCCAGCCGCTATTGACACAAGTCAGCCTATATTGTTTACTAGCCTTGCTGAGATGCATCTTGACGGCTCATTCTTTTTACAAAACCTAGTGAACATGAATTTAACTGGAGAGTCACCCAGACTCATTCTTCAAGCTTTCTTCTTTCATGTTGCCTTCATAAAATTTCTGGAGATCTACTCCCTACTGATATTTGATGAAAGGGTAATTCCTTCCAAGAGCTAGTGATTTGAATGCTTATTGCTCAAAAATTTGATGAAGGTACAGTGTGGTGAACTATTTAATACGTCTCTTCTAGCCAGAGTCTTTGTAATCCCCAACAAACTACTTTTTGGTGGGTGCTGATGAATTATATGAAACAGAATGGTTTAAAAGTAGGAAAGGTGTGCACCAGGTTTGTATTCTATCACCATACTTATTCAATATGTATGCTGAACAAATAATCTGAGACACTGGATTATATGAAAAAAGAATGTAGCATCAGAGTTCGAGGAAGACTCATTAACAACCTGTGATATACAGGTAATACAAGCTTGCTTGCCCAAAGTGAAGAGGACTTCAAATACTTAGTGATGAAGATCAAAGATTACAACCTTTGGTATGGGTTACACCTCAGTGTAAAGAAAACAAAAATCCTCACCACTGGACCAGTAAATGACATCTTGATAAAAGGAGAAGGCACTGAAGTTGTCAAAGACTTCATTTGCTTGGATCCACTATCAACATTCATGGAAGTAGCAATCAAGAAATCACATGACATATTGCTTTAGGCAAATCTGCTGCACAAGATCTCTTTAAGGTGTTGACAGCAAAGATGTCAGTTTCAGGACTAAAGTGTGCCTGACCCACGCTATGGTATTTTCAATGACCTCATATGCATGTGAAAATTGGGCACTGAATAAAGAAGACCATAGAAAAATCATTGTATTTTAGTTATAGTGGTTGGAGAAGAATATCAAAAGTACCATGGTGGTGATGCCAGTGGTGGTGTGCTGTGGTGTTGGTTCCAACTCATAGCAACCCTGCATAGGGTTTCTGAGCCTGTAAATCTTTATGGGAGCAGAACACCTGATCTTTCTCCCGAAAAGGGCTGGTAGTTTTGAATTGCTGACCTTGAGGTTAGCAGCCCGACTCATAACTGCTACACTATCAGCACACTTTAAAAGTACCATGAACTGCCAAAAACAAACAAACAAATCTGTGTTGGAAGAAATACAACCAGAGTGTTTCCTAGAAGTCAAGATACTCCATCTCTCATACTGTGGACATATCAGGAGAGATCAGTCTCTGGAGAAGCACATCATGGGGGATCAGAAAACCCTAACAGAATACATTAGCACAGTGACAGCAGCGATGGGCTCAAGCATAGTAGCAATTGTGAGAATCGTGCAAGACCAGGTGGTGTTTCATTCCATTGTACATAGGGTGGCTATGGGTTGAAAGCTACTCAATGGCACCTAAAAACTACAACATCAACAGCATTCAATTGCAAGTGCTTGTTAACAGGGTTAATTATGAAAACTTGGAACAGAGGTGTAAAGTGAACTATCTCAAAAGCAGGAAGGGAAATGTCACTAACATCAAAGAAGAAAAGCCAGGAGGGGAACACAACTTTGGAACCAGAGATCCTTGTACATTGAACTTCCTTGATCCAGGGCCAGAAAACTATGACATGAAGGAGTGGCAGCAGGGCAGCAGCAGAGCCAAGAGCCAGAGGATGAGGCAGAGCGGAGGGTTTCCCATACACAGAATAAGTATAACTGAGTGTCTTTGGGCAGGAGGCTTTCTTGCAGAGTAGGATGGATCCAAGGCACTTAATTGGAAGAGCTAGGTTTGCTAACCCATGGAACTAGAGCCCAGCACTTTGGGGCTGAGACTTATAGTCTAGTGGTATTCCCTGTGAGCATTTACCTGCAGCCTGGAAAGACCTTTTTAATATTGTCATAGCCGGGCAAAGGCCAGGTGAAAAGTAGAGTGTTCTGGGAGGGCTAGTTGGTGGCAACTGTTTCTGCAAAGGAATTACAGTCATTGGTCTTCTTATGAAGACGTGACTCATTAAATTTTGGCCATCAGTCAAAAGATGGTGTGGTAGAATCAAAATTTGACTAACGCTGAAGATGCGACTGAATTCAAAGCTCACTGCCATCATTGAAGGATGAACTTCCTGGATCCAGGAATAAGCCCAACATTTTATTAACATTTTATGTATTATCATTTTATATTAAAAATTGAAACTCATGCTTTAAGGATTTGACATTATAATACTGGACATATCCTTTCTTTAGTGTAATCAGATGCCAGATTATTCCTCCAGGCACTGTGTTGCATATTTGCCATATCAAATGGACACTTTTAGCAGAATAATAGAATTTCCGTATAAAAAGCACACAAGAGGAACTGTGTCCTTTGGTTACATCTAGAATGCTTATCTGTTTTTGACAATGAATATCCAGATACGAACAATAAACCCACAAGGCATCTATCTCTTGTTTGTAATACTGATGACGCATACATTGGTTAGATAGGTTGAAAATCCAGATTGTAAATCATTGCTCATGTTTAAATTCTGGGAAGCTACAAATTATAATGAAGTAGACATCTGGCTTGCTGGTCTTCACAGACCAGAGTCAATCCAGGAAAGTCAAAGAAGAAATTTGGTTCACTCATTCTTTAATCTTCCCTTTCCAGAGACTCGAAGAGCCTCATCAGGCAAAGATATAGAGTACTGATATTTATTTACCAAAAAAATAAGAGTCGATTTTAACATGGTGGATAAGATAGCTATTTGGGGGGAGAGATTAGTGATGAATGACGTGTTAGTAAACGGTCAATGATTTTAGCATTGGACTAAAGTTTTATCTTTGGTAAATTTCAGAAAATCTTATTTGCTATGATAAGATTGTAGCTAAATGAATTTGGTCAGATGTGCGTCTCTTATTTACAGTTATCTTTGAAGGAAGGACCATTAAGAAATCACTTATTCTACATCAAGTAAGCAAAACCTCAGCAGAAATATTGAAAATTCTGGAATATAATATCCTGAACCTATCATATCAGGGGAGGAATGATTCAAAATTATGTTTATATGATTGTCAAATTACTACAGAAATATTAAGCTGTATTGGAATTAGTATATCTACAGAGTAATAAATGCAATTAATGAATAGATTTATTAATATATGTGGCCCAATTTAGAGAAATTCATGGGTGTAATGTCTCAAATAATGATCTCTCAATAAGTTCAATGAGCTAATGGGATACATTAACATTAATCTCCATGACCCTGAGATATGAAGAACTAGATGGTTCTCAGCTACCAACTAACTGCTTTGAAAGGGATCACACTAGAATGTCTGGATAAAGTGGGAGGAAATGTGGAAAAAAACCTTAAACTTATTGAAAAAAGAGCAAGCCTACAAGTCTGAAAGAGATGGGAGGAACCTCAAGACTATGGCTTTTGCTAATCCTTCAGGTTTGGAACTGGATTTACTCTTGTGGGCCATGGGGGACAACAATTCTAGTGATGTACAGAGAGCACAGAATGGTCAACTGTTCAAGATCAAAAGGGCAGCACTTACCGAAGGACAAGATTCATAAGGGATGGGCAGAAGGAGGAATGAAAAAAAGAATCACAGAAAGTGGGATCAATAATACTATATTGAGTGGATTGTAATCATTGAAATGAATAGAAGTATATGATTTATTGAATGTAAAAAGGAGAAACAGCTCTGTAAACCTTTACTTAATTCACAATAAAAAGTTAAAAATGGTAATTTTGGATATTAAAAATAGAAAGCTGTATAGACTCATGGTTCCCCTTCATTTGGGAGATTTGGATGAGAAGTGGTTGGAAGCCTAAATAGCTTTTTAAAATTCTTATAAAATTGTATAGAGAGTTTCTTGGGTTTAGGACAATAACACTTAGTCAACACTGGAAAAACACAAGCGGGCTTCAAAATGTTCAAAATGTGGAAACACCCATAATCTTTTAATTCCATTTTCCCACAAACCAGCAAAGCCAGCTAGTAGTACTATATTGAGATTTCTACATTTTATCTGATATCTTTATTTAATATTCACAAAAATCTCTACTTATTTGAGATTATTTTCCAGGTTATCAGATAAGAGATTGGAAGTTAACAGTTACCTGAGTAAACTATGAAGTTCTTACTACAAGTACACTCGAGAGTCAAAATTTAAACTCAAATTTGATTAAATTCAGAATTTTAAGTAAGTCCTATTCTAGTATATTTCTGTTAAGTGCTGACTAGTCTGTCTGACTCACAGTGACCCTGTCTAGGATTTCCGAGGCTGTAACTCTTTGCTTGAGCAGAAAACTTCATCTTTCTTCCATGGAGTGAATGATGGGCTTGAACCACTAACTTTGTGGTTTGCCATCCAGTGCTTATCCTACAGAGTCACCTTGTTCCCATATTCCAGTATAGGATTGTTTTAATAGATATCAATTACTGAGTACTTAATTTATGTCAGGCGCTGTTCTACTATTTTGTATATGTTAACTCATTGAAGTCTTATTTCAGTCTATTCCTACTTTGTTGTTGTTAGTGTTGTCGAGTCAGTTCCAACTCATAGTAAGCTTGGGTTCCCAAGGAGCAGCTGGTGGGTTTGAACTGAGGACCTTGTGGCTCACAGTCCAGTGCTGATCCTACAGCACCACACCAGAAGTCCATTCTGACCTTAGGGATTAAAAAATGAAGCTGTGATAAGAGTGTCCTTTAAGATGCAGGTGTTTAACCCAGAAAGATTGTTGTTGTTGTTGTTAAGTGCCGTCGAGTCGGTTCTGACCCATAGCGACCCTGTATAGGGTTTCTGAGGCTGTAAATCTTTACGGGAGCAGAATGCCTCATCTTTCTCCCGTGGAACAGCTGGTAGTTTCGAACTGCTGGCCTCAAGGTTCTCAGCCCGATTCATAACTACTACGCTACCAGAGCTCCTTAGCTTTAGAGAATGTGCTCTCAACAATCCAGTCCCTGTATGATTTTCTATTATTTTGTGGTATTCTTTGTATTGTTTCAATGAGTATTTATGAATGGTACTTTCTAAGTTTAGTGGTCATGTAGTATATTTTCAGTAAAGCCTTAGTTGCTTGGTCCCATTGTTTTTGTTAGGTGTCTTCCAGCCAATTCAAACTCATGGCAACCCCGTAGGACTGTGTAAACTTGCTCCATAGAGTTTTATTGGCTTTAAGCATTACAGCAGCTGAGAATCAGGGCTTCCTCTTGCAAAATCACAGACTGGGTTTGAACAATCTGTAAGTAAGATGTTGAGTGCTTAACCATTTATATCACCAGGGCTCCTTTGGTTAGTCCTAGGTAATTACAGGAGTCCTGGTATGGCGCTGTGGGTTAATGCGCCAAGCTGTTTGAACTGTAAGATCGGCAGTTCAAGCTCACCAGCTGCTCCTCAGAAACCCTATACAGGGTTGGTATGGATCAGAACCAACTCGATGGCACTTCACAAAAACAACAGGTAATTATAAGACCTGGAGAAGGACATCATGCTTAGCAAAGTAGAGGGTCAGCAAAAAGAAGACCACCAATAAAATGGAGTGACATACTAGAAGTAACACTGCTCCAACATAACAATTGTGAGAATGGTGCAGGATTGAGCACTGTTTCGTTCTGTTGTGCGTAGGGTCTCGGTAAGTCAGAACCAACTCAATAGCACCTAACAACAATAGTAAGGTGATTGCAATAGTAACATTTATTGACCACATACTATGTGTCAAGCATTTTTACTTAACCCCCATTGTAACCCTACCTTTTATTATGTTTTTATTATACAAATAAGGAAATTGATTGGAGATGCCAAATAAATGTGCTAAAGTATACAGAGTCAGTAAATGATCTATCTGAGCTTCAAATATATTCTTCTACTTTGTAGTAAAATTGTTGTTAAGTGTCATTGAATCAGTCCTGACTCATAGTGACCCTGTATATGATTCCCAAGGAGCAGTTGGTGGGTTTGAACTGCTGACCTTGTGGTTAGCAGTCCAGTGCTGATGCTATAGTGCCACACCAGGAACATAGATACTGAGTCCACTCAGGAGAAAATATGAAAGAAATTGGGGACTTCTATCTGTTAGAAAGCAACTTCAAATTTAAATTTCATAGTACAGAGATATGACTATGCCCTCATTTTTAATCTACAAGTATAGTAAATAAATTAAAAAACCTTCAAGAGTTTTACAACTCCAACATATTACGATTAATTTTAGATAGTGACAACCCTAGAGCCTAGCTCATTAAACTGTAAATTGAAACTATGCATTATTTATCAGACTTGCCAATTCCTAAAGTTTTCTGTCAATAAATTTTAGAATACATAATCTTTTTCTAAGTATGTAAATTTTATGTAATATATGCATAATTTCTATATAGGTTATCAGAGTGCTTTTTTCAAGACTCAGATAGTGTTCTATCTATTTGGAAAAATGCAAATGATGGTTTTTTTTTAAAACAAAAGTATACACAAAAAAAAATAACTTTGAACTCTGACTTCTTTCAAGGGTGTCAAATTTATCATCTGAGAACCACAATTCTTACTGTAATTGTGGAAATAAAATATAGGCTGTTTTGGTGAAACCCTTAATAAATGACTCATGAACACCTAAGAGAATCAAATAAAGAAGTGGTTTCTAAATGTTGTTGTTAGATGTCATCGGGTTGGTTTTAAATGGTAACAACCCAATGTGTAACAGAAGGATACACTGTCTGGTCCTGTGCCATGCTCATATAGACACATGGAAAGAAAAGTACCGTCCATTTAGGTGAGCGAGTTCCCCTTACCTCAGTGAAAACCACACCTTCTCAATATCTTAGTAAATGATTTGACCATTTCTTTCAAAATAGACCTTAAACTTTGGTCAAACTGGTCAAACTGGAGTGATAAGCCATGATAGGTGGTGGAACTATCAATTCACCTTATGATAAATCTACGTAATTCTGCTGAAAGTGAAAAAGACTTGAAATGCTTACTGAAGATAATCAAAGACTTTAGAGTAGATTGCAACTTTATATACAGAAAAAAGAAATCCTTACAAGTGGACCAATGAGCAACATTATGATAAACAGAGAAGACTGAAGTTGTCAAGAATTTGAATTATTCAGATTCTCAGTTAATACCCATAGAAGCAACAGACATATCTGCTGTTCTTAAGTGCCGTAGAGTTGATTCTGACCCATAGTGAACCTATGTATTGGGTTTTCTAGGAGTAGCTGGTGAGCTTGAACCACAGACATCACGGCTCAAACAAGTTTCCAGTCCAGCGCATTAACCCACAGTGCCACACGAGGACTCCAACAGACATATTGTACTAGGCAAATGTGCTGCAAAAGACCTCATTACAATATTAAAAAGCAAAGACTGCACTTTGAAGTCAAAAGTATGCCTGACCCAACACAAATTGACACATATGCATTCAAAATATGGACTATGACTAAGGAAGACCAAAGCATAATTCATACCTCTCAATTGTTGTATTTGCAAAAATGATTGCCAGGGACTGTGAGAGAAACTCAAATGGAGGGAAATGAAGAAAAAAATCAAACCTCAACTTGTGGTATTAAAGGGTTCTATGGGAAAAATACTGAATGATGCAGAAAGCATCAAAAGAAGATGGAAGGAATTCTCAGAGTCACTGTACCAAAAAGAAATGGTCATTATTCAACCATTTCAAGAGGTATGATATGATCAAGAACTAATGATCCAGAAGGAAGAAGTTCAAGGTGCATTGAAGGCATTGGCAAAGAACAAGGCACCAGGAATTGATGGAATAAAAATTTGAAATCTTTCAACAACATGATGCAGCACTGGAGTTAGTCACTCATCTATTCCAAGGCATTTGGAAGACAATTACCTGTCCAACTGACTGGAAGAGATCCAAAATTGTGTACATTCCAAAGAGATGTGACCCATCGGGATGTGGAAATCATCTAACAATATCATTGATACCCCGTGTGAGAAAAGTTTTACTAAAGGTAATACAGAAACAGCTGTAACCATACATTGACAGAGAACTTGCAGAGGTCCAAGCTGGTTTCAGAAGAGGACGTGGAATGAGGGATATAATTGTTGACATCAGATGAATCTTGGCTGAAAGCAGAGGATACCAGAAAGATGTTTACCTGTGCATTATTGACCATTCAAAGGTTGTCTACTGTGTGGATCATGACAAGTATGGACAACATCGCTAATTATAAGTATTCTCATACTTAATTGTGCTCATGAGGAACCTCTACATAGACCAAGAGGCAGTTGTTTGAACAGAAGAAGGAAACACTGAATGTTTTAAAATTAAGAAAGGTGTGTGTCAGGGTTGTATTCTTTCATCATACTTATTCAACCTGTATGCTGAGCAGATAATCTGAGAAGCTGGGTTCTATGAAGGAAAACGTGGCATCAGGATTGGAGGAAGACTCATTACCAATCTGCGATATGCAGATGATACAACCTTGCTTTCTGAAAGCCAAGAGCACTTAAATACTCACAGTGATGGCATCTTTAGCGAAGAATTGTAACTGGTTACAATTTTGTCTCAGAAATACTGAGGAACAGTTCTTCCATACTCTCAGATGTACATGTAAGTAGGCTTGTATCTGGCTCTCAATCCCTTGATCTTGCCTCTGCCCTGCTTGGGCAGTGTTACAAAGTTCTTTTAAAGCTGCTGATAAATTCCCAAAAGATACTCATCTGTAAGCTTCAGCCCAAAGACACTTGGCTGTAACCCTGTGGGTCTGTAAACAAAGCTCCCAGTTAAGTATCTGGAGGCACACTACTCAACAAGAAAGTCTCCTGCCCAAGGACACTCTACTGATGCCATCGTTTGGGAAGCCCTTTGCTGTGTCTCATGCTCTGGCTCTTGGTTTTGCTGTTTCTCTTCTGCCACTCCTCTGCTACTCTTCTGGTGTCACTCACAACTTTCTGTCCCTGGGACAGGGACCCTAGAGTCCAAAGGACACAGTCTACTCTTGGTTCTTATTCTTTGGTGGTAGTGAGATACCCACTCTGCTTCTGAGCTCGCTCAATTTATATCCATGCTAGAGTTCCAAGTTTTCACATTTACCCTGTTAACAATCACTCACAACCATATAACCCATCAGAATTTTTTCCACGTTCTATTTCCCAGACCCATCAGGAAAAAGTCATTTGTGTTTACAAAGACTATGGCTAGAGGAGACAAGAAATAATTCACTACACTGCAGTGCTCGGTAATATGAAGCAACACAGTAGCTGCAGTTATGGGCTCAAAGACAGCAATGATTGTGAGGATAGCACCAGACTAGGCAGTTAATACTTACTTTTTGACACCTTGTTATTTAGTGTTATGAAGTCAGTTCTGATGCATAGCAAAATTGTGTAGGGTTTCCAAGGAGTGACTGGTGGATTTGAACTGCCAACCACTGCAGTTCCAACCAACCTTGAGGTCCAGTGCTTATCCTACAGTGCCACAGCAAGACTCCATCACAAAAATGCTGTGCAAACTTTCAAGTGTTTAATAATGTCATGGCATGACTCAAAATGAGAGCAATTAACAATATTCATTAAAAAATCACAATATAGAATGTATGAGCCATGAATCTAGGAAAACTGTAAGTCTTCATAACTGGACCAATAAATAAAATCATAATAAATGGAGAAGAGATTGAAGTTGTGAAAGATTTCATTTTGCTTGGATCCACAACCAATACTCATGGAAGCAGCAGTTAAGAAACCAAAAGACATATTGCATTATACAAATCTGCTGCAAAAGACCTCTTTACAGTGTTAAAGGAAAGATGTCACTTTGAGTACTAAGTTGTGTTGACCCAAGCCATGATATTTTCAATTGCTGAAATATGCATGAGAAAGTTGGGCGATGAATAAAGAAGACCTGTGAAGAATTGGTGCATTTGAATTCTGGTATCAGTAAAGAGTACTAAGTATACAGTGGACTCCCAGAAGATCAAACAAATCTGTTTTGGAAGAAATATGACCTAATCGCTCTTTAGAATCAAGGATGGTAAGGTGTCTTCTCTTATACTTTGGACATGTTATTCATGTTATTAGAAGGGACCATTTTCTGGAGAAGGAAACCATGCTTGGTAAAATAGGAGAAAAAGACACTTAATAAGATGATTGGCCCAGTGGCAATGGTAATGGGCTCAAAAATTACAATCACAAAGATGGCCCAGGACTGGACATTGTTTGTTCTGTTGTACATAGGGTCAGTATGGGTCAGAACTGATTGGACAATACCTAACAATATTGATTGGAAACCCATGTTCCAGCTCCTCCTATACTAGAATGTGAAGCTAAAGTGGTAGTTATTAGTAACATTTAACATCTGTATAGTTTATTGCCACTATTAGAAGCGACTAGATATCCGTCTATTGCAGTCTATGATCTGTGTGGTAATGCCTGAGCTTCAGGTATTCCAAACTGCAATCTATTGTTCTTAGGTACCATATCATACAGCATAATGAAAAGTTACCCCATCCTGAGCCATTCTCATAACCGGTGCTATGCTTGAGCCAATTGCCACAGTTACAGTGTCAATCCATCCATATCACTTGAGACTTTTCTTCTTATTCATTGATGCTCTACGTTACCAGGAATTGGTCCCACCTGATAATGTGTCCAAACCTAATTTTCATCATCCTTATTTCTAACAATCATCCTGTCTGTATTTCCTTCAAGAAAGGGATGTTTGTTCTTCTGGCCATTCATGGTGTATTTATTAATACTCTTTACCACATCATAGGAGTCCTGATGTGGTGCTGTGGGCTAATGCTTCAGACTGCAAACTTGTTTGATCTGTAAGGTCAGTAGTTCAAACTCACCAGCTGTTCTTTGGAAAGTTTAAGCAGGGTCACTATGGGTCGGAATACTCGATGGCACTTAACAACAACAACAACACATCATAGGAGTCCTGGTGTGGTCTGTGACATAATGCACTGGACCGCAAGTTCAGTTTGAACTGCAGGGTCAGTGGTTCAAATTCACCAGTTGCACCTTGGAAACCCTATACAGGGTCACTATGAATCAGAACCAACTCAACCGCACTTAACAAAAACAACAACCACACCATAGTTTAAATATGTCAATCATTCTTTGTTTTTCTTTATTCATTGTCTAGCTCCATGTGTATATGAAGCTATTGTTTCAGACCTTGATGGTTGTACGCTGTCAAATCGGTTGTGACTCATAGCAACTCCTATAGGGTTTCTGAGGTTGTAAATCTTTACGGGAGCAGAAAGCATCATCTTTCTTCTGTGGAGCAACTGGTAGATTTGAACTACTGACCTTGCGGTCAGCAGCCCAGCTCATCCTCTATATTTACAGGGCTCCTTCGCATGCACTTAGTTATCAAAATGTTACAACAGGCTTTAAACTAGTTCAATGATCTCTAGTCAGCCTCCAGCATCCATCTTTGTGTTTTTTAGCAATTGTTATTGTTGTTAAGTGCCATCAAGTCAGTGCTGATTCATAGCGGCCCTGTGTAGGGTTCCTGAGAAGCAGCTGGTGAGTTTGAACCTCCAACTTTGCAGTTCATGCCGACCTTACAGTCCAGTGCAATGACTCGCAGCGTCACACCAGGACTCCTCTGAGCCATAGAACTCCTTGTTTTGGCTAGACTCATGGCCACCTGGAATGACATCGTGATTCACAAGGCCATTGGCTCATGGCTAAATTCTGCCCCATGAGCATTAATGGAAGTAAAGAAGCAACTTTTAGGCAGCAGGTGTGGTGCCATAGGATAAAGACTGGGCTGCTAGCCACATGGTCCATGGTTCAATCCCACCAGTTGCCCTTTGGAAACCCTGCATAGGGTTGCTATGAGTGGGAAGTGACTCCAAGGCACTTAACAACAACAATCCAATGCAAGAATCATATTCTTCACTGTACCTTCCTCCCACTGATTTTTGGATAGGTTTTAGAATTAGCGCTGCAGCTGCTCTAGCTCCTGTAGCCATAGAATTCACAAGAAGCCAGCCACCTCCCTTTATTCTTTACCTCCATCCTTGCAGCAGGGTAACAAGACAAGGAGCCTTAGTCCTGGACAATACGAGGGTCATCACAGGCCTGGATGGATGATCTATTGAACTTGAGAAATTCATTTTAAAAAGACAGAACGTAGATTAGTGGTTGCCAGGAACCGAGAAATGGAGGGAATCAGCAGTTACTGTCAATGGATCCAGGGTTATGTTTTTGGTAATGAAAGAAACTATTAAAAAATTAGACAGTGGTGGTGGTTGTCCAGATCCAAATACATAAAACATGTCTGCTAATGTCCTGGTATGGCACTGTGGGTTAACACACAAGACTGCAAAGCCATTTGTACTGCAAGGTCGGTGGTTCAAGCTCACCAGCCACTCCTGGGAAACCCTATACAGGGTCGCTATGGGTCAGAACCGACTCTATGGCACTTAACAGCAACAACAGGACATATTTATCACAATATAAACAAGCAAGTAGATGACCAAGTAATAAATGATACACTTTAAAATTGTTTCCTCCCCCCCAAAATAAAAATAAAACGTGTATTCTGTGGCTGTTATTGATGTCATTGGAGCCATGCTATAGGATAAGCACTCGACCCTAAGGTCAAGTTCAACCATAAAGTCGTTGGTTCAAACTCACCAGCCACTTCTTGGAAACTTGCTGAGTTGGAACAGACTCAACAACAACCACAACTGTTGCTTTTAAGTCCTGTCGAGGCTGTACCAATTCATCGCAACTCTGTGTAGGGTTTCAACTACAGACTTTCTGGTTAGCAGTTCAGTGCTTATCTTACTGTACCATACCAGGCCACTGAATTGTATGGAAATCACCCTATGTTCACTTTCCCTTGTCATTTTACTATGGATGTGTACTTTGTTGTTTTGTTGTCAGGTGCCAATGAGTCAGTACTGCCTCATAGTGACCCTGTGCACAACATAACAATGTATTCCTCAGTCCGGTGCCAACCGCACAATCATTGCTATGTTTGAGCCTATTGCTGCTGCCACTGGGCCTTTCTTTATTTCTCCAACCCTCCACTTCACCAAACATAATATCCTTCTCAGTGAACTTGTCTCTCCTGATTATATGTCCGAAGTATGAGAGACAAAATCTGGCCTTCTAGCTTCCAAGGAGCACTCTGGCTGTATTTCTTCCAAGACAGATTGGTTTGTTCTTTTGGCAGTACAGGGTACTTTTAATACTCTCCTCCAACACCATAACTCAAATGCATCAGTTCTTCTACAATCTTCCTTATTCACTGTCCAACTTTCACATGCATATGAGATTAATGAAAATACCATGGCTTGGGTCAGGCACACCTTAGTCCTCAAACTAACATCTTTGCTCTTCAACACTTTAAAGAGGTCTTGTGTAGCAGATTTGCCTAATGCAATATGTTGTTTGATTTCTTGACTGCTGCTTCCACGAGTGTTGATGGTTGATTCAAGCAAAATGAAGTCTTTGACAACTTCAATCTTTTCTCCATTGATTTGAAAGTTGTTTATTGGTCGAGTGGTGAAGTTGAACTTACAACCTTACAGTTATTACCCAAGAGCTTAACTAAATGTGTCACCCATAACTCCTTTAAAATAGGGAGATTGCATTCAATTAGATCATGTGAACTTCCTCACATGTTCTCCTTTGAAGGCATTCCCTGAATTTAATCTTTAGCACAGAAGCTATCTAGTTGACTCTGACTTAGAGAGAACCCATGTATGTCTGAACAGAACAAGGCTCCAAAGTGTTTTCCATGACGGGTCGCTTTGTAACTTGATCATCAGACTTTTCTTCCAGGTGTCTCTGGGTGGACACCTCACCTCAATTAGCTGATGTTTCATAAAATCTTCTCAAGTGTATAAACTTTGAAAAAACAAGCTTCCGAGTTGAAACTTCTGCTTCCATTACAATTTTCAACTTTTTTCTTTTTTGCTATACAACCTCACAACAAGCCCTGTGTGTTGTTCATGTTTATTACTATTACTATCATTTCTCATATTCATTTTATTAATAACTACTCAAGTAAAATTGCAGTTGTTGTTAAGCACTCTCGAGTCAATTCTGACTCATTGCAATCCTGTATAGAGTTTCTGTGGAACAGTTGTGGGTTGAAATTGCCAACTTTGCAGTTAGCAGTCCAGTGCTTATCCTACAGTGCCACACCAGGGCTGTAGGATAAGTAAAATACACAAAGTTGGCCATTCGAACCCACCAGTTGCTCCTTGGATCCTATACAGGGTCACTATGATTTGTAAATGACTTGAGGTCACTTAAAAACAACAAAATATAATATTTCCAATTCTCTGTTCCTGTACCTCTCCCTCCTGCTATGGAATAAAATTATTAAGAGGATAAAATATCATTCATGTGAACAACTTCATTTCCCCTATTTTCTACTTCCAAATAGATTCCAAAATAGACTTCTTTGCTTCAAGTCCCAGACTATTATAATTGCATCATGCTATTTCAAACATAAATTTACTTATCACTTATTTGATTGATCTTTTCTCTCAGCTTTAGTTCTCCTTAAGAAATTTCTCTTCATCTTCTATCTTCCAAACTCCACAAGCTACTATATTTTATTTTCCTAATGGGTTGGTGGTCTACACGGCTCACACTCATCAAATATTTACATTATTTTCATCCAACAAATTCAAATGGCACCTTTGATTGAATATCTCTGATTTGACCATACATCAACTCCTATGCTAATTTTTAATTTATCATCTCCCTGGAATATTTTTGAGTATGGAATGCTTGTCATCTACTTCTTCCTTCTTGAAATGTTCTTCTCTAGTGATTTGATCACTGCCCTCTTGTCCTATATTTGTTCCCCATGTTCTGTTTTATCTTACTGCTTCTGCTTTCTTCTTTTCTCCTTCCTAACCTGGTGTCCCTGAGGCAACTCTGACTCTGAGTGATGATATAGGACAGAGAAGAGCTGTCCCATTGAGTTTCCATGGTTGTAATCCTTCCTGAAGCCGACTGACACATCTTTCTCTGCTGTGGTAGCTTCAGGGTTCCAACCATCCACCTTTCAGCACTTACAAATTACACCATCAGTACTCTGTCTTCTCCAGCCACTGCCATGGAGTCAATTCCTAGTCATAGTAACTCATATATTGGGTTTTCCATATATAAACTCTTTCAGGAGCAGACTGTTTCATCTTTCTCCAATGTAGTAGCTGGTATGTTTGAACCATCAATTGTGCAGTTAGAAGAACCACTGCAGATACTAACTCTCTTCCACAGTGCCCTTAACTGAAGACATACTACTGCATTCCTGTCCTCAGTACATAACAATACTGAAGAATGTTTGAATGAATACACAAATCAATGGAAGATGATATTTTTATGATTCTTTCCTCTTTCTTACAATTTCCATATCGGAAATTACCCTCAAACACAAGGCTTCAATAACCACTCTATGTGGAATATGTCCAACTCAGTATTTGTAGATTTAACTACATACCTCAGTTTGAATCCTATTTTCTTAACTTCCTGTTAGCTATTTCTGCTTACATGGTGCAGTGCTGTAGGACATGCACTGGAGTGAAAGGTCAGTTTGAAGCACAGGTCCTTGGTTCAAACTCAGCAGCCACTCATTCCTTAGAGACCCTGTAGAAGATTGCTGTGAGTTTGAACTGACTCTATGGCTCTTAACAACAACAACAATATATTTCAAACTTGCCTAAAACTCAAAGTACATCTTTGTCACGCCACTCTGGTCAGGACCACATCTAATTATAGGAACACTTATTCTCCAGTGTCAGGGGACTGGCACTATCAGTCCAGTGTCTCTGTCATTCCATCCTCGCTGTTGCTTAGAAACCACAGGTTGCCAGGGCCTCACTACTGGAGTGCCTTATGAGATATATGAATGAGTCCACATCAGTTATTCGACCCTGCACATGTGCAGCTGGAGCTTTATCCATAGAGTTTTCAATGGCTGGTTTTTCAGAAGTAGATCTCTAGGTCTTTATTCCAAGTCACCTGTGGGTGGACTCCAACTTCGAACCTTCCTGTTTGCATCACCCATGGACTCCAATGGGATACACAAATTATAACAATTACTTACTGTGGGGTATATATGATGCTTCAATTTTTAAAGAAACAAATTTACAAATTAGAACCATGTCTTGTTGTTGTTAGGTGCCATTGACAGTATCAACTCATAGTGACCCTATGCACAGCAGAATGAAACACTGCCCAATCCTGGGCCAACATCACAATTGTTGCCACACTTGAGCCCATTGATGCTGCCACTTGCCCAATCCATCTTGCTGGGGGTCTTCCTTTTTTTCTCTGACCCTCCACCAACTATGTCTTGTTGTTGTTACATGCCGTCGAGTTGGTTCCGACACATAGCGATTCTGTGTATGGTTTCTGAGGAGCAGCTGGTGAGCTTGAACTACCAACCTTGCAGTTCAAATGGCTTTGCAGTCTGGCGCATTAACCCACAGCACCACACCAGGACTCCATGTCTTAAGTACTGTTTAATATATTTTTTCCATAGCTCAATCATTACAAATATTTCACTATACATTCTCTATATACTTATCATCTATAAAATCTCTCCCTTTTGGCTTTTTGTTCACATTATGGACATGCACATGTGGTTATTCTCCATTTTTGCATAATGCTGATTTTCAATTAAAGACCTTTGGAGCCTAAAGATGCTGTTAAGCGAGGAAAAAGTATATTCTTCTAGAATGTAAATTCGCCAAAGGCAAGGATCTCTTTTACCTTCTTTAAAATACCCGAAATGCCAGGAGCAGGGCTGCTCAGTAAATGTAACACACTTTTTAGAGCACTGTTGTTATTGTTGTGTGCTGTTGAGTTGGTTCCTACTCATGGTGACGTGGTTTAGGGTTTCCAAGGATTGGAACTATTGAGTTTGCATCCAGTGCTTACCTCTGTGACATTACGTTCAACCTCGAAAAAGAAGATTGTAAGGGGTACGTCAATATAATCCCAAATTTTTGTGTTGTTCTTGTTGTTGTCAAGTGCCTTCAAAACTGGTTATGACTAATAGCGACCCTGTATAGGATTTCTAAGGCTTTTGAAATCTTTGTGTGAGCAAAAACTCTAATCTTTCTCCTGTAGAGCAACTGGCAAGCTTGAACCATGGACCTTGTGGTTCGCAGTCCCGTGCTTATCACGTGGATCCATGAACATTAAAAAAAGATTAGTACTTCCTTAGAAATAATTTTCTGTATTCGCATTTTTAAATTATAATTCTATTTCTCATGTGGAGTTCTGGTGTGGTACTGTAGGATAAGCATGGAACTGCAAGGTCCGTGGTTCAAATTCACCACTCGTGCCTCAGAAACTGACTCATTGCACTTAGAAACAACAACAACCATATGTCTCATATATTGAATTGTTGTTGTTGTTGTTGTTAAGTGCCATAGAGTCAGTTCCAACCTATAGAGACCCTGTATAGGGTTTCCAAGGAGCGGCTGGTGAGCTTGAACCACTGACCTTGTGGTTCAAACAACTTTGCAGCCCACAGCACCCTACCAGAACTCCATCATATATTTAATAAAGACCATGAATGGCTTTAATAATGAGAAAAAGGAATCCTGGTTATTTTCACAAATGCAACCCAGAATAGATTTAGGGATAATTACAATAGCAGTCAGACATACTGGATATTTAAACTGTCTCAATTCTGGTAGACAAGTATAGTACATTTAGAGTGGGCATAAACTATAACAGCAAAATTGAATTTTACTATAGATAACAAAATATGCTCTCATAAATCTGATTTCTAAGAAAGCTAATTGAGACTTGCTTAGAGTTGGTGACCCCTTTAAGTTCTGATTATAAATCATTTCTAGGAAATAGGTATTTAATCTAGAAAAATGTATTTTTGCATTTAACCTTTCCAACATATGAGTAGTAGTAATGATGAAAAATATGATGTAAGTTACTAACATAAAATATTAATTTGAATATCAAGGAAAGTTAGAGCTAGATTTATTTCTATTATCAACATTTCTTATTTAATATTTGACATACTTCCTTCTACTCAACCTCTTATTTTCCCTTCTTTAATAAGTATATCTAACAAATACATGGCTCTCCAGTGCTTCTAGTTTTTGTCCACCTATATCTTCCTGTCCATATTCTCTCCGGAACTGAAGGTGTGCTCGCCAGTCATCAATGACATATCTTTTCCCCTTCAAGCAGTGGTCTTTTCTTTGTCCTTATGTCTTGGCCTCTTTGCTATAGTCAACACTATTAACAATTCTTTCCTACTTTAGTTTTTGTAAATCAACAGTACATTTGCTCTTTAGTGGTTATCCAAGCATGAAATCTTTATCTCTGTAATCATCATGTTGAATTACTACAACTCAAGAGACATCATCCAATTTAATTTTTCTTTCCTTCACCTTTCTGTGGTAGCAGCCAAGCATATTTGCACCATCCCAGGATATGGATGTATATATATGTGGTGGTGGTGGCTGTGTGCCGTGGAGTAGGTTCTGACTGATAGTGACACTATACAGGGTTTCTGAGGCTGTAACTCTTTACAGGAGCAGAATGCCTCATCTTTCTCCCACAGAACAGCTGGTAGTTTCAAACTCCTGACCTTGTGGTTGGCAGTCCGATTCGTAACCACTACGCTACCAGAGCTATGTGGTGTGTGTGTATATATATATTGTGTCTGGATGTGGTACTGGGATAAGCACTGGACTGCTAACCACAGGTTGGCAGTTGAATCCCACAAGCTGTTCCTCAGAAACACTATACAGGGTTTCTATGAGTTGAAATCAACTCCACAGCACTTAACAACAGCAACATAAAGATATGGATCCTAGTATGGCACTATAGGATAAACATTGGACCTTAGCTGCAGTTTGAACTGCAACATCAGAACTTCAAATTCACCAGCTGCTTCTCAGAAACCCTTTAAGGGTCACAGTATGAGTCAGAACTGACTCCATGACACTTAACAACAACAATTTATGTGTGTGTATTCTTGTTTAGCATATGATCAAGGGCTAATGATACCAAAGAAGGAAGTCCAAGGTGCATTGAAGGAATTGGCAAAGAACAAGGCATCAGAAATTGATTTCAATTGACTAAAAATTGAAATCTTTCAAGAAAGTGAGGCGGCACAGGAGGCACTCACTCATCTATGCCAAAAAATACAGAAGACAACTATGTGGCCGACTGATTGGAAGAGATCCATATTTGTGCCCATTCCAAAGAGAGGTGACCCAACAGAATGCGGAAATCATTGGACAATCTCTTTGATATCCCGTGTGAATAATGTTTTGCTAAAGGTAATACAGAAATGGCTACAATCATGCATTGACAGAGAATTTCCAGAGGTTAAAGCCGGTCTCAGAAGAAGCGGTGAACGAGGGATATCATTGCTGATGTCCAATGGATCTTGGCTGAAAGTAGAGAATATCCAAAAGATGTTTACCTGTGCTTTATTGACTATGCAAAGGCTTTCAATTGTGTGGATCATGTCAAACTATGGACGACATTGCAAAGAATGAGTATTCCTGAACACTTAATTGTGCTCATGAGGAATCTGTACCTGAACCAAGAAGCAATTGTTCAAACAGAACATAGGAACACCGAATGGTTTAAAATTAAGAAAGGTGTGCGACAAGGTTGTATTCTTTCACCATATTTATTCAACCTGTATGTTGAGCAAATAATCTAAGAAGCTGGGTTCTATGAAGAAAAACGTGGCATCAGGATTGGAGGAAGACTCATTAACAACCT